>NC_048283.1:10901595-11265859 GCF_009762535.1 Notolabrus celidotus | reverse complement strand
ACACACATAGAAAGACTCAGCTGCACACTCACATACACAGATTGCTCCATCTTTAACCCCTCATTTATCACCGATCACTCACCCACAGCTTTGCTCTGACGGGAGTTTCAGGACGCCATCCAGTTTGTGCCACCCTGGTGCTACACACCTCTCTCCCACGTCTCGCCCTCCCTCTGCCTCCTCTCCTTTCTTTCGATATTGTGTGCCATTACGCTTTAGCATTTTGTAACTGGAGACCGTCTGGCTGGCTGGCTGGCTGGCTGGCGTAAGCTAATGAAGAAGAGTGAAGAGTGTATGGAGAGGCTACAGGAGAGACAGCCTTCCCTCCTCGCACGCTGCTGTCAGAAAGCATACGGGCCTGATTAACGACAACAGCCACAATAGCTCTTTATGCATTCTCTCCCCTCTGCTGGCCCGCTGCCAACTCTCCCTCAGGGAAGGAGAGGTATACGTGGTGTGAGGAGTGTGTGTGTGTGGCAGAGAGAAAGAGAGAGAGGGAGAGCGAGGAAGGTGAGGTATGTAATATGTTCGGATTTTTTATATGTGAGTGAGGTGCGAGAGGCAGCGTTTTGAAAGTGCTAAAGAGAAAAATCAGATGCTTCCAATCCAATTCACAACTCTCCCATCGCCAATACAGTCTGTGAAATAACATAAAAAATAAAGAGATATTTACTGCAGAGTCTTTTACTTATAATGTCTATCAAAAAAACTCCCAAAATGACCTCATTGTAACCCTTGTTTAAGCAGTAAAACTAGTCGAGACTGGTGTTCCAAATATAATTGGGAGTCGGATGAAAATAGCCCTAAAACTTTGCGTTTCTGTAAGGTTTCGGGTCTCGAGTCTCCACTGATGCTGAATTCTTTTGGGTGAGTGTTTGCGTGTGCATCTGTGTTTGTGCATGTGCAAATGTGTGCTTCAGTTTGTGTGTGTGTATGTGTGTGTGTGTGTGTGTGTGTGTGTGTGTGTGTGTGTGTGTGTGTGTGTGTGTGTGTGTGTGTGCGGCTAGCTAGCAGCTATCTCCCCTCGCTCCTAACACAGAAAGGTTGAGAAGAGCCATCTTTCATCTCCTCTGCATCATCACAGCGTCTGCATTATTAATGGCCCTGATTACTGTAATCAAAAATTCTTATTTATTTGGAGAAGTTGGAGGAGGAGGGGTGCGGGGGGAGGCAGCGAGGCCTGGGCTTCTCTCTCCAGACAAAAAACCTTTGGTCTCCAGCTTTAATTTTTCAGAAATAGAGATGCCGCAGTGCCCTGTCTTCCCCAAGTTCGGAGCTAAGCTAGTTAGGCGCACATAAACATGCAAATACTGAGGCACAGACATTCAAACTTTTTCCCTTCTCAGTCTTTGAGCATCAAGAAGTCTTGCACACACACACACACGCGAGCGGCTGCACTGAGATTCACACGCACACAGAAGGAACTGTCAATAATAGCATCTTAACGAAGACAATCATCTAGACCTCCAGACAGCCAGAGCGATAAAAAGCAGAACGCACTCATCCTTGCCTTTCATCTGGTTTTTGAGCTTCTTTTCCACCTCCTTCAATAAAGTCTGTCTGTCTCCTTGCCTTCCTCCTTCTCCTCCTCCTCCTCCTTCTCTCTTGCTTCCTCCACCATCCACTCCACCCTGTCTAATCTTTCCAGGCACTGCCATTTGCATGCAAATAGTCCATTACCCAGTGGCAGGGAGACACAGCCAGGAGCTCACTACTAGGTAATCAAGGACAAAAGAAGTGCGGGAGCAATGGGAGAAAAGAAGTGAGGAAAAAAAAGAAAGAGAGACAGAGACAGAGCCCAGAGAGAAGGAGAGAGGGTGAAGGGCGCTGAGAGATCACAGGTGAATTAATGTTAAGAGAGAAAGGCACAAAGCAACTTGGCAGACGGAAGAAAGGAGAGGTGAGGCAAGGAAGGAAGAAATTCAGTTGCGAATGGCAGAGATGACGTGTTTGAAGAGGTGATTGGAGGCAAGGATCTTTGTAATGCTAAAGTTACAAGTTAAGTTGAAGACTAGAATGAGCGGAGTGCAGCTTTGAGAGCGAGAGGGATCAAAGAACACTTTATCGCGGCTTGTCAGCCTGTCAATCAGCGGCAGGTTTACTGTTAGCATCCAGAGGAAAGGTTTCTACCTGCATGTTTTGTCTGCATGTTAAAGAAGGGCTTGCAACAAACAGCTCGTCACCGTGGCAGTGCCCATAAAAGGGCAAATTTGTACCGTTTCAAAGGATTTAAAGGAGTGCCTTGACATTTTGAATATATTTGGTTGTTTTTTGTCAGCAGATATTTGTCACAATAAAGGAAAAACATCCGTTGTGCCGCTCCTTTATAAATAACGTTACCACTCCTCACAAGTCTTGCACTTTCAATGTGTTTTAAGGAATCTTGCGAAGGACAAGTGCAGAAACATTTTTGCACATTGCGACGAGTGTTGATGAAAATGGTCTTTATAAATGTCAATGTCAAATCACTTCAATCCTTCACTTTGAAACAAAAAGATGTCACATGAGGTGTATTTAATGGCTCTAATGATTTTGCATGCAGAAGAAACCAAGGCCCTCGATACAATACTGTAAGGCATCCATTATGTTGTTTGGAGAAGTGCTGAGGCAGGAGATCAGTCGATTAGTTGGTCAACAGAATCCCTTTTTGGGTTACTGTGTTAAAGGACTTGTTGTTTCCTCTCTGACTTTTGGCTGTCTCCATTAAATATCTTTCTGTATAAACACCTCTCCTGTCTTTGAAGTCCCCTCTTTGGATTCTCAGAATATTGGATTCTTTAAACTCCTCTTATTTTACATCACTTTATTTAATAAGTGCTCATAATAACAAAGCTACAATGCTAGTGTTTAATATCTACAATGTACAATCTCTTAAATTATCTTACCTCTGGGAATCTGTGTTCAGCTCTTGAGTGACCCAGCACTTGGTACTTTGGTAATTATTGTGGTGATGACAAGTTAATTGTTGATGATGATAAGGGAAGGTCTTAAATTGTTTGGTTGCTTCATTTATTCCCATAAATTCACCTTAATTCCCATGGAAAGTTTCCAACTTTAAAATTTCCCAGAATTTTACAACCCTAGTTACAATCAATGGCAATATGTGCGTGTTATTAAGTAGAATGTCCTATTTTTAAAAAGGAAAAAAAGGACAATATAAATGTTGTTATCATTGATTACAATGATGCAAGTGAACGCTATTTTAAGTGAATTGCTATCAGATCATTATCGTTTTAATTGAACCCAGACAGTTAGTCCACCAAACAGCGTCCCTTAGCAACAGTCAAAGAACACAGCACCATGAAACGTTAGCATACAAGCTAAATCAGTTCCCTCTGTAAGTTGCATGGAGAATAAGATTTCCTCATAATTATGAAGAGTGCAAACAGATGATGACATCTGAGGGAAACATCTTCAAAATAAGTGATGTGACGCTGCACCTCTAGTCCATCGCTTTGTCCTTGTGGGTAATCTTTCACCTCGTAACCCTCGACGTTACCTCTTGCTGCTTTTGTTCCACCTCCCTGTCTGTATCACCCATTAGTGCGTCTCATACTCACTGCCTCTCTCTCCTCCTCCTGATAGATGCTTGAAGTAGCTAAACTTCTCGTTATGGCAGAGAAAGAAGAAGAAGAAGAGGAAGAAGAAGTGCATGAACGTCAAAGAAAATGAGCTCCCCCACCGTCGCCGCAGCCACCTCCGAACCCCTCCTGCCCCCCCAACCTCCTCCTCCTCCCCCTCCTCCTCTCTGCGAGGCAGTTGATTGCGGCCCGTTTGATGTCCTAAACGCGGCGTGCTAAGATTTGCTCTCTGTTCCTCGCCGAGCCCGTTTGAAGCTCTGCATGAGCGACACACATTTTCAACGTTACACTCTGCTAAAACGGGCAATTATTTTTTTTCTCCCCCCTTTTTTATGTTTGGCTTTAGAATCGTATAAGGAGGGAGGTAAGGAGGGAGACAGGGAGCGATGACTTGCACCCACACATTCCTCTAAGTAAGACGTAAATATGCGCGGTGCAAAGACCTTTCTTCTAAGACAGGCGCTTTACTGTTTCTTAAACTTTTTTTCTGTCACAAGCACTACAGAAATTACACCTCCTGCAGATATCACCAGCATGCACCTATTAAGACCCATATATTACTGTCAGTAGTGCTTGGCTGAACCTGCCTCAACCACTTCTCAGCATCTCTAAGCACTTCATATAAGCTTCCTCCTTCCTTGTCGGCCGTGGGAATATAAAAGAGTCCTCCCTGATACAAGTTGATGTAAAGAGGTTTTATTCATTTCATGAAGCGCTACTGAAGCCGCCTCAGGCTCGCTTCTTCCGAACACCCACTACAGCTGCTCCAAGACAGTGGCTCGGGAAAATGAAAAAAAAAAAATCTCTTTAGCCTTGGACCTGCTCCTCACCCACCCACTCATCTCCATGTGAAGCAAGGTCACTACTTCTGTAGGTTTATCATTTCACAGACTTGCATTTGACATGCAGTCGATCCAGAGCTCTCACTGACTGTGATATCTCTTTGGCTACGGGTGTACTGTGGCATATTGGCAACATATGCAAACATACACACACACACACACAACCAGGGATGAATACACACTGAGACACACATTCTTCTCTCAGAGCTTGGCCTGTGCCCAGTAATGCACTCCCCTTTTATGACCCTTGCTTTATGGTTTATTTAAAAAGTAACAGTCCCTTTATAGGTCATTAAAGCACAAATAAAAGACAGCAGACGGCCTGCAGTGGATAGAAGGGAGAGCAGACGCCAGCCAGATTGGCTTAAGACACACGTACACACACACACTCACACACACACACACTCACAAGCGTATGCAAAGGGGTGCATCCAAGGCCAAGGGTTGTGACCTTCTTGGTGTGAGCTTGTGGCTTCACATCATCACTGTACACATCATTAACCTCATCGTATATTGTAACAAACACATGGTACATGAGGAGCAACCCACAGGCAGATTAATGACACATTTTCAGCAAAGATACATAAAGTTAATACATGCAAATGCTTTAGCGAATGCAAGTACACACAGCAGTAACCTTGGCAGACATGCGTGATCCTCGTGTAATTTCATCCTTTTAGGTTCTATCTCTCTCTCTCTCACTCACTCACTCACTCTCTCTCACCCTCTTCTCACTCACACACACTTTGACCTGTGCGTGATGGCAAAACAGGGCATGATTAACTGTACAAAAATGTCAGCCGAGGATAATGGCTCAAATGTAATTACTGAACGAGTGTGGTCTATGGAGGGATGAGGGAGACCGAGAGGAAAAGAGAGACAGCATGAGAGAGAAACAATACATTAAAGCATTTATTGAGTTTATAAGAGGAGTATTATCGATGTGTAATAAACCCAGTTGGATGCACATTTTTAGCATCACGACTTGAATTCAAGCCATTGGAATAATTACATTCATGTGTGTATTAATAGAAGCAGTACATTATAATTGCGCATACACACACACACACACACACACACACACACATCACATCACACATGGACAAGTGTTCCCAGACATGCCTGCTCACATATGTTCGAATGACTTACGGTGACATCTCTGAACTGCTCTATATATCCAATCAGCTCCATGATTGATTAGGACTCTGCAGTGCCATTAGAATTGCTTGAGAGTCTGTCTGGCATCATAAATCTTAATGCACATCTCCAGTGAAGTACAATAAAGAGATTTGCTACTTAGATTATGAACATGTGACGATAAGTAGTGAGAATTATGAAGGGTTAGTTTGTATGTTACACATTTGCTCTGCCTCAGGAATTATCCTCGACTTTAAATTTATCTTATTTAGTGTGATGTCCTTGGACTGATGAATGGAGGGTGGTGGTTTGCATGCATGTGTAATTGTGAATAAGACAAGAAAAGATGGGAAGAGGGTGTATGTCTTAGTTTAGATGGTTTAACGGTCCATTCATGCCATATGGATATGGACGAAACCCTCTGCCCGTAAAATCTGTGTTCATTTTGTCCGTTTTAAACTGCATGTTTTCTGGAAACGTACAGATATGGACCAAATGTCTCAGCACCACAGGGCATCTTAGGGGCAGTGTGGCCAACAGCTCAAGCCAGACTGGCAAAAAGTAATCATTGGAATCAACATTTGTTGTATAAAAAAGCTTCTGCTGAGTTCTTTGTGCGACCTGTCTGTTTGTGCCTTTTTTGATAGTCTTGATATCCAAGAGTTTGATGTGCAGCTTTTGTTTAGTCGGGAATCCGTTGTAATTGAAGTATATGCTCTTTAAAAATGAACACAATCAAGTCTGTGGGTTTTGGGCGGGATGGTGGGTGGGTCTCCTTTCTTTACTCTCAGTTAATGCAAATTTTAAAGAGATTTGTTGCCCCAGCTGTGTGATTTGTGACTGTATTGAAAAGATGAAAAGCAAGCATTTATATTTTTTGCGTCAGCCTTTTTTGGGGCGGCATTAGCTCAGTCCACAGGGACTTGGCTTGGAAACCGTAGGGTCGCTGGTTCGAGTCTCAGCAAGGACAAAGCTTGGCAAGTGGACTGGTGGATGGAGAAATGCTGGTTCACTTGCTTGGGCACTGCCGGTGTGCCCTTGAGCAAGGCACTGAACCCCCAACTGGGGATTAATAAAGTATGTTTCTTTCCTTCTTTCTTCTTCCTTGAGCCTCTTTCTTTTTTTTTTTGAAAAACACTCTTCAAAATCCTGTTATTGGTATTATCTGGGAAAATAATTTGCCATCCACATCATGTACTGGACACGTGGCAGTATGTGCGTCCTGACGATTATATTCTTTAAAACAATAGCAGGTAGCAGGTCATCCTGTGTGGGTGGGTAGGTTAACAAATACATCACATAAAAATAATCAATATCATAAGCAGCATTACATGTGAGTTACAGTCACAGCATGACACCGTTGAGAAGTGTTTCATGCCAGAAAACTGTCTGTATCTGTCTTTCTCTCTTTTCTTTGACATGCCTGTTTTTCTCTAGCAGCTACTCGTGTCTCCACATAGCGAAGGGGTGGATCTCAAGAAGTTGACAATAGCGATGTAAGCCTTGCCCAGCATAAAAAATCTTTAAGCTAGTTCCAATGTGAGTTGTGCTGCATTCATGCTTTCAAGTGTTGTCAGATCCATTTTTGAAATCAACAATTCCTTGTTGCCTTACAGCCAAGCGGCAACCTGCGGTCTCAAACTATGAAGCCCATGCGGAAGTGTTATTATCTGCAATTCATCGAGAATCCGCTTGAGGCTGGCTGCAGAAACACCAGAAACCACATTCAAAAAAGACCATCTTTTCATCATTATTAAACATGTTTATAGCCTGGTTCAAAAAACGGCTTGGCTCTATGTGGCTTATCTCTCTATCTCTGTACGAGGGTGAATTTTTTTCTAACGTAACGGTTCAGAAGATATTAAGATTACTATTTTTTGCCCAAATAAGGACATGACTGACTTGACTCCCGGTAGGGAACACATAGCTGTTGGCTAGGAGGCTCAAACTCCGCCCCTTTACGTCATACTATGCCTGGTTGAGTTCCACATTTCCAATATGGCTGCCGCCGTCGATTGGCTTCAAAACAGTGCTCAGGAACAGATGGGTGGCGTCACGGATACTACGTCCATATTTTATACAGTCTATGGTTTCAGCCTTATCTCCTCCAAAAAACAAGCATGGGACAGAAATGTGAGCTCTTAACTAAACTCAGGTTAGCTAGTCCTTTTGTCGTACCTACGTACCACAAAACGTATAATTTTTGTCCTTTTGTGTTATTTGAACATTGATTGCACGAGTTCACAATTTCTTATACTCTCTGTTTCTTCTCCAATGACAAAAGAAAATGAATGAGAAAGGGAATAATCCACTTCGTCCACGCTAATGCTTGTGATTTCCAAAATATCTCACGTCTCTGCCCACTCTCACACAAGTAGCATCTCTGGAGTCTGTAACGTTACAGTCATTTCACTGATCAAGTCGATGATCTCTGGGCTGAAGTTAAGTTTTTGTTTAAATGCTTGGCTAATGAAGGGCGTGTGCAATGACAGCTGTCACTCATGTACACTACAGATGTGAATGGATGAGGATGCTACAGTTCTTGGGCTGTATAAATAAGGCTATTTTAGAAACACAGTGTGTTCTTCTAGTAACTACTGGGCTCAGTTGCAACTCAAGGTTTCAACAAAAATGTTTACATCTGTTTTGAATCATTTGAAGAAAATCTTTGTCATTTTTATTGCATAAGGAAAGGAGGCCTTCGCCCTGCTAGTCCATTCATACCAACCATCCCTGCTGGTATCTGTTGTCATACATACGTAAAGGACACATAAATGAGCCTTAAGACGGTATACAAAGCATCTTAATGTGTGAGGAAGAAAAAAATATAAAAGCTTCACTTTAGAGGGGATTTTTTTCTGAAAGACTTTCTGTTCAAAAGAATCATTGAAGAGCTTCAAACTGGGGAAAACCATTAGTCGCCTTTATTTGACACTTTAGAGAGAGTTCTCCTTGTAGGAAAAGTTATTCTCAAGCTATATTTTGCTATTGGAGTGTAATTTGTGAGATTGGTGTGTGTGCGTGTGTGTCATCAAACACACACATGTACCATTTTAAACCGTTTGCTATAAGGAACAGGGTTGCGAGAGCCCTATTTCTCTCTCCCTCTCTCTATCAGATCATCTCTCTCTCATCTAACCGAGCATGGAGTGAGGGGGAGTGAGAGAGAGAGAAAGGGCACAGAGAGCGAGGCCATAGTCTTATTAGTGATAATGAGAGAGAGCCACTCTGCCAATTTACATTCGTAATCTGATATTAGCTCCTGCCACCCGCACTAAAGGAGCACACACACACACACACACAGATGTAGACAGGCGAGCACACATTTGCAGGCAGACATCGAGGCGCACACACTCACACGCTGGAAATTAGTTATTCATATTCATGAAAAGGAGCCGAGCTGCTTTCGGGTGAAAACTATGGTGCCCCTTGAGTACAAAAGAAATACGCTCTGAGAACCAAAAATATCAAAACACATAGAGGACAGAGGATAATGAGACACTAATAGTCATGCTAACTTGCTAACTAGCAAGTTATCAAATTTTCACAATGTAGATGGAGTGTATATTTCTCCATGCTTAGACTTTAATTGTTGTGTGAAGCAGATTTGGAGTACATTTACTAATTTTTTACCAATTCCCCAAAAATGGGACGCTGGGTAAAACGTTGATAAAAACAGCTCTCTTAACAGGAAGACACACTCAATGGGGGAATGATAAACACAAAATAGCTGCAACTCACTCACTATATATCATCATTAATACAACCAGAACATCTTGGACCCAGTGGTTGTCTTTGTAGATGCTAACATTACTGTTAGCTTGCTAACATTAACAGAATCAGCAGTCCAAGTAGGCTAACTATTGCATGACACTCACTTTCTGGGTGCATCGCAGTCAGACAGGATGTCTGTTGAGGTTTCACTTTGTCCCTCTTGCTTGTATTTGCTGTAAAGGTTTTGTCAGTAAAGCATGATTCGTGGCACCTCTTTAAGCATCCTGATTGGAAATGTTGTTTTTCAGGAAGACGCATGAATGTGCATTCGGGTGATCACACGTGTCAGCCCTTGTCTTAACCCTCCTGTTATGTTGCGGGTCAAATTTACCCTCTTTCAAGTCTATTTTAGGCAATATATACCTTCTAAACCAAGCGGCAACCTCCGGTCTCAAACTATGAAGCCCATGTGGAAGTGTTATAAACTGCAGTTCATCGAGAATCCGCTTGAGGCTGGCTGCAGAAACACCGGAAACCACATAGACATGAATGGGAAAAAGTTGATCTTTGCAGCATTAATAAACATGTTTACAGCCTGGTTCAAAAAACAGCATGGCTCTACATAGCTAATCTCTCTATCGGCACACACTGTACGGGGGTGAATTTATTTATTTCTAATGTTCAGAAGATATTAAGATTCCGAATTTTTGCCCAAATAAGGACATGACTGACTTGACTCCCTGTAGGGAACACATAGCTGTTGGCTAGGAGGCTCACACTACGTCACACTCTGCCTGGTTGAGTTCCGCATTTCCAATATGGCTGCTGCCGTCGATTGGCTTCAAAACAGCATTCAGGAACAGATGGGTGACGTCACGGATACTACGTTCATCATTTATACAGTCTATGTTCCAAACCAGCTAAATGCAGCATACAAATCTGGGCAGCATGTGACAGAAGAGGAGTCCTGTTAATTTATCAACATCACTTAATAAAAAAAAAAAAAAATTTAATTTAAAATTAAATTAACAAAAATCTATGTCATGAAAAACTTTTTTTATTTATATCTAGGGCTTTCCAACATATAAAAAAGTTTTAATATGAATTTTAATGAAAAACGAGTGAGTTATCCTCATTGAACCATGATCTGTGAGAATTAAAGAACAACAATGGACCAAATCTTGATTTAAATGCTTAGTAATGGAGTTAAACATTTGATAAAATTAGATAGAAAAAAATATGTATTTGGATTTTTTGGGGTTCTGACCCTTTTGGATAATTGAATATGCCCCGGGTCAAATTGACCCAGGAACATCATTGCTGTTCCAAAAAAAAAAAAAACATAACAGGAGGGTTAAAGTGAATAAATTACTATGGCCTATTTATATATAGATTTCTTTTTTTAACTAAGAAAAGCAGTAAAAAAGTCTTCATCAATTTAAAAATCTGAATCCTCCTCTCAAAATCAGGACTCAAGTCAGACTGGTCTCCAGACCCAGACTTCCCCTCTTCCATGGCTTTACACGTGTGCAATGGTCAACACAGTTTGATATATGAGAGTATATGATCTCACTGCAACACAAACTACTGCAGAAAAACACGTACATATTAAAAAAAATCCCCTAATTCCTGTGAAAAACACAAATCATACCACAAATTGTACCACACATGTAGCTCTCATACAGAGACAAAGAATCTTGCTATATATAAAACAGAAATGTACCCTGAACTTCTGTTTCTGTATCAAGAAGAGGATAAAAGAAAGCAGATTCTCTCAGGCAAACACTGAAGAAGTCAGTTGAACACTATAAGTCCTGGCAGCATGTTCATGAATATTCCATCGATGTTGGAGAGGCACAGCTCTCAATCGCTCTCAATCCCTTGTGTTTCAATTAGATCCAAACCACCCAGAATCAGCTAATTGTCGTAAGCACTTAAGCATGTATGGCTGGATCCCTGCTGCCTATCCGTGGGCTAGAATGTGGGTTTAGACTCTGAGGGTGACAGAGCATTATGCAAGCCAGAGGGGGAATCTTTTAGCTGCAACATCACACACACTTATACTTACATATTGTCATGTGTAGAAGAGACTCTCTGGAATCATTTTCTTCAGATTCAGGCTGCGGTTTTGCTTTTCCACATCTACGTAATTTCAACATAACTTTTATCATGCAGTATCGCCTGGGAGTCTGGTTAAGAAACTGTACGGACCCACATTGCACAACATTATATAACAACAGCACATCTTATTCTAATCTAATCCACTCAGCGCTGTAACCTTGAAAGAACTTTTCTATCATTAAAAAAGGAAGTGGGATTATGATTATCATACAGGCCTACGTGTGCAGGTATCAGCTGGATATTGTTTTTCATCACATCGTTTCACCAGTATTCAGATTTTCTTGTGCAAATGAGGCCAAAAAAAGGAGATTCAAAATGAAACAAGATACATTTTTAAAAAGTGCTTTTTCAAGAAAGGGTTTGAAGCAAGTGAAAGGCTTTCATTTAAAGATAGCTACACATAACACAGCTGCTGTGTCTAACACATGTTGAGCTTGGTGTATTTTTCACTGAAACCAAATTTGAATTTTTAATTCTTGTGGGCATTTGACAGTCAAATAGATTTTGTGCTTACGGTGTAAGTGGGAACTGATGTACCTTTTATTCTCTTAACTGAAATTTTTGTTACTTTCTTAATATGTTTCAAATTATCCATTAGCTGGTGAAATCTTGGTCTGATACATCAGAAAAACATTGGTTATAAAGTGCTGTAAATTTAGTACCTTTTTTTAGCAGTTGCTTTTGCTATTGGACTGTCTCGAGTAAACTATCTGCAGTTTTCAACTGCAGCTGAAGCTCCTGCTTTTTTGTATGCGTTGAATACATCTTTGTTGCGATGATGACCTTTCGGGTGACTTAAGGGTACAATGTGTAAAAGTGGTATTATTCAGAGATATCTATCGGTCAGATTCTAGATTGAAATGTTCCCCTACTCCCCTCCTCACCCCTAATGTAGGTGAAGCTAATGTAGGTTAAGGACAAGAATATCCTGTGATGCATTAAGCCTCAGGTCCACAGGATGCGTTGCATTGCGTTACACTTTTCTATTCTAGTCAATGCTCTAGGGTCCACAGGGCGCGCTATTTTCGTCCATTTTCGACGGAGCCTGCGCCCAGCACGTTAATATGCACAGAAAAGAACGACCTGGACAGGAAGTCAGGCAGGAGGATCGCATGCAACATCCGCCAATCTCAAAATAAAACATCCTATACACACTCCCAACCGTTCAAAGATCGTTTGGATCAGAAATACTCATCGATTATGGATGTAAGCTACAAACAGCCACCTATCTGTGATCCATGTTGACTACAACAGGACTTCATGATGATAACTGTGTCAGAAGGTAACAGGACAACAAAATAGAGCCGAATTATTATTATTATTAAACTCATCTAAATCTGCAAAAACGAAACTTTACTGTTATGCAGCCCACTGTGATGATTAAAGGACATAAGTAATGGAATACTATCCAAATGAGCAGAAATTCAACCACAGAAAGGCTCTGTGACCTGTTGCTTGTATGTGGTTCTCTCTATACTGGACCCAGCTGATCCTGCCTGCTCTGAGCTGGAGCTACGCTCCCAACACTAGTCCTGTGGACCAGGGCGCACGCCCTCGGACAGAACAAAGCCGTGTCGCAGCCGTAACGTGGCGCAAACGCATCCTGGGGACTTTCAGCGTTATAAGTATGATCCTCCATTTGTCAATTTCTGACCATCAAAAGCATCTCTCAGTACAGATTATTTTGTGCACAACAATCACTCTCTTCTTCTTTGTCTGAACTGGTGCGTTTCATGCAGCCACTTACGCAGCACAACTTATTTGTAACTAGTTTGTCTGCTCTGTGCTACTGTAGAAACATAGTGGTGTAAGATGGCAGTCTTCATAGAGGGAGACCTGCTCCTATGTAGATATAAAGGCTCATTCTAAGTTCTATGTATTCAGGGGATTTGACACAAATTTAAACATACTTGTGAATATTCCATTTCAACCAAATTTGCTTTGCTTTATCTTGTTAATAATCACACACCCCACCTTTAAAAGATCTGTTGTGTAGGAACCTGAGGATATTCTTCCTCTCAGAATACTTGAAGCACATGTAAAGCAAGATGTAATGTTGTTATCCTCATTTGAAACAGTTAAAAACATCCATGATGGGGACACCATTTTTACTTCTGTTGTGGCTCCACTTCTTCTTTTTCTTCTTCTCTGTGCTTAGAGGCGAACACAACGCTATGTACGAAGAGGGAATGTGAAGGCTTGTTAATACTTAAATGAAAGCAATTATTAGATGCTTTTATTGGAAATGACCACAACCAATTAATACAATTTTCCCATTGTCATCCTCTAATATATCAGATCAATTCATATCATGCATCCCTTGCTATAACATTATACATAACTGCTACATGTAGCACCTGTATGACGATGTAGTTCGCCCCATTAGTTACTGCAGTGCCTTTAAAGACTGATGATTTGTTTGTAGCACCAAACAATGAAAATTCCTTTACAAGTCAGCTGCTGAACAAGAAAGGATCCTACAAACTGACAGACATGATGTGGTGTTTGCAGACAGGACAGCTGTTGATTACAGTATCAGAACTCAGTCTGTTCAGTGTTTCACTGAGAGTGACGGCATTCATTCCTCTTTCCGATGAGGGCTGAAACTGACCTCAAAATTGGACTGCAGAGTATGTCAAGTAGATCTGGACAGCATTTCGGATGTGTGTAAAAATATCTCAAGGTAAAGATGTCAAACATACTCTAGTTCTAACTTGTCAAATGTTATTTTTTTCCTGAGTGAGGTGACATATTTTTCCTACATTCACATATTATACATATATTGGGGTGGCAGTAGATCAATCCATAGGGGTTTGGCTTGGCAACCAGAGGGTCGCCGGTTCGAGTCCCAGCATGGAATAAGTTTGGCAAGTGGACTGGTGGCTGGAAAGGTGCTGGTTCACTGCCGAGGTGCCTTTGAGCAAGACATCGAACCCCCAACTGCTTGGGGTGCGCTAGTTGATGGCAGCATCCTTACTCTGACATCTCTCCCTAAGTGCATGTCCACTGCATGTTTGTGCATAAAATTGTATGTATATACACCAAACTGTGCGTGTAGCATGACCAAAAAGATATAACACGAGTGGAAAAAACTGAATTTCCCCCCTGGGGATTATTAAGTATGTCTTCTTCTTCTTCTTCTTCTTCTTCTTCTTCTTCTTCTTCTTCTTCTTCTTCTTCTTCCTTTCTTCTTCTTCTTCTTCTTCTTCTTCTTCTTCTTCTTCTTCCTTTCTTCTTCTTCCTTTCTTCTTCTTCTTCTTCTTCTTCTTCTTCTTCTTCTTCTTCTTCTTCTTCTTCTTCTTCTTCTTCTTCTTCTATTATAGCTCAAGCAAGTGTGTGGTCCAAAAGGATTATTGATACTAGTGTGAGTTGCAGATATTTGATAAGGTATGCCATTTTTGGTTTCAGAGCTGTCTTATACATGTAAGCACTCACTTTTTTACACCTTGAATTTTAAAATTTATGAACAGAAAAATTAACAGTCAAAAAAATGAATAATATTAATAACTTTAGCATCACAGGTTTCTATATTCCTCAGGTTCTGCACTCCTGTAAGGGTATAAAGCCTTTTTAAGTCAAGCTGCCATGCAGTGTCATAGCTGCATCTTTATTCTCCTGACTGAAGCCGACCCTTTTGATCAGAACAAGCTCAAATCCTGGAGGTATTCCAGCCTCCTGTCAGCTTTCATCTCATTGCATTTATTTCCAACCATATGTAAATATGATATATGTGGATAGAGATGTCTAGTCATCTGTCAGCCCGCTGAGTCAGAGTCTGCCTCCAAATTGGGGAATACATCATGCCAGAGAAGAAAAACACATTAATTGGATTTAAAACAAATATGGTATAGTTTGAATAATGGTACAGAACTTATAGGCTCCCTCTCAGCCAAAAAGGCAACTTTAAGAGCAACATGTGTTGTTTTAATTCCTCACAAGGAGTCAGGGATTTCTCCTGCTGTATGGCAGCCACATTTTAGAATAATCTCTGTGACCTTGCATGCTTTTAGTTTCCCCTTTTATTGGTTATAAATGAAACCTACGACCTTAAAACCTGTCTTAATCTGACTCTCCATTTCCATTTAGCATTGAGCTCCTAAACCCTTTTGCCTTTTAGTGTGGAGGAAAAATACAGCCCAAACTACAGGTGAGCAATGTGCATGTGTGTGCAAACTGCCAACACACTCAGCCACACACTCTTTCTCACCAATTACCTGCCTGCATCTCTGCGTCTGCGTTGTGTGATTGAGAGACGGTGTGAGGAAGAGAAAGTGTCTATGTGTGTGTTTATTTGTGCGTGTGCAAGCATACCTGCATAAGAGAGTGCATGCGTGTGTGGGTGAGTGTGTGTGTGTGTGAGAGAGAGAGAGAGACAGAGAGAGAGAGAGAATGTGTGTCCGTGTCTCATTCTTCTGCCTCTGTTTCCCCTCCGGATCTCATGTATAATTTATGGACCCTCTCATGAATATGTTAATTAGCCGGCGTGCAGGGAGAGGTGAGAGGGCTTCCCCTGTTCTATTCTTACATTCGTCTGATGAGAGAGGGATGGAAAAGGGAGAGAAAGAAGGAGAGAGAGGAGGGAGAAAGCGTGGAAGTGTGTGTTGCTGCAGGAGAGGAAAGGGAATAAGTGAAAGAAGGGGGGAAAAAGACGAAGGGCACTGAAGAAGGAAAAAAAAAAACGCTGGAAGGAGAGAGTGTGGAAATACATTTATGAAATCCCCTGCGTTCGACAAATAGGCATTGTGGCAATATGGAGCCCACGTTGTGCTATATTGTGCTGGAAACAAATGAATCACCCATGCTGAGGGGGGACGTGGAGGGGCGAGATTGGAAGAGGTAGTGAGAGAAACGGGGGAGATGAGAGAGGGGGGAAAAGGGAGAAATAGTTGTCATTGTTCCATCAGCGTTTCAGTCGTGATTTTGAAAGGCTAGACAGGCAGGCAAATAGGGCCGTTCTTCCAGTTTCAATTGCTTCTCCCATAAATAGATGATAGGTGTCAAGTTTCCGAGGAGACGCTGAAAAACACCCTTCTGAGCATCGTTCGAGACAAAAGGCAAGAAGAGGGTGACGCAAGCCCAGAGCACTAATCAGATAAATTGCGAAGAGAGAGAGAGAGAGAGAGGTAGAAGGTAGAGAGATTAATCCAATAGCTAACAAACTAGCAAACTAAACATCAAACACTGTGCCTTCAAAGTTGCGTAACATGAAAAACCCTTTAAACCACATCAAAACCCTCACAGACAGCTGAGGGAAGATCTCACTCTTCTTTCTTCTCTCTGTCTCTTGAACTCTCCGTCAAGTCTATCTGCAAACCTCTCTCCCTGCCTCTCTTTCTCTCAGTTTTTTATTTTTATTTTTTTTTGTCATACTCCCGCTCTCTCTTTCTCACTCCTGTGTCTCTTTCCTCTACTATCTCCCCTCTGGAGTTAAAACATGAAGAGTGAGTCTCATGTGAAATAGTGCATGACATCTCATGTTTGTGTGTGTGTGTGTGTGTGTGTGTGTGTGTGTGTGTGTGTGTGTGTGTGTGGATACCGCTGTGCACAATGTTTGCATGAATGCATGCAGCTAGCTGAGTTTGTGTAGCCTACGTGTGTGTTTGAGGCATGACATGTGTGTCTTCCCTCCTGGCACCCTCTGGGTAGAGAGAGCATTCCAGCGGGCAGCTCATGATTCAGCATCTGTCGCCCAGCTTATGTAAGAGAGCAGACACAGGCGGACTGATGAAGTTAAACGGCCGGCTGCTGGATGAACGGCTGAGTTACTGACTGACTGACCAACTGACTCAGTAAACAAACTCCCTGATTTACAGGCTTTTAGTCCAAAGATGGGGCTTGACCGACTGATTGGCTGTCTATATTTGGAGGGGGATAAACATTTCTATGAAAATTTAGAGATTCAAGACCCCCAAATATACTCATAATTATTGTTTTTGACACTTTAAACAAGCAACTTTGTTAATGAAAACAACACTTCATAATGACAGATAGGCTGAGGCTGCATCCACACAAGTGCATGACCCCTGCGGACACCTTTGCTGATCTCAGCCTGTACATGTACAGGTAGCTTTTCCCAGCCAAAAATCTCCCTCTGCTTACTTCACAGTGAAAGGTATCACTCATGACTCTGTGAAAGAAGTATAAAAGGTTGTTTCTTCATCGTGCTATAAATAATTTAATCTGACACCTACCTCCTCACAGTGGTTATAAGCATTAAAAATGACAGTATAGAAATTGTCAGACTTGTCTTGTTTGCATTTGCAGGTCATAAAGAGACATTGCTGTTCATTTTAATCTGTTTCATAACCAGTCAAACACTCCTCACAGGGGAGGAGAGAATCCTCATACAAAGTGAGACTATAGAAATAGTTGTTGGAGAGATGCTGAGGAGCTTCACGTTCACTGCATATGGGGCCCTCTTTTTCAAGACCAAGTCAGGAAGT
This sequence comes from Notolabrus celidotus, assembly GCF_009762535.1. Taxonomy (NCBI): domain Eukaryota; kingdom Metazoa; phylum Chordata; class Actinopteri; order Labriformes; family Labridae; genus Notolabrus; species Notolabrus celidotus. Next base: position 11,248,021 of record NC_048283.1, on the reverse strand, counting down.
GAAAGGAGTCTGAGGCTGTTTCCGAAACGGCCTGCTACATACTACTTACTAATGTAGTAGGCAGTAGGTATTGCCTACTACATACTGCGTTTGAATTTAGTATGTAGTATGACTGTTCTGTCCGATCTGTCATGCAGCATGCTGAGCCAGACTTCGCTGGATTTCCGGTTTCGGAAAGCGGAAGTAAACAACGGCGAAGCCGATAAATAAAATGCTTATTTAGCATCCATTTATGATTTAAAAAGTTAGGAAGTGGTTTATATGTAATTTGATAACTTTCACAGCACCCAAAAACAGATTTCCTCCCGTCAAAAAATGAGGAAAAAGAAAAAGCAGAACGAGCGCTGTGCATTATGGGAAACAGTACGCGAGGCAGACTGGTCCGATGCACACTGAGATATTTTCCCGAATCAGTAGACATCCGGGGAGTTTTGGCATACTGCAGATTTTGCTCTTGTTCACATACTACTTACTACATACTGAATTTTGGACATATCAGTACGTACTGCTAGTATAGTAGGCGATTTCGGAAACAGCCTGAGTCCATACCTGAATCTCAATGTCCTCCCTAAACCCTAAACCCTTAGCCCTGAGTCCTTTATTACTGCTACACAGTAATAAAGGACTCATATCGCTCTGTCCCCCGTGCAGCTTTAGGACTATCTGATCACTGTCTGATTCATCTCATCCCGACCTACAGGCAGAAGTTAAAAACGGCTAAGCCTGTAGTTAGGACTGTGAAGAAGTGGACGGAGGAGTCAAAGCAGGAGTTACAAGCCTGCTTTGATTGCACTGATTGGAGTGTTTTTGAAGCTGCATCAGGAAACCTCAATGAACTCACTGACACTGTGACTTCATACATCAGCTTCTGTGAGGACATGTGTGTGCAGACCAGGACCTTCCGCACATACAACAACAACAAGCCCTGGTTCACACCTCAACTGAGGAAGCTGCGTCAGGCCAAAGAAGAGGCCTACAGGAGTGGGGACCGGGACCTGTTCAAGCAGGCCAGAAACAAACTGACGAGGGGGATCAAGGTAGCTAAGAGGAGCTACACTGAGAAGTTAAAACAGAGCTTCTCTGCCAACGACCCCTCAGAAGTTTGGAGAGGCCTGCGCGAAGTTACAAGCTACAGGAGACCCTCCCCCCACCCTGAAGGTAACAAAAGACTAGCTGACGACCTGAACAGCTTCTACTGCAGGTTTTCACACCCCACACCCGAACACTCTGATTTACCTGGCCCCCCCACAAGCCCCTCACCACCCTCCTCTGACCCCCCACCTGCGCTGACGATCTGTGAAGATGAGGTAATCCAGCTCTTCCAGAGACAAAAGACCAAGAAGGCTCCAGGACCAGACGGCGTGTCCCCCTCCTGCCTGAGAGTCTGTGCTGAGCAGCTGGCCCCCATCTTCACAAAGATCTTCAACACATCGCTGGAGCTGTGTGAAGTGCCCTCATGCTTCAAAAGCTCCACCATCATCCCAGTCCCAAAGAAACCCACCATCACAGGACTCAATGACTACAGGCCCGTCGCCCTGACGTCTGTGGTCATGAAGTCCTTCGAGAGACTAGTGTTGAGCCACCTGAAAGACATCACAGGCCCCCTGCTGGACCCCCTGCAGTTTGCCTATCGGGCAAACAGGTCGGTGGAGGATGCAGTCAATATGGGTCTGAACTACATCCTGCATCACCTGGACTCCCCCAGGACCTACGCTAGGATCCTGTTTGTGGACTTCAGCTCTGCGTTCAATACCATCATACCAGACATCCTGCACCAGAAACTCACCCAGCTCACAGTGCCGGCCTCCATCTGTCAGTGGATCACCAACTTCCTGACGGACAGGAGACAGCAGGTGAGGCTGGGGAGCATCAAATCCAGCACCCGGACCATCAGCACTGGCGCCCCACAGGGATGTGTTCTCTCCCCACTGCTCTTCTCCCTCTACACCAATGACTGCACCTCAGGAGACCCCTCGGTGAAACTCCTGAAGTTTGCAGACGACACCACCGTCATCGGTCTCATCCAGGACGGAGACGAGTCTGCTTACAGACAGGAGGTGGAACAGCTGGCCCTCTGGTGTAGTCAGAACCATCTGGAGCTGAACCCGCTCAAGACGGTAGAGATGACAGTGGACTTCAGGAGAAGCCCCCCCCCACTCCCCCCCCTCACCATCCTGAACAGCACTGTGTCTACTGTGGACTCTTTCAGGTTCCTGGGATCCACTATTTCCCGGGACCTGAGGTGGACCTCCCACATAGACACAATCAGAAAAAAGGCCCAGCAGAGGATGTACTTCCTGCGTCAGCTCAGGAAGTTCAACCTGCCTCAGGAGCTGCTGATCATGTTCTACACCTCCATCATCCAGTCTGTTCTGTGTACCTCCATCACTGTCTGGTTTGGCTCTGCAACCAAACTAGACAAACACAGACTGCAACGGACTATAAGGACTGCAGAGAAAATCATCGGTGTCGACCTGCCCCCCATCCAGGACTTGTACCGGTCCCGGGCCAGGAAACGGGCAGGGAGCATTACCGCTGACCCCTCACACCCTGGACACAAATTCTTCAAACTCCTCCCCTCCGGCAGGCGCTACAGATCACTGTGCGCCAAAACAACCCGCCATAAGAACAGTTTCTTCCCCCAGGCTGTCACTCTGATGAACACTAAACCATAACAGTGTCATACCTGTCAGATAAATACTCTCTGTAAATATACATGTAGATATACAATGCAACAATTCTCAAGCAGAATTCCATATTTCTATTTTTTGTATTATTTAACTTCTATTTTATAATGTAAAACTACCTCTGCAACTCACCACTGCACTTTATCATATTATTTTAGCCTGTACATATTAGTCAAGCCTATTTGTTGTTTCTTTGTATTTATAGCTAAGGTTATTGTTATTATATTTTATTTTATTTTTTATTGTAGTTCTTATTCTTATTCCTATTCTTATGCCTTGTACAAAGAGAGCACAGTTTACCAAAGTCAAATTCCTTGTGTGTTCAAGCATACTTGGCGAATAAAGCTGATTCTGATTCTGATTCTGATTCTGATTCTGATTCTGATTCTTGGCTTTATTGACCCCACCTGGAAAGTGATTGAGGGCAGGAGGCTGTAAGGGCTCAAAACTGTATAAGTGGGAATGGGACAGCACTTTGCTACTTCACATGTAACCTGCATGCCTCATCTTAGCTGCATTAGGAATTTTTATTGCACAATTTTTGACTTTCCTCAAATTCAAGACGACTAAGGGACCGCAGAGCTGTAGTCGGGCCTTAAAAGTTAGACCTGACCCGACCCAAGCAAGACAGAATTCTGCGAGTTTTGGGTAGGATAGTCTGTTGATCTTCCACCAGCCAAGAACATCGGTTTCATCTTCCATGACAGTTGTTTTAATGTAGCAAGATATCTCGTTGTCTTCCCAGTCAGCTCGCTGTACATTTTCCCACTCCTCAAAATTCACTCTTTTTGCCGGAGGATGAGCGTGCTCGTCTCTGGAGAGCTCTGGGTCTCGAGTCTCCACATCTTGTTGTCACACTCAGCACCAAAGCCTGTTTTAGAGGGGACAAGGTTGCATACAAAGATAAGGATGTTCTCAAATCTTAAGATAGTGAAACCTTCACAAAAGTATACAAAACCTGGGGCTTACTCAATCAGCTTCATTAACAGTCAGAAATGAAAAGGAATTAGGGGAAAATTTGCTTCATTTTGTGTCAGATCATACTTTTGGATCCACATGGATGGGCTACTCATGTTGCCAGGCCTGGTTAACTCCCTTTCCCAATATCCCTGTCTGTCTTTGTTTATAAAAGCACATTTTTTATGAATAGTAAACTAAAAGAATAAAAAGGGCTAAAATAAGAAATGCAGTCCTATAGCTTCTCAATCCAAGAAACACTGTGTGAATTAATTCTCAGGTTTCCCTGTACCAAAACAGACAGACAGACATCCATTAAAAATTCAGTTTGTCTCCCATGTTTGGGCTGGAGTTCAGCAGCAAATGGCAAGAAAATGTAGGCAAAAAAACACATTTGAAACTCTGAAGACAGTTAGGGGAGAGAGAGCTCAGTAACTGCGCAGATAAAGTTCAGGTGAAGCACAGCACTGAACCCTTCGACTGTAAAATAAAAGCCTCTCCCTATAGAAAGATTTCATAATTTAACAGTTGTCTTTGGGGATTTTACTCTCTTGCACTTTTCACGAAAGCAGCAGTAAAATACAACGTAGGAGAGCATTTGGTCAGATGTAGTTTGTGTGGTTACGATATCTATATGTAAGTAGATTTGACTCACTTCTCTTCATATTTGTCCCTACCTTTAATTAATATCCAGTTGACTTACCTGTTGAGTGAAACTGAATAACTTACCAGTCATCTTCCTAAAATGACAGCTGTCAGGATAGCTGGATGACTGGTGTATCGCTGGCAGCCTGGATGTCTGATAAAACATCTGATTGGCCGGCTGCCTGGCTGGCTGCAGTCAGAGGAAAGGAGAGGAGAGGGAAACAGAGAGAGGACAGGAGGAGGGAGAGGAGAGGAGAGCACAGAGGCAAACAGAGTCATTACAGTAAACTCTGAGAGGCAGTGTGACAGGCCCAGAGAGGAGGCAAAGACAGGAAGAAATTGAGAGTGACACGAATACACTGAACCCCCATGCAAATAGATGCAGTTACCTACATGGTCTGCTCCTTATACAGATACAATGGAGTACTGTATAATCACAAACGTACACAGACACAATGTAGAGTAGCTGCACCAGGAGAATCGGCAATACACTGTTTTTACTTTTTAATAGAGACTTACTAAAGTATATAATTTAGTGATAAAATCTCCAGTTTGATTGTTTTTCTAATTTAAAAAAAAGGTGTTTATGACTGAAACGTTGGAGTATTGTCACCAATCATGTGCTCAAGTTGTTTATAACTAGGGATGCACCGATCCAATCCTGGTATCGGATATCGGCTACATTGGACTCAAAAAGCTAGATCGGATATCGGTGACAAAGGGCCGATATATAGTGCCGATTCATATGGGAATCTATTCATCTCAGTTCTATGCTTTTCTGTGTTTACAATAGCCATGTGTGTCTCCTATGTCATCAGCGCCGGACGGTTTGTGCATTTTTGCCCGGTGGAGCATGATGGAGGATAACTACAGAGGCTCTGCAGCTTAGCTGCATGCCTCCGCCGGAAACTTGCAACATGTGCAGTGGTAATGTTTCGACGGATGGCAGTTGCGCTGAAAAATATAATGGAAGCCCAAAGGAAGAAGTTTACTTCAGCTGTAGCCTACTGCAAAGAAGGAAGAAACCTTCTATTAATGGATTCAAAGTATGAAAAAACGGACAGGTTATTGGATTTAATTGTTCCAGGTGCATGGAATTAAGGGATTCCAGCCTCTGGTTTAGCACTTGGAACCCAGGTACAGTTCACCATCAAGTCAGAAAAGCCTGAAGTTGCCAAAACATGATTCTATCCTCACATTAACAAATAGAGATTGTTAATCAATACCAGGATCAGATTGGCAGATCAGTATCGGCAGATACCAAAGCCCAGGTATCGATATCAGGACCTAAAAAGAAGGCTTGGTGCATAACACAATAATAAAACCATTTTTGAGTAGGAATTTAGCCAGTATTAAATTACTTTCAAGAAGCAGCATCCGTTGTTGAGTGCCATGCTTGGTCTTGGTGATGGGGGATAGGAGATTAGAATCTGAGGATCTGAGGCAGCTAGATGGGGAGTGGCGTTTAAGGAGGTCAGCCAGGTATGAGGGGGAATTTAACGTGTTTACAGCCTGTACGAAAAACAGTTTTGGTCCGAATAGCTAATTTCTTAACTCGTACACACTCTCTAGGGGATGATTTTTTTTCTCAGAACACATCTGTTTCAAGATATTACAGCAGGGGCGATTCTAGGATCTGATGTTAAGGGGTGCTGAGGCGAGCAAGATACATTTCACTTCATTCCCACATTTGTGAAAGAAAAGTATAACACTTTTTGGGAAAGTCTGTGACTAAACCATCAAATCTGATAAAGGTTATTTAAATGCTGAGCCACAGCAAAAGAGAATTGGATTGGAATCATAAAATAAACATATGGTAACCCTAATTTCTGGGGAAAGACAACTCATTTTGATACAGCAGCTCCTCAACATATACATAAACAGTGTGTATGTTTCTGGAGTAAACCAGCCCCCTATAGTGAGTACCAAAAATATCAAAAATTGACATTGGAGTTATTTTTTGGACTTTCATTTGAAATGCAATGCACAACATGTAAAACACGATGGAGCTGCTGTATTTTTGTTGTTAAAATATTATGTTTCAACCAAGTACTGTATGGTTTTGAAACTTTTCTAGCTTGTTAAAAAGGACATACAGTAAAAACAAATAAAAAATCTCTCAAATTTTATGGGTGCTGGGATTCAATTTAGAGGTGCTTCAGCACCCCCAAAAATGGTCTAGAAACACCTATGTATTACAGCTAAGAGTTATGCATAGATTTGTACAATGAGGGTCAATGTAGCTGTTTGCCAGGACATCAAAATTCTGCTGTAACGCCACCTTGTTGTCCGTTTCTAGGTTGGAGGTCTTCTCAGAGATGTATGGTTGAAGGTCTTCACCACTTGAGGTGAAAGATTCTGGTTTAGCTCAGAATTGGTATTGTGCACCCCATGTAGAGAGGCTGTAATCTTTTAAGTGTACAGTCCGGGTTAAAGCCCTTTACTGTATGTCACTCACCTGTTGTACATTTTCGTACAACCCCTGTTAAGATAATTGTTTTACTCAGTCCTATATAAGGCAGACAGAGGTGGAGGATAATTGTGTGTATGTATACATAAGGAAAGACAAGCCAGAAAAGAAAAGAAAGAAAGAACAACTAGAGGAGAAGAATAGAGAAGAAAGCTAAGAAGAGGAGATTCTGTTGAGCTCTGCGACCTTCAGTGTCGGGCTGTTGGGAGGATCCACCTCTTGGAGACATGGGCGGCTCGGCAAAGTCACTTCTACATGGCGCTCACTTGCAGACGGGGTCAGACCAAGCACACATAAGACAAAAAAACCACACACACACACACACACACACACACACACACATACTCTCACAGTACTGCCTCACACCAGGAGCCAGCCTGTTGCAGACTCTCAGCCAACAGATATGAGGTGCAATAACACCCCGATGTGAGTGGGTTCTTCTCGCCGCTTTCAGGAAAGAAAAAAAAAAACACACACACCTCGAACAACGCATGCACACACCACGCTCTCAACCACGATTCACACATCTCACATTAGTGGTCATAGACAGAGGGAGGAGGAGGACTGAAAGTAGAAGAGGAGGAGGAGGAGTGGGGATGACAGCGGGAGTGAGACAGAAAGAGAGAGAGAGGAAGGGAGAGTGAGAGCAAGAGAGGTGTCGCCTCTCCACACTGATCCCTTATGCTAAGAGGGATTTGCATACATTTTTAATCAAAGCAAATTAGATCATAACCAAATTAAATCACGCTTTCCATCCGCCCCCTTCTCTGTCTGCCTCCTGTTCCATCCACCCACCTATTCCTCATCATTTAATTATAGTCACTAATAGGTATGGTTAGACAAAAAAAAACCTCTGCACACTAATTGGCAAAAATATATGTGGTACGTGTCTTTGTGGCTGTTAAATTGAATAAATGTCGATCTTAGTAGAGAAAAATGTAAAAACTTGATATCAGCATGGAAGAGATGGAGCTAAGTTTGCTTCTGTAATGTCATGGCAACATTTTGAGGCTTTAATGTTAACTGTCAAGCGTGTACTGACAAATACAAAGCAGTAAATCTAATAAAACACACACTCTCTCACACACACACACACACACACACACACACACACACACACACACACACACACACACACACACAAGCAAGCATGGAGTTGGCTAACAATACAGTCACCCACCACAGAAACTAGACACCTCCTCCCACATTCCTCTCCACACCCTATGCTGCTTAACAGATTGGTATCGGCCCCCATTGCTGGCTGTTGCCCATTACACAATAACTTCCTACTGTTGTCCAATAACTCAATCACAGGCCTATTACAGGCTATCATCATGAAGTCCACCTCCTCTCTGACCCAAACACATTTGGTCACTAACCCAATCAGCCGCAATATCCTCCCTTAGGAAATAGAAATCCTCGCACCCAAAAAATGTAGCTTTCCACATGTGTGTGTATTTTGTACACACCTGCATGTGTGCGCAACACATGTAGAAAACACATCTATGTGCATATTCAAGTGCATCCTGTTCCTTTCCTTCCTTCTTTCTCCGTTACACACACACACACACATGCATGCAGGCTCACAAAGGTGCCTGCAGGCCTATTTGAGATGCAGACAGCCATGTCCCAGTAAATGATATTAAAAGTCATATCATGAATAAATCAGCAGGCAGGGCCCCAAAAGTCTCCTTCATGACACATCCACATACAGTAGACTGAAAGAGAGGAAAATAGAGAGGAAAGGACAAGGATGCCATCACATCATGTCAACACACACAAGCAGGTATGCTAAATACACTCATGCTGAAATCTAAGGCTGGAAATACTCATTATTATCATCAGCAATTTAGCTGCAGATTATCTGTTTTTATTTTTAAACAGAGAATGTGTTAAGATACAACATTAAAATGCAAAAATCCTTACATTAAAACAGCATCTACATCTACTATGGTTTGATTGTGTGTTTCTTGGTGATTCTGCACTATTACTATTTGCCATATTACCTGGGGGTTTGTTATTTGAGGGCTTTATAGGCCAATGTCATGCCCTTGTCATATCTTGATTTATGTACTTAGCAACAACAGGTTTAGAAAAAAAAAAGAAACAGATAGAACAATTTTTTTTGTATGAGATTGTGCTGAAATGAAAATTGTTAAACAACAAAAATAGTTGCAAGATGAGTTGAGTAATTATTTAAGTCCCTCTGCCGACACACACAAAGACAATGCTTTTAAACTCAATCATGCAAAGTGTCACATGTGCTTGATATGTCCCAACAGGCTGCATTCCAGTATAAAACACATAGGTTTGTATCATGGAAACCTGGTTAAATCTTGACTGAACAAAGCAAGGACATATCATTGTTCAGTGTGCCATAAAATTCTTCATTAACAGGCTAAACTCACCTGGAGGCCGGCTCCTGCAGCTTTAAGTCATTCAAGTTCCATTTAGATGAGAGTTCACGGAGGCACTTTTGGCCCATCTCAGCTCTGACCTGAGGGAGAAATACGAGACACGAATCCTGCGGCTACAAACACTCATTTCCACAGTATATTTAAAGGAGCGCAAACATTTATAGGCCTTGTAGATTAAAGAAAAAAATGGTCAAATCTTGGCACTTAATATCTGAGCATGTAAGTGCTAATGCTTAAAGGCACGATTAGTAAAATATTTTCCCCTTAACTTCTAGCAACAGATGTAGTAAACTCAGGAGATAAGTTGAGGGATCATAGAGAAATTAATAGGCTACATGGTGGCATATATCTATCTTAAATTATTTCAGTAAGATGTTGAGCCATATTGCCGAGGGGAGAGCATATTTGCTAGCATGCTATGTGTGCTAGCATGACTCTCATTTTAAGATTTTACGCAATATTTTGTCATAATGTGGAGTGACAAATTACAACACACAAGAAGAAAAGCGTTCAGTGTTTATTCAAATGTAAATGACCTGTTGTTTGGTATTTTGTGTCAAAAGCTTGAAATGCTAGCTAGCTGAATATCATTAGCATCGTTAATCAGGCCTACATGACAATCTATACCAAGCAATAATCTCTTGTTTTGGGAAATGAAGCCACTGCAGAAGTGCAAAGAAACTGCAGTTCCTCCTGAGTCCACTTGAGGCTAGGGCGCACTGTAGTTTTTGCCTACAGCCTCTCTCAACTCCAACTCTTTGTCTCTTGCTAGTTTGACCCAAGCGGCAACCTCCGGTCTCAAACTATGAAACCCATGCGGAAGTGTTATAAACTGCAGTTCATTGAGAATCCGCTTATGGCTGGCTGCAGAAACATTGGAAACCACATAGACACCAATTCAAAAAAGACGATCTTTGCAGCATTAATAAACATGTTTACAGCCTGGTTCAAAAAACGGCTTGGCTCTACGTAGCTAATTTCTCTATCGGCACTCACTGTATGGGGAGTGAATGTATTTTTAATACGACAGTTCAGAAGATATTAAGATTACGAGTTTTTTCCCAAATAAGGACATGACTGACTTGACTCCCAAAACGGGAATACGCGGTCGTTGGCTAGGAGGTTTAAACTCTGCCTCTTTACGTCACACTCTGCCTGGTTGAGTTCCCTATTTCCAATATTGCTGCCGCCGTCGATTTGCTTCAAAACAGCGTTCAGGAACAGATGGGTGACGTCACGGATACTACGTTCATTATTTATACAGTCTATGGTTTGACCAAAAGTTAGGATGACTCAGCCCTCAACATGGCGACTGTCAGACATCGGATTCAAAACTCCACTCAAGAAACCAATGGATGACATAACTGAGACTATGTCCATGTTTCATACAGTCTATGAATCAGTCTATGAAACAACCATGAGAAAGTTATTCGATTCATCTTCAGCTGCACTGAAGGTCTTGGGTTTTGGTGGATTGACTTTATTAAACATATAGTCTCAGTGATGTCTCTCGTTGGTCTGTGAAAATGCCTTATGAAGCTAAATGATGGCAAACTGGCAAACAGGTATATCACACCATGTCAACTCAGTCAGCTCAGCCATGCCCCTGATTATGGAAACGTATGCTCAACTCTAAACTGTACAAAATGGTTGAGAATTAAAATAAAGATAGCATGAGCACAGTGTACGAGTACAGAAATGTGGATTAAAATGCGCTATCAGGCTTGTAATTTAATATTGGAAGTGAAAGTGATACAATTATTTGTTAATCAAATCAAAAATTCCTTCATTAAAGTACGCAATTTGGATTTTCTAAAATAAGATTACCTTCAGGATCTCAAATGTGTCATTATGGATGGGGCTTTCCTTTGTCTCAAATGATTAAAACCTGAGCATTTTAGATTTGGTTTGGTTAGTCAGACAAAATGGTTCAGTGATCAAATGACCCTCAGCATAGAAGATGTTCAGCATTTTAGAGGATATCAAAAATATAATATAATGAAAAAAAATTATAATCAAGACATGAATATAATAGATGCTTGTAATTTATTATTTCTTGCAAACCCTCACCTGAATTATGCTTAATGGTATCTTTGCTTAAAGAGACATTACATATTGCATCCTGAAGTTGAGATTAATATGCAACCTGCATTGGTTTGCACAATTTACATCATTTTGTTTCTTTTTAACCAAAATAATAAAAGCATGCCCATGTTATCATGATAATGATGCAGAGGCATGCTTGAAGAAGTGGTGACCAAGTTATTTTTAACAGCAAAAGAAACCTACTGGCTCCCAAATATAGTCTTCTTTAATTTTTTGGAGGTGCTGAACGTTGAAGGATGCTGAGAGAAATGAGAAAAGCGGTGTTCACTTATTATTGAATGATTAGAGGTTACGTTAATACAGTTAAAGGCAGGTAACCACAGGGTTTTGAGGACAATGATGCAGACTTTTGTCAGGTATCACACAGTGAGCTGTCCATTTATTCCTGAGGAGATAAGGCATGCAGAGTCAGTGACATCTTTTAAATCTCTTCTTAAAACCCATTTTTACAGTCTTTCTTTTATGTGACTCTATCTTTCTAACCGCTTTCCCTTCTATTTTATTATTAATTTTAGTTTTTATCCAACCAATTCATTGTCTTAAATTTCATTTGATTATTTTATTTGATGGTTTATCTTTTAATTTATTATAATTATTTTTATTTTATCATTTTAATGTTTCTAATTCATCCTTTGCACTTTTTCTAACCTTCCCGATGTCATATCCTCCTTTTACTCTGAAAATCTCTTTTATTGTCCCTTTTAATGCTTTTATTTACTTCTCCATTTTTATTTATTTTTATTTATTTATTTATTTTTATCTATTTACCCTGAAAAACCTCTCAACAATGATTTACTGGTCTATTGTCACTCCGCTCCATACTGTTTCATTGACGTGTATTCCTTTTAACCTCTTGCGTTAACCTTAAAATGTTCTCCTCCCTTGTCTGTCAAATTGTTTATTCTGCTATTTGAACTATGCTTTGTTTGTTAAAGCACTTTGTTAACATTTGTTTTTAAAGGTGCTATATAAATAAAGTTAGTATTATTATTATTATTATTATTGTTATTATTATTCACCTCACTTCAACAAAACATCTGCTCAGACGATATCCAAGTGGCAGGTTTACCTACTAAATCAGTAAACCAGTTTCTATTTAAATACTCAGCGTGACTATTTATAGTATAACTAATTGATGGATGTAGCAAAGTCTTTCACGTGGGAAATAAGAGTCAACTCAGCTGTGCTGCACGTTAACTTGAACTGTTACTGACAATAAAATTCCCAACTCTGGCACACAGCACTTAGAGCTAGTTTTGTGATAGTGCGTTGTCTTCTGGGAGGATTGTAGCTGTCAGGAAGAAACATTTTGTTGAGATATGCTGATATGTGAACTTCTATAAGCCACTTTTAGTTTCATGAAGGTAACATTGAGAAAGACATTTCGTGGTGTTAGAAGGAAGACTGGCTCTTCAGGTAATAAATCAAGTGAGAAGATACACAAGAATGCAATGGAGAGCTCCTTAATCTTTTTTGCATGCTGTTTTATGCTATGCTGTGAGTTTTTGACTCAACTATTTTGAACCCTTTTCTTTGCATAGCACTTGATGTTTCTTCAGTGAAATATTCAGTGACCTCTGCTGTAAGTTATAGCAATTATTTTTTTCAACTTTTCCTCTGCATTTTTTTTTATTTTAGAATATATTGTGTTTGTTTTTTCTATCAGTATCACAAAGGTGATCGGCCAAGAATTGTTAGAAGTGAAAAACCTTCTAGGTCAATGTGTACGTGTAACAGTTACAGAATCTTGCAGCAAATATCTGAGAGGTTTTACAATGGGTTTGAGAGAAGAAGTGGAGCAGCCCATGGGGAGAGATGTGTTGTGTATTGTCAAGTGTGTGTGTGTGTGTGTGTGTGAGTGTGTAAAGGAGAGAGTGTTGAGTGGCGCAGAGAGCAGGGAGTCGGCTGATGGGCAAAGGCATGCTGCCTGCAGGTTCAATCTGCCCGCGAGTCAGGCATCAAACTTTCACATCCACACATCAATTATTCAGGGCCCTGCATTGTCAGAGTGTTAGCATGCCACAGTGGCAGACGACAAACCTGGCTGAGGAGGAGGAAGGAAATGGGAGGACAGGATAGAGATGGGGGGGATTGGCAAAGAAAGGAAACTGATGATTTGAGAGATGGATTGAGAGACTGTGGCCAGTGTGAGAAAAGACACGAGGGAGGGCTGAGAGAGAAGTTTAGGAGAAGGTGAAAAGCAGAGATGTCTTTTGGGAAGTTATATAACTTTGGTGATCAGAAATCCCAGCCTTAACTATTTTATATTCAGAATTACATAGTACCTGAAATTACACCTTCATTAAGAAGCCTTCTGCTGCTTCTTCTTCCACTTCTTAACTGGTCTTAATTTGGCATAAAATGATTGATTCTGTTCACATGCACTGGTATCGAAAGTAACAGTCCAAAAACGATGGTTTGCATTTCCATCAAAATAAAGTTTGCAAAGTTTGCCTGAAAGTTTCCTGATGCCACAGGGCACAATAGCATATGGGCAAAACACTCAACCCAGCACTGCAGAGACATACTGTTGATTAAGTTCCCGGGAGCATGAGTAAATTCTGCATCCATGCCATTACAGTTGATCACGACTCTACTACATCCAAGTTCTGATAACAACCAGGAACATTTTTTTGACATTTCCAAAAGTTTGATTTGGCCTGAAAGTCACCGAACATCAGCCAAAGTTGATCATTAGAAGTAATTCTAGTTAAAGTTAAGTGCATGGTGTTATTATGACACTGCACAGGGAATTATCATATTATCTTTACTTAAATGGATTCAGTCTTAGTAGGAGAAGTGTTGTTTCTGTTTGTGTTTGTAGTCAAGATAGAATTGACAGGCAATATTTTTTCTGAATGTAGGCAAACGATGTCTCCTGAAATTACACCTCCTCTCAGCTGTGATTTGACAAAAAGGTACCTATCTCTGCAGATCTGCATGCAAGTGCAGCTAACAGCCTAGATTAAAAAAAATTAACTTAAAGAGACAAATCTGCTTAAAGAGGCAAATCTGCTTAAAGCGGCGTTACAACAGCTAATCAGAGTTTAGATTTCCTGACTTTCCTGGAATGTACCAGAAATGATCGTTGTGACATCCATCAAACAAACAAGCATTTTAAAAGTCCTGATAAAGCTTGTACTCTTACTTTCTCAAATCTGAAACATGATGTCATTATTTAAAGCTGGGGTTGGTAGTTAGATTTAGATACACTTTTTGTTATACTGGTTAAAATTATCTTTATGTCCCGAGGAAATGCTACATTCAAATTCATGCTAGTTTTCTGTGACTAACAGCCCTAGCTTTCAGCTAATGTAAAATCTGTTTTTGTAAGTAAATTTAAAAAATGGCTTCTTTCTCGGTTTGATACTGCTGTATAACATAGTATTTACAATGAAGCTGAGACTCACTGGAAACAGATGAAAGGGCTCTCCTCTGGGATGTAATGTATGAAGATATGACAAGGTTTATTTTACAGACAGTTCTGTATATGGAGGGTTGAATTTTACTTCACATATGATCCAAACACATGGCTGTCATGTTGCTAATTGAACAATGCAGACCACGAAAGTTAAGTCTTGTCCACAGGCAGCTTTGTCGCTAACTCTTGGCTTCACCATCTCTCCTGGAGACATGTTGAAAAACAAACTGGCGAAGAAGGCCAGCTCAGTCCTGGACCCTGTGGAGGTGGTGGCTGACAGGAGAATTATGTCCAAGCTGTCGTCTCTGATGGACATTTTTTTGTATATATATTCTTGTTGGAATTCTTGTACTGTACACCTTCTTGTTTACTGCTGTAACTCCG
Source organism: Notolabrus celidotus (assembly GCF_009762535.1). Taxonomy (NCBI): domain Eukaryota; kingdom Metazoa; phylum Chordata; class Actinopteri; order Labriformes; family Labridae; genus Notolabrus; species Notolabrus celidotus. The sequence continues at coordinate 11,232,934 of NC_048283.1, read as the reverse complement.
TGAATTTCCCCATTGTGGAATGAATAAAGGAGTATCTTATCTTATCTTATCTTATCGTATCTTATGTCATCAGATGATGGGGTCCAAGATTCTCAAACATCCAACTCCATGTTAACAAACCAATCTTGATAGCATGAGCGTTTAAATGTAGCTAACATCCACATTTTTCTCATATTAGTATGTGTGATTGAGTGCTCAAGACAGCATGCCAGAGGTGTGATGGAGATGTTTCAAGCAAGCGGCAACCTCCGGTCTAAAAATATGAGTCCAATGCTGAAGTGCTAAAAATTGAAGTTCATCGAGGGTCCGCTTGAGGCTGGCTCCGGAAGAACCAGAAACCACATACACATGTATGGGAAAAAGACTATCTTTTCAGCAGAAATAAACATGTTTACAGCCTGGTACAAAAGACGAGTGTAGTCTGGATAGCTAATTCCTCGATTGGCACACACAAACAGTGCTTCAGAAACAGATGGGTGATGTCACGGATCCTACGTCCACATTTTATACAGTCTATGTTAACAAACCCATCTTGATAGCATGAGCGTTTTTAATGTAGCTAACATCCACATTTTTCTCATATTAGTATATGTGATTGAGTGCTCAAGACGGCATGCCAGAGGTGTGATGGAGATATTTCAAGGGGGAAGTCTCAGGACTTTGTTGTCATGTGACATCCTCACAGGTACATGTAGAATTGCTTTCAAATGGTGTCGAGTTAATCATGTCCCATAAACAAAAACTGTTCACATCATGCGAGTAAAAATCTGGAAAAGCATGTAGTTTAATTAAGCAATGTTTTGGGCAATGCTGATGTTCCCAGCAGCCTCATGTTTTCCTCTCCCAGTACCCCTTGCATTGCTCACTAGCGAGCTTTTTGGCATCCACGCTACCATGTTCTCACGACCAAACCACTTCAACGCAAAGCAGATCGTGTAATTGACTTCCCATGTAGTAACCACAAGCTGATGAGTTCCATTTGAAAGCAGCATATGTCACCCGATGTGTGGACCACACATGGTGCAAAAGTACCACCACAAGTATCAAAGAATGAGTGCTCGGGTACAGACAAAATCAGGGAGGGCATCGCTTAATCACTTAAATGACACTGAGCAACAGAAAATGTTATAAGTTACCTCTCCTGCTTTGACAAGAAATTACGTTAATTGAGTCTGTTAGACTTTTCAAAACTGGGAGGAAGTGTCAAAGAACCCTTTTCTCTGTGCAGTTATTTGGTTTCCACAGCTCAATCAAAACTTGAACACCTGTTCAAACAACTGACTTTAACTGAGCATTATCAGAAGTGTTCTTTTGTATTTAATCAAACAGCACTATCAAAATGAAAACTGTGACCCCAGCATACCTTCACTACATAACGCACCTTTCTAAAGAAGCAGAGGGAATCAAGATTTCCAGATCTCAGGGAAACATCAGTTTAATGTTTAACGGTTGTAGAGTTACTGGAGTTCAGCCAAGTTTATGGCAGATGTCGATGATTATAGTTTGCTGATTTAATCAATTTACTCCAATCAGTCTCTGCTTAGTATACGCAGTATGTTAAAACCCCTGCACACCTGTAGTTAACACACACTACATGTCTTTTATGAGATGTCTGGACTGTGCTGGTGTTCATGACTGGCCTTGAACAATAAAGCTCACTGTTCTTTCATTGGTTCATACAGATCTGTCACACAAATAGAATCCCAGCTAAGATCCTTAAAGATTCACCTTTGATCTTCATTATTTTTTCAGTTTGAAAAACTTTGCTTCCTTTCCTCTTCTGCTTATACTTGAGTACAAGTCCCTCCAGTCTGAATATAAGCAGAAAAGAGGTATACATGACACCTCATCGGTATACATGTATATGAAATGTGCAGCTTCCTAATCTGTATATTGTGTTACTGTAGGCAAGGAGAGACACTTTGCAACAAACAACACATTTAATGATTCAAATTTGCTTATCTTATCTGTTATTGTTACAATAAAAAATTTGTTGTTACATTTTTAATGAAGCCATGCATATAAAAAGCAGGGATGCACCAATCCTACTTTTTAGGTCCTGATACCGATATCAATACCGGGGCTTTGGTATCTGCATACCGATACTAGCCGATCCCATCTCGGTATTGATTTAACAATCTCTATTCCTTAGTGTGAGGATAGAATCATGTTTTGGCAACTTCAGGGGGGGTTCCAAGTGCTAAACCAGAGGGTGAAAAGAAGTGTGACATGCACCTAAACTGCAGTCTCTGTAGTTATCTTCCATCATTCTCCGCCTGGCAAAAATGCACAGACCGGCCAGCACTGATGACGTAAGAGACGCACATGGCTGTTGTAAACACAGAAAAGCATAGAACTAAAGGCTGATTTATACTTCTGCGTCGCCCTACGCAGCAGGGGCTGACGCGGACATGAGCCCCTCATACTTGTGCGTCGGTGTGTCTGTGTCGCGCAGCAATTCTCCGCCGAAACGCCTGAGGGCAGTGCGGTCTCTCTGATAGCCGGTCGCCTGCTTCCGGTCCCGCTACGATCTCTGTTTACTTTTCCACATCGATTCAGAGCGTGTTATGTTAATCTACAGCTGATACATGTTGCTGTTTATCATACAGACATGATTACATGAAGAATAGAGAGGAGGAGATGAAATACACGGCCGATGTGTGGCCGATGTCCTGGACCCCGGAAGTGCTGTGAATGCGGGAAAGACAAAGCCGTCGAGCGGACCAATCACAGAGCTTGCGGTCCGCGTCGGCTCTACGCGTAGTTACATTTTGGAGGAGGTGCACGTCAGCTACGTGCGTAGGTACGGGAGCTACGCGGACCTACGGCGTAGGCTACGCCGTCGATTCGACCCAGAAGTATAAATCAGCCTTAAGATGAATAGATCTGCCATATGGATCGGCACTTTATATCGGCCCCTTGTCACTGATATCCGATCTAGCTTTTTTGGTCCGATCTAGCCGATATCCAATACCAGGATTGGATTGGTGCATCCCTAATAAAAAGTGTTTTGTCACTTTTTCTATGTTGCCTCATGACCCCCTGATGTGATTATGACAGATTAACCAGTATGAATTTAAGCAGGTTAAATTACAGCAGCACGGGTAAAACAGCAACAAGAGTACATAGGCAGGCTACTTTTCTGCAGACCAACAATTGTGGGTATCTCCGGCTTTAACCAGTATGAACCCCACAGACTAGGGGTGAGCCCGACTAAAGGCTGATTTATACTTCTGTGTCGAATCGACGGCGTAGCCTACGCCGTAGGTCCGCGTAGCTCCCGTACCTACGCAGAGGCCTACGCACGTAGCTGACGTGCACCTCCTCCAAAATGTAACTACGCCTAGAGCCGACGCGGACAGCAAGCTCTGTGATTGGTCCGCTCGACGGCTTTGTCTTTCCAGCATTCACAGCACTTCCGGGGTCCCGGACATCGGCCACACATCGGCCGTGTATTTCATCTCCTCCTCTCTATTCTTCATGTAATCATGTCTGTATGATAAACAGCAACATGTATCAGCTGTAGATTAACAGAACACGCTCTGAATTGATGTGGAAAAGTAAACAGAGATCGTAGCAGGACCGGAAGCAGGCTACCGGCTATCAGAGAGACCGCACTGCCCTCAGGCGTTTCGGCGGAGAATTGCTGCGCGACACGGACACATCGACGCACAAGTATGTGGGGCTCATGTCCGCGTCAGCCCCTGCTGCATAGGGGCGACGCAGAAGTATAAATCAGCCTTAAGGATTTGCTTAGTCGAATCTAATTAATCAGATTTTGCCCATAGTCGACGAATAGTCGAATGTTTGTTTTTCCTTATTGACACAAAGTCTGCATGATGATGACTGCATGACAATATTACGTATAACCCTTTACAATTAAGAGACTCGTAGCTTAAAGTAAAAGGGACAACAGAATATTTTAAGCATAAAACTTAGATTTTTTTTAATCTATATTGCAAAAACAACAAGGTGATGAAGAGAAAACTCAAATAAGGCCACCATCCGTTAAACATGGAACAACGCGCCACTATAGAGTAAGGAATCAGGAGATATTTATACAGTTTTCGCACAGCGGAGAGCAGCGCTGCAGAGGGTAGTTTGTCCAACTTAAGGCTAAACATTTGTATAATGTTCAAAATCAAACCTCAACCAGCTAAAGGGTTTTTAAATCTCTTAACAGGACCTTTTAAAACAGTCTGTCATCGCGTCTTTGTCCGCTTGAGTCTTTTCAAATTGTACGCGAGGAAAACCATCATGTGTACGGGCAGAAGTGCGCTCCTTGCTTTGTTAAACTGTAAATCCTGTCTTTGAGAATATCCTCTCTGATGGCGTGGAGGTGGATGGGATGCTGTGGATTGTTTTTGAGGCTTCGGACAGCTTTGGGTATTCCTGCTTGTTCTTTTGGCCCCGTACAGTTTTTGTGTGGTCCGGTAATCCTTGATCTCACAGCCCTCTTCATGAAGCTGCTTCTCATCTTCATCTCTATTTTTTAGGATCAACTGAAGTTTTATTTCCTGACGTTTTGAGCTGCCATGAACGCAGAAAGATTTAAAGGCCAGCTGAGGTGCGTCTGCTCCACAGGTCCCGTTAAATGGTCCACCTTTAATTACCAGGGGAGATTTAATTACCACTTTAAGGAGATTTAACACTTCAAGAGCTGTTCTCAGAATTACAGTAAATACGTTTATATTTATATAAAAATAAGCTAAATGAGACACTATTTTTACGGGAAAAAGGAAAATAATGTAAAATTAGACATTGAGCACCCCCATGGTTTGAATGGAATGATCCACGTTTCATATGCAAATATTCAACTATGAGATTGGCAGTCGACTAAGGCTCGTTAGAACGGATCGTCGAATATTCGACTATTTGGGGTCACCCCTACCACAGACACACGCTAATCTGTGCATCTGGTTCTTAAATATTATATGTCCTCTCAATTCTACAGTCTTATTAATAAGATTACTTGTATTCTTTTTGCTTAATTGCCTTAAGCCTTTTTTAAATTACTTAAAATTAAAAGGCCTAAAAATGTCAATTTTTTTCCCCTTTGCTCAGCTGTGAGAAAAGTTTAACTACCACCAGCGTGTTATAAAAGTATGGGAACCCCTATGCCATGTATTGCATTATCTATTTTTGATGAGCATAATATTGATCATGATGACTAAGATGTTCATTCATGTCTGAATGCTTCCACATACAACAACATACATGCTGTGTGTCATGCCTTTTTCATCTGGCGAGTGCAAAAAATAGATCAATGCAAAGGAAAACACCTCTTTATCGTACCTCTCAGGCATGACTCCTCTCTTGTTCTCTCTGGATGAATGACAGGATTTATGACATCCTTAAAGGAAGGAGGAATGGAGGAGAGAGGAGACAAGTGTGCACAAATTGTGCTGATTTGTTGTTGTTGTGTTTTCTGAAGTGCTGTTTGTCGTCGTGGACTCATAAAAAGCTCATTCAGTGCAGCTCACTGTCCCGCCTCCCTGCCCTTACTTCCTTCTATAGCTCCGTTAATTTATTTTCACTCAATCACCTGCAAAGAAAAGAACAGCAGATTTGGACCCCTCACAAATTAAAACATGACATTTGGTGAGAAATGCATCACAGATACCGATGAGGAGTCAGTAATGAGATTTAAAGGGGCTTAACAACGCTAAAGAGGGCGAGAAGGGCTTTCCACATCTCTACAACTGACTGCATGGCTGACCCTTATGCCAACGTATGTCACTTATCATGTGGAAAAGGGAAAAACTGAGCACCTGAAGAGATTTTTTTATTCAGACAGAGTGGGATATTTCCCTGAGATTCACCCGGTGTCGTTCCACTGTGTGGTTTGAGAACGACGCCAGGCTTTTCAGCTGATCATGCACAAACACACATGTACTCTAACAGTTGAGTGCATCTGCACATAAGAGCACAGACAGGGACACACACACACACACACACACACACACACACACACACACACACACATGTGCCCTCATACGTTAGCAGAGAGGCATGATTTCCCACTTGAGTGTTAGCCATTGGAGAGAGCGGCGAGACAACTGACAGCCAAGGCAAAGTGCTGATGGTATGCAACATTCTACAGAAATTCTCGATAGCTGCGATGTGTGTGTGTGTGTGAGAGAGAGAGAGAGAGAGAGGGAAAGAGACAGAGAGAAAGACACAGAGAGAGAAATACGCTAACAAAATTGTAGAAATCTTGTACTTTTTGAGATAAAAGTATTGATTTTCCTACTTTAGAATGAATACTTTTCACTTGACTCTTTTAGGTGAATTAAAGGGCAATAAACTGAATTTGATTAAGAGGGTGAGACCAAGAGATGAACCAAAGAGACAAACGTTAGAAAAACTGAAAGAGGCTGAGACAAAAATAAAAAGTTCAGTGGAAAATAAATATTTTATGTAGGTTAACATACTGTAATTTAAGAATCTGGTGAGGCTCCCTTAAAATAACACAATTGGAACATCACTCCATCCATCCTATACCCTTGACCTTTAAACATCTCTACAGCTGCAGGGTGGTGACCTATTTATCCTTTTCGCCTCTACAAAGCCACAAACACACACACACACACACACACACACACACACACACACACACACACACACACACACACACACACACACACGAAACACAGGGTACATGGTATTAATACGCTTGCAAGGACCTTCACAGACTGACCTCCAACCCTTTCCTCCACTCACTACACACATGATGATAAGGACACTGGATAAGTGAGTCCAAACAAGTTTTCAGAGAGCAGGCAGGAGTGTGGAGTTCAGTGTGTCTGTTTAAACTTTATACTGAACTAGTAGGGAAAGCCATGTTAGTGTTCTATAAACTTAACTGATAATCACTTTATCCAAGTCAAGATAAAAATGTTTGGAAAAAAGTTCACAAATGAAACATTGATCTAAACATTCTGGCTTAAAGCTGCTGTTTTAAACATTTAATTTTACAGCTACAACCAGCTGCTAGTTTGCATAGCAAAGCACAAAGACTTGCAAGAGCCAGCCAGGTATAGAAGCGTCTGAAGACTTTATGGGGCATTATGTAGCTCTGTTGGTATTGCATGACCATGTAAAGTGGTTACATCTTTGCTGAAGTGGCCCCCAGGTTTGATTCCAGCCCTTGCCCCTTTAAAACATCTAATGCCTAATCTATTTCCTCTGCATCTGTTTTGCTTTTCCCTTTATTTTCCAATAATTAAATTTAAATTAAAAAAATGTCCAAAAATAAATTCTGGTGTGGAAATGTGAGGCCAATATGAAAGTGCAAAAATACTGCAATTCTACATGAAGCTAAGGAATTCCAATTGACACTTTGGAAAAAAGGATATTTATTTCAGAAAATTGAACATGTTTAAAGCCTAGTACACAAAATAGTTTTGGTCTCAATAACTGGTCTCTTAATTAATTCACACTGTAGGGGAAGATGTATAACTCATCTGTTTTGAAGATGTTAAAACAAGAGTTATGCATAGTTTTGCAAAATAAGGGCCATGGCTGAGTTGCCAGGAGGATTAAAACCACCCTCAGCTGCTTCTCTGTGCCTCAGTCAAGACTAACTGACAGCTGAGTCAGCATTTCCAGTTTGGCGACCGCCATCATTTGGCTTCAAAACTCCTCTTTATAAACTAATGGGTGATGTCACTGAGACTTCAACCATGCTTTATAGCCAATGGATAAAACTTAATACTGGTCATTTGATGTTGCAACATGCAGACATGTCAATATTTTTATACCTTATCATTTAGCTTTTAGCAAGAAAGTGTTTTTGAGAAATGTGTGCATGTGCAATAGTCACATAGCAGGATGTTTAATGTCAAGCTTGAACCATGCTGCAATTTTTGGTGTGAATGCAAAACAAAAATTGGCCATTTTCTCTTTACCTATGCTTAAGTTAGGGATAATGTATAGTGAACAGGTGATTATGCAAGTCTGAATTCTGACAGGTTGAGCAGGACTCTGGTGTGAAACAGAGGGATTTTTTTTCACTTTTGAACACTATGTAGTAATCGGTAACTTAGAGATTCACTCACCAGCTCTGCTGTCATTGCCTGGATTACAGGACAGGATCCTACTCCACTTTACCCTATCAAAGATGGTTGGGGTCCAGTAGCTCCACACGCTGCTCTCACACCTGTGCCTACTAACTGTAATCATATCATGACTCTCAAGACCAACCTGAGGTGTGTACCAATGTTTGTGCCAAAGTGTCAAGACTGTGCCAGACTCCAATCCATGGATTGATTTAATATGACGTGTATAACCAAGTTGTTCCTGGCATTGCTTTTGCAGTTGAGAATTAATTACCATGGTAACAGGGTAATTAACTACAAGAAAATTCTGTCTGCTGTCACATTATTGTGGTTCTTTACCTCAGGGGATCCCAAACTTTTCAGCCCGCGACCCCCAAAATGTAGGTGTCAAAGACTTGCGACCCCCACTGTCCCTCAAAGTGATTTAGTGTGGCTTCATTTAGCTCAATGGTGTCCAAACTTTTTTCAAAGAGGGCCACATTTGATGTTGTCAGAATACCCCAGGGCCAGTGGCTCCTACTGAGACTTAGGAATCATAAAAGTTATATATGACATATCTATTTAATAACAATTATTTAAAAAAAATCTCAATAAAACAGCAACTAGGTAGTCCTCAGTTCTCAACCAGCCACGTAAACATTAGCAAATTTTATCTTCTTCTGGAAGAAAATGTTTTTCATTGCGGTCATGCAATGTGGGAAAAATTTTGGATCATTAATTTCCTATGGCAGGATCACTATCTGGATTTCATCACATTTCTTTTTCATGTTGTTTATCAGACTTTTCTGACCAGGAGACAACATTTTATAACAAAACAATTATTTTCCTGAGTTCTGAACAATTTTTATGCGTCACGTTTTGCCTTCTCTGGACGTTTTCATAATTTTGATCTTATCTTGTGTCCTCTGAACTTTTAGTGTTCATCAAGAACATTTTCACATCATGATAAAAACATTAATTTCAAAACCTGTCAACTTCAAGAGTTCTTGTGTTTCTTCTTTTCTGCCATCTTGCAGAATTCCCAGTGTTTTGGCTTTTATACAATTAGTCCATATGAAGCTTTTTGAGACGTTTCTGGATTGATTTTAGTTTGTTTGTGCGCTTGAAAGAAACTACAAATGTACAGATGATTCAGAATGTGATTAATTTCTTTGCTATAAATAACACAATTTAAGATGAAAGCTTGGGGCCATAAATAAATGGACCTTCAGCCGCAATTGGCCCCCGGACCTTACTTTGGACATGCCTGATTTATCTGGTCTGCAGAAAATGACCCTACCTATACGAGCATGTGTATGTGTTTCCTGTACCTTTATGAATTAACCTACTGCTACTGATGCTTTTGATGATTCACTGTTCACTAACGCTAAACTTAGGAGTCATCTTGCAAAAATAAATTACTATTACTATAATGGGTAAAATGTACTATTTTTGGATAACTTAAAAAAAAAAACATTCTGGAAGACATCTCACGACCCCCCATTTGTGTCTCACAACCCCCACCTTGGGAACCCGGGCTTTACCTGATCACTGGGTGAACTGACTGCAGTGTATGTAGAGCCTGTGTGTCACATGACTACAGGCACAGTCAGACACACTGTGCACCTGCTCTGTCAGTACTTTACTACCTACTACACTCATTCATTTCTTAAAAGTATTCTTTCTGCACATTTGCTTCATGACTGATAAGAGTAATCCTGTACTTTCCCTATGCTGTCTCTGTTTCACCCACATTCACACACACATACACACTCACTGACCGCCTGGGCCCACCGATCATGCCCATTGGACCATCCCTGATATACCTAGTGTGCAGCGGGGCATGCGCATGCCAACACAGAGTCTGCATGCAATCTTGATCTGGAGTCACTCAGGCAGGCAGACAGGGGACGTGAGGAGCAGCAGAGAGGAGAGGGAGAGTGAGGGAGGGGGCACCACAGAGATCATCTATATTTCATAGACCTCTCAATTAGTGTCAGTGTTCACGGGTGGGAGGTTGGGGAGCATCCCCTGTCTACTTGCTTACACTTGGCCCCAACTATCCACCCCTCCCTTTTTTACCTTTTCCCTCCCCCTCTTCCCCTGAACACAATAGGAGGTCTGATTTAGGTTCACTTCGGGCCTTTTCAACTCATAATGAACGAGATGCCGTTGGGGATTCCTGACAGCAGCTTGATCTGATATAATTTCCTAAACGTGATAATGGTGTTATTCTAAATGTGAGAACATGGAGGATAAATAAAAATCCCACGGGATGACACGTTGGAGTCAGACATTCACATTTATCATGGTTTTCATGGTGCACAGATGGTGAGGTAGGCTTGTCATAAAACATTAAATGGTTGCAAAAATGTGTATCAAAAAATAACAATCCCAGATTAGCCCCTCTGCATGTTTTTTAAATCGTATTATTCATTTCAAATCTCATTATGGTAAGACTTAAGCGATGTGTAAATTTATAGTTCAGGGTATGAGAAGCTGCACATCTTTGGGTTGTGTAGAATAGTCTGAATTATCTGGATTAGCACCCCCCGCTGCTATATTTCTAAGTATACCTCCAGTGTCGACATCACAGCTATATGACTATGAGAATAGTTACATAATTTTACTACCAGAGCCAGACTGCTAACTCATTCATGGGTTCAATCATTCCTGATCCTATTAGACCCTATGAATAACATATTCTTCTAATTATCAGATTATTATAGACTGACAAAAAATATGTATTGCAAGTGACAGCTTAAAGGCAGCACTGGAATACATTTAAGCACTACACTATAACATGAAGTAAAAATAATTTTGTGGTGTTAAATCCGACCCTGCTTACATGACCATCAGATTAAAGAGGTAATTGAAAACGACTAAAAAATCATGTGTTATAGAAAGGAAATCTCCGGACTTGGCTCGTTCAGGCGGTCCTCGTCAGGTCATATTGATTTCCATCAGGTTTGGAGACTCAAAAGCAAATTTGATTCAAAAATTAGGGAACCAGCATGAGAACCGAGTTGGCAGGAGCTGCATTTGGGTTAGAGTGATGTCTATTTTTAGGGATCATGTGCCTTCAAACACTGACAGTGATCCAAAGTCCGCACTTTTATGGGCTTGGATATGTTTGAGTTTGAGTATCTGGATGGAAAAAACATCAACTCAGGTTTGTGTTGATCATAAAAACTGTTTTGGGACAGTATAATTTGAGTCCTACCCCTACAGAGCAAGACTATCTAAATACATCTGTGGCAAGAATGAGCACCTATCTGGAGTGGTAACTTGACTCAAGTTGTAAATCAATATTTTCATGTTACAAAATCGGCATGATAGGCACCGGCCACAGTGATGACCTTGATTTCTTTTTTTTTGTGTAATGTTGTTTTCATCATGTTTGCTTGCTAAGTTTTAGCATGACCCCTTTGTAGTTGGAATATGGATTTAACTGTTTGTGATCTAAGACGTGATATAGATATAAAAAGACAGAGTAAGAAGTTAACAGACAGAAAGAGAGAAAGAAGATGTTGAATGGTAGAGAGGCAGGGGCTAATGAAGCAACAGGTGGATAATGATTCAGTAAGCATGTATATCAGTAGCCTGGTTATACACTTTACTCTGTATTTACAGTTTTACTTTGTTGGCATTTAGCTTCTTAAGGCCTGTGTCCACTAACAGTGTTTTTTAGCACTCGCAGTGCTTGTTTTCAATACAACACTAAGACAGGGAAGTGTTTCAAGTGCTAAGCATCCTGAGTGCAAAACACACCCTAAAGGTCAGCTTTGTTTTTTATCTGCACTCGCAATGCTCTCAGTTGAAAATAGTTGAGATATTGGAACACGACCATGCTCCTCAATGTCACTTCTCTATCACCAACCAGTCAAAATCAAGAAGGGGCGGGACTTTTGAGATCAAAATTGTCAAAAACACTGGCGGGGATCCATACAGAGGAGAAACTAACCAGTCCATATCTAGAGCTGCTGCTAATGCTTTGACACAATTTCTATATTCAAATATTTCTATTGTGAAGCAAACAGTGTATCAAAAATACATCCATCTTTACTTTATACAATGCTTCAATGTTTTGGTAACATGAATACAACAACAAATGGGTAAATAAATGAAAAGACAATAAGTGGGAGAGAAAATATAAAATTAAAAAAATAATAAGTAAAGTAAAATGAACTTAATTTATAAGTCCTTCCCCGTCCCACCCCGACCAGCCCACCCAGTGCTACTTATATTGTCATACATCCTGTTTCAAGAAGGAAATACTTGGTTTCCACATTCTTTTGAAGTCCCCCAACCTGTCACCAAGAGAATAACGAATCCTCTCAAGATGCAATGTATCAGTCAGTGCATATTAACCATGCCTTAAAAGTTGGTGGCTCAGTCTTCTTCCATTGGAGAACAAGTTTTTTCCCCACAGAGGAGACCATAGGATGCATATTCTACAGGTTCCCAATGCTCCCTGATGTCCCTAGTATAACCAAGAGTGGGTCTGGCCTTATTGTTGTCCCGAAGACTTTTGAGAAAAATGGAAACACTGCTGTCCAGAACCCTTATGACACAATTTCTATATTGTTTTGTTTTCTTTGGAAAATTCCATATAATAAAATCAAATATGAAACATTCAGGTTTCATTTTTTAAATGACTTAATGGTCTCTACAAAGGGAAGTGGACAACTTTTGGAACATCGCAACATTAAGAGCAGGTATGAAGTGCTCTGAATTTGAGGTCATGGGTGCTGGTAGTGCAAAGAAAATGCTGTTAGTGACACAGGCTCTAATCTTATTACCAGTAGTGGAAAAGAGAGTCACAAGTCTTATCTAACTTGTCCAACATATTTTCAAAACTCCACTTCCACTTCAGCATGAAAATCATCCGCATCTATATCATCTGTCATAATATTTCAAGTATCTCATGGCTAAACTTGATAAGTCACCTGTGCAGAGCGCAGACAGTGATCAGGAACCTATAGAAATTGTTTGTTTACATCCCACGGTATCCTAGTTCGTGCAGGGGTAATCCTGAAAATACATTTCAGGTTTTATACCCGACTCTGAGGCTATGAAATGATGTGTATGAACAGCATACCCCAAAAATCAGATCAAATCTGAGATGTAAGTGTGCGTGTAATATGAAACACCAGAAAACGAGGAGACAGAGGGGAAGGAAAGAGACAGGAAAAAACAGACAGTGCAAAAGGAGTACATTTCTGTAAGATGCTGTGAAGTGTTTACTCACATAAAGACCACATTTGACTTTAAGCACCAGGCTCTATCCCTGTAAGCTCTGCTTTTTTGCCTTCTCCATGAAGAGAATCTACACTTTCTACTCTACTCTTTCCCCTCGCTTTCTCCGTCTTAACCCAGCTGGATGCTCCAGCTGCTCAGTTATGGCTTGTCTGAGGCTCCCCTGTGGCTCATTTAACCAGGGGGGAGGGAAGAGGAGGGGAGGGGAAAGGAAAGGAAAGGAACGGAAAGAAGAGGAGAGGAGAGGAGAGGGTGACAGACCAAGGTTTGGTCAAAAAAAGAGAATAATTACATGAAAAAGAAACCAGTTTATCAGGTGAAATCTTGTGCCTAGGTGTCTTAGACAAATTAGTTCATAATCAAACTGGGCATTAAAAAACTGAAGTTTTAAGAAGGGACTTAAAAAGCGATCACTGACTCATCATTGTAATCTTTGTCTTCGTCCTTTCCTCAATTTTGCAAACCAGGTTTCTCGTGATGTTGCATTCATGAAAACCCCGTCACTGCAGATGACTAAAACATCCAGGTAACTGAAGTGCACTGAACGAAAGAAAGAGAGGCCAAGCGGTCTCTAAAGGGAGGGATAAACACTGAGTTGTAGCACTGGGAGAGAAGAGCGAGTGCACTGCTACATGGGCTTTACTCTTAGTTAAATTGGTGGTCATGGGGTTAAAGGTCAAACCTAAAGGCCAGCAGTGATTGGTTCCCCTGAGGAAGGTCACAATACACATCTGGCCCTGAGCTCATCCATGCATTCTCTTCCTCCTTCCTCTGCCTTCACACACACACACACACAAACACACACACACACACACACCAGACACACACACTCACACTGCAGAGCGACCTTGAGGATGTCTGCTCAGTTTTGTGCTTTTTTTCTTTTTTTGTCCTCCCATCCTTCCTCTAACTCACTGAACAATTACTGCCATAGGAAGCTGAGAAATAAAGGAATCTCAATTTCTGCCAAGGGAAGAGACCCCGGTGCTCTTGAGTATAAGAGATGGTGTGTATGTGTGTGTTTGTGTGTGTGTGTGGGCGTAGGTAAACCTTAGGTCAGGGCCCCTTCCTCTTATCTTGATGCACTAGGTAGCCAGCAGAAAGAGCTTCAGTGAGCACTTTAGGGTGCGCCCTGGGCGAGGATTATCATGGGCTGAGAATTAGGGAGGAAGGCAAAGGTCAGAGGGCTGAGTGTGTGTCAGGGTTTGAGTATTTGTGTGTGTGTGTGTGTGTGTGTGTTTATATGTTGTAATATGAGGACAGGTTACGTTTCTTTGGCCTTAATAAACCAAGAGGTACTAAAATAGCCTTGGCCAAGGTACCATCAGTATAAGAAACAAGTGATAGAAATACAGTACTGATACAGTGGGAGTCAATATTGTGTTTTATTGATGAACTGATTGGATGACTTTTTTTTTACTGGAATTAGTGTCTTGTTGCCCATTTTGTATTATATCTGTCTTGTTTTATTAAATGGTTCACTACTTGATTCTGATTGGTTACTGCATAGCAACGTTCCATAGTAGCAGTCCGTTACTTCTCAATAGTGGATCATTGCTAAGAGGAACAGACTGTTGTGAGGGTTGCAGCTTTAATTACAGTCCGGTTAGAGAAAAAAAAAGTAAGAATGATGGGACAGAAAAAACCCAACCAGCTGACTCATGTGGTTCTGTTCATCTTGTTTTACTTCACATCAGAAGCTTCACCATCAGAGGAAATGTCCAACTCAATGCTAATAAAATAGCTAGGTTAGCAACTCAAAGAAATGCTCAGGTCAGTGGAGGTAATAAGGGTGAAATTAGGATGGGGGGAACTTATTACTTTTACTCCACTACCTTCAGAAGACAATTATTGTACTTTTTACTCCACTACATTTCTATCAATGCTCTAGTTACTCACTACTTTTGCTTTGAAGTCAGCTCATGAATGTCCATCTCTTTTCTGAAATATGATCCCTTAGACAGTAAAATGTGTTTGTGTAGTTCTGTTTGACTCTGTGGTTTAGTCGTACCTGTATATCGTGTGTCTCTACAGTTGAACGTGGAGCAAACACAAAGCAAATTTCACTCAGATCAGGCAGTTCATTTAGAGGTGGTAATGTTGGCTATAATTCTCCACATGAGCTCCCATGTTAATATCTTCAGCCCGTGTTAGAGGTTTTCGAAATGAAGAATGATACGCTTGTTTGAAATGTTCTCCCTGTTTCCCACTCTGCTCAAACATACAAACATTCACTGTCCAACCTGAGAAAGCGTGCTGAGCTACATAACATTTGTTTCATTCCAGATCAATATTTCAAACTAACTTGTCTGTGCTTGGAGTAACTTAGTTGCTGTTTTTATTCCATGGTATAGTTTTTAGAGATTTCAAGTAATGGTTTCTAAATAAACATAATGTAACAGAATATACTCCTATGTATTCTTGACTGCACTCGTGTATTTTGAAAATACAATTTTTTAAGATTTTTTAAGAAGTACTTTGAATACTTCAGTATTTTCAAAAGCAAGTGCTTTAACTCAAGTAATAATTTGACAGAGCAACTTTCACTTGTATTGGAGTAATTTTTGACCTGGAGGATCTACACTTTGACTGAAGTAATCCACCACTGACAATGAAGATAGATAATCTAAGGGGATGTTTGTGTTACTGGGTTATTGCCTGGTGAATGTGACTGTTAAGTGTTAATCAGAGTGATTACCAAGAACAGCCTCTTTTGATGTTTTCTCCAGCAATATTTTAAACTAGGTATACGTTAGAAGGTTAAAGGCGCTGTACGACAGCTATATGTGGAGAAAATTTGACTGTGAATGTACAGGATAGGGACATACTGCTTTGTCCACCAAAAGTGTCACACAATTAAAGCTCCTTGTGGCTGCTGAAAGGGGTTTATAATGAGGGAAAGGCACAAAAAATAAAGTGGGGATGTTTGCACAACCATTGAGGTATGTTTGTTTTCTGTTATGGATAATTGTTCCTAATCTAGGGCTGAAGGCCTCAGAGTTTTTATATAATATATAGTCGGTGATCCCCTAAGAGTGTCCATTAAATCTGAAAAGGCAAAGGAAAGACTTTCACTCTTCAGGATCCTGGAAAGTTGTTCAGATCAAACAATCTAAGTACGAGAATTGTCTGTGCTTTAACTACTCACCATGACCATATACAGGCCATAACCCATAATTATGGCTCACAATGAGACATAGCTTTATTTTATCTTAAGATTTACTCTAATGTTTATTCCACTCCCAGGCTTAAGTGGTCAAATCCTTCTGTTATTGATGTAAGTGATGCTCAAACTGCAAAAATAAGATCCTCATTGTTACAATGCAGATTTATCCTGCATCATTTTTAATGTTTTCAATTGTGACTAAGCTGGTAGGTATTTGTTTCTGAGGTTTAATTTGTTTGTTTCTCTCTACATGAGCACCAGAATAGGCATTCAGATGACAATGCCGGTTTATAAAAGTCACACGGTGGTTTGTGGTTATGCAGGAAAACAATCTGATTTGAGCTCCGGCCTCTTGACTTTGCCTCACACCCAAGTGCGCATCAGCTGACCCCCTGTTAAGCATAAATTACTGACAGAGCAGACAGCCTAACAGTGACGTAAGCAAATGAAACTGATCTAAGCGCGGATCCAATCCTCATGGCAATGTCGCAGTGTAGGGCCCAACTTCAGCTCTGATTTAAAGGCAAACACGGGCTGAAATGAGCTGCTGTGGCTGTGAGGCAGCACTGAACTGGGAGCAGTCTCGGAGGCCGGCTGAGGAGAGCTGCAGCTCTGGGCTCTGGTGAGTGGTGAGAAATTAATTAAGAGTGAAACAGCAGCAGGAGGGGAGATAGAACTGAGGGCGGCAGAGGGACTGAAGGAGAAGGAGAGAGAGCGATAGCGAGAGAAAGAGAGAGAGAAGAAGGGAGCCTCTGGGAGTGGGCCTCCTGGAGGATCAAGACTATTATTGCTATCATCATTGTCTAATTTTCCTTCCTTTGCTCCCTCTTCATTCTCATTCTCATTTCCTTCTCTTTCCCTCTCAGATTTTTCCTCCTCCCTTTCGTCTCTCACCTTCTTCCCTCCCACCTTATTCCTCTCTTCTATTGTCTTTTTCCCCTCTCTTCCTTTTCTCAATTCCGGCCCCTAAGAGTGAGGACAGGCTGCTAGCCGGCGGGTGCTGTAGAGGAGGGAGAGCGAGCGAGAGCCCTAATGAGATGTCTATCGCCTCCGTCTAGACTGGACCGCTCCTCTCAGCAAAGTATCATCACCACAACACACTGCACTGTACTACACACTGTACCCTGTCTGCCTGCATACTGCTGCTGCTGCTGCTGCTGGGGGAATAGCAAGAGGCAAGGTTTGAGTGTGTGTGTGTATGGATGGTTGAAAGTGTGTGTGTGTGTGTGTGTGTGGCTGTAGGAGGTGTGTAGAAGCAGTATGTGAAGGCATAGGTATGGTTGGTGTGTGTGTGTCGGTGTGTGTGTGTGTGTGCGTGTGTGTGTGCGTGTGTGTGCGTGCATGTATATGTCGAAGGGGTACACTGGCAGAGCTGTATTTTGTGTGTGGGGGGGGTGTGACTTGTTTGTGTGTGTTCTTAGTGTCTGAGTGACAGTGTGTGTGTTACTGTCACTGCTATCTCTATAATTCGAGTGTGTGAGAAACCGGCCCTTGGGCTCACAATATTATGATGGATGCCCTCACACACACCCTCCTCCTCTGTGATTGCCTGTTAGGGCTCCACTCGCTCAGGCTGACACAAAAATCTGCCCTCCAAATCCCACCATCATGCTCACTCTGCCTGCAGAGACCCCCTTTTATTTCCTGATAGGCAGGCCCTATGGTGGAGCTCTGCCATAGGGACCTCTGCTAACACCGGGGGGGACCCTGGTTGTTCTGGAGAGACCTCTCCACTGGCAAAGTCACCAGAAGTCCTTAGTTACACGTTTCCCAGAATCCATCTCCACTGTGCCATGAGGCCGCCTCAATATTTCACAAACAGAAAACCTACTCCCACCAAATCTTTCAAGGAAGCTTGATAGATGCATACTGAATGTCTTCTCCCTTGTGAGGCCACAGTGAAAAATTGTCCATCTCATAAACCCCTTTCTCAAAAAACTGGACCCTTGAAATCTTTATTAACATAAAAAAAATGGAAATGAATTGTTATGCCTGTGAAAAGTATATTTTACTGTTTCTAAATAAAAACCAATTTGTTTCCAGGATTTCACAAACGTGAGTTTTTGTATTTTGCAACAAGAAACATTAAGGTGAGTCACTGGATTGGAAAAGCAGAAACTACTTTAAAATCAAACAAACAGTGAAGGAAATGTTAAAAAGGCTTTAAAAGAGGTGGAAATAATATTCTAAATGACCACTGACTGTATATCAAATGAAGTGAAGCCAAAATACCTCCTCAATGTGCACTGACATATTACGCTGGTGAAGCCAAATCATGCACAGAGGCAGTCAGGCTGGTGGAGCTGCAGGACTGACGTCCGATCCCCTTCTACTAACAAACCACATAATAAATGACTGATAAAAGGTCAAAGATCCCCCAGGTTAGTAAAGTCCACAGCAGAACCGATTCTTGTGTTGGTTTAACGCAGACACTTGTAACTATGGAAAGTTCAAAGAGTTTTTTTTTCTCACAGCTCCTCCTCTGCTCTGCTAATCAGGTAAATAATGCTACACCCGCTTGGACTACTCTCAGGTTTACATTAGTTTCATAAAACATCTGCTCAAATTTAATTGCAGCATTTTTCAACAGAGCTGTCAATCAATATTTTTTTAACATCAAATAACTCATTAAATCTAAACTAATGCAAAAATCAACATGATAAGAATGAACTGTTTGGACAAACTGCATGTTTGAGGAAAAATTATTTGATGTGTCTTTTTGATTTTACAGTTTGACCCATGTCCCATTTGTTATAATGGAGGAAGCCGGTTTTAAGCATAAACTGTATAAAATATGGACGTAGTATCCGTGACGTCACCCATCTGTTTCTGAAGCGATGTTTTGAGGCCTATTGGTGGCGGCATCCATATTACTGCTGTTGAGCGATTGTGACGTAAAGAGGCGGGCTTTGAGCCTCCTAGCCAACAGCTACAGTGTTCGAGCCTGTGAATCAAGTCAGCTGTGCCTCTCATTGGAAGACTCGTAATCTCAATATCTTTGAAATTGCAGCGTTAGAAAAAAAATTCATCCCCTCCTACAGTGTGTGCTGATCGAGAAATTAGCTATCCAGACTACACTGGTCTTTTGTACCAGGGCTGTAAACATGTTTATTTCTGCTATAAAGATCGGCTTTTTTGAATTGGTGTGTATGTGGTTTCCGGTACTTCCGGAGCCAGCCTTAAGCAGATCCTCAATGAACTGCAATTTTCAGCACTTCCGCATTGGACTCATATTTTATAGACTGGAGGTTGCCGCTTGGTTTTTAGATTAACACTGCAGGAAGTCACCAGTGGGAGCTCTGTTCAAAGGAGTATAGTGTGTGACAGGGGTGTGACAGGAGTGATACCAATTTAGTGTCCCTGCATCAAGTTTGAGAAGAAACCAGTGGATTCATCCAAAGCTTGATCCGTAAGGCAACTGGACTTGTAGAAACTCTTGAAGACGTTTCACCTCTCCTCTAAAACCAGTGGGTTATTAGCCTAGCTTAGCATAACAGCCACTCTCAAAACAGCCAGACGGACTGGGTCTACGGTTAAAAAAAACCCCACACGTATCCACCCCTCCAAAACCTGCCTGTTTTATCATTTATCTTTGGGGCCTTTCGGCACAATAACACAAAACATAGATTTCACAATGTGTGGTTTTTCAAGCAAGCTACAAGCTGAAAGTAACAGAGTTGTGAGATGATATCTATCTCCTCTCATTTTTTATTAAGGCTAAGAATATCATAAGGAAGAAAGACTTTGAGGAGTAAATTATCCCCTCAAAAGACTCTCGTAGAGATACCTAGAGCTTCTTTGATGTTACAGCAACAACCTTTTTTTATGAGTCCATAATGGAGTCACTGAGGTGGCAGCATTTAGCAGCTAGCCTAGCATGCTATTCTGAAGACAGTGGACTTCATATCGCCTGTCAGCTCCGCTCCCTATGGGGGTGAACTGTGAAAAGCTTGAGCTTGTCTCACTAGAGGCCTTTCTCCTTCTGTCTCTTTGTCTCTATACATGGGTTTTATAATCAGAAGCCCTTGTGAGGCATCTCTTATGGTAACCTGGCTGCTGCACGCACACACTCTGTTCATTAGAGAGCCACTCCTGAGAGGGCTAAGAAATGGAGGGGTAACGAGAGAGAGAGACACAAATGAAAGGAAGCAGAGAGAGTGAGGAAGAGAGAGTGTGAAAGAGAGACAGAGAGCTTGTTAGCAGCCATGCTGAAAGTCTGCTCCAGTTATTCACTTGAGTGAGAGGCACCGCCTTTTTTCAAAAAAAAAAACTCTTCCTCACTGTCTCTGTTTCATCCCCGCGCCCTCCCTCCCGCTCGCCCCTCTCTGAGGCTCGTTGGTTCCAGGTGACAGGCTTACTGAGGGTCAAGCAAGACTGCACACTGGGTAACTCACCTCGCTCACACGAAAACACACACATTTACTGTCTGTAGAACTCTCCCTCAGACACACACATTCATACACGCTGTCTCTCACACACACATACACACACACACACACACACACACACACACACACACACACACACGATGTGCTCACACTGGGCTTTCGACTGCAGGCCTCATTAACTGCACTACAGCTGCCCCTGTTTTAGAGACTCTCCTCAGCACGCTGTCTCTCTCTCTCTCTCTCTCTCTCTCTCTCTCTCTCTCTCTCTCTCTCTCTCTCTCTCTCTCTCTCTCTTTGTCCCTTTCTCGCACAACCACACACACAGCTTCCTCTCTCCGTCTCACACACACACATACACACACACACACACAGTCAAAGGAACACATATTGTCCTTCAAGCTTTGTTTTCTCTCTGCCCACTTCTCTCTCTCTCTCTCTCTCTCTCTCTCTCTCTCTCTCTCTCTCTCTTGTAGCATCGCTATCTTGCTAACATGCCGGCGCAAGACCACATGGCTCATCAATTTAATTTACAACAGATTTTCACCCAAGATTTTCACATTTTCACTGTTTTTGTAATAGCACAAGTAAATTAGTGGAGTGATAGTAGTAGTTTACAGCTACTGACATGTGGACTTTTATATCTCACATTGATATATTGCTTTCCTGCAGCACAAGGTAACAGATCTATGTTGTACAAAAAAAGTCTTCCAGTCCCTTGAGGCACTCAAATTGGTGAATGAGGAGAGCCAAAATTTTCATCAGTCAAAATAAAAGTGATTTCAGCATTGGGAAATTAGGACTGTTTCTTGAAAGTTGATCATCAGGTTGATATTTTATCTTCAGACTGTAGGGTTTGGCCATTGGCCTGGCGGTCTAAGCGCCCCATGTACAGAGGCTATAGCAAAGGTTGCAGGTTCGATTCCAGCCTCGACCATTTACTGCATGTCTTCCCCCACCCCCTGCTCCTCAAACTCCCTGTCTCTCTTCAGTTGTCCTGGCCATTAAAGGTGAAAATGCCCCAAAATAAAACAAAACCAAAGTAGGGGTTGGACAATATGTTGATGTCCTGACTTGAGTGAAATTATTGATACGTTGCACCAAATATTGATATTCTAATTGTAAAATTTTGGTGCTATGAACAGATTTCTCCCCTCTCAGTGTCTTTACATCATGACTCCACATGTTGGCGCTAATGATGTGAATGAGGGCCATGTGAACAGCAGTTAATTGGTTGAAGAAGAAGTCGGCAGCCTGATTGAAAGTCTGCAAAAGAAGATGTGGCGCTGGTTTGGCTCAGTTGGTAGAGCAGGTGCCCCATGTACAAAGGCTATACAGTCTTTGTCACACCGGTCGCAAGATCATGTCCAAGTTTTGACAAAATTTAGTGTGTGTAATCCCCCACCCTTTTACTCACATTTCCTGTCTTTCTCAAGTTGTCCTTTTCATAAAGGTGAAATTAGACAGGCATAGTAGAAAAGGCAGCAGGATATTGTCGGACAGTGGTGAAAAGTTAAGAGATGCACTTGTAGCTTTCAAAACTTTTGTGTTGTATCGTACTGAATCCTGTGATATTATATTGTATCGTACGCAAGGGCGTCGCCAGGAATTCTGGGCCCCCTGAAAAGATATCTCAGTATAGGCCCCATCACCATAGCCATAAATAAAACTCTAAAAACTACAGTATACTTTCAATCAGATTCAGCCACACTTGATGCTATGAAAATATGACAATGACAAGCATTTTTATGCATCGACAGCTGTTTAAATCACACTAATAGCCCATTGTATATGTGTTTTTTAACTTATGAATCGCACATCCACATTGATTGATCAAGGCTCACGGTCTGTTCCACAGCCACTGTCCACTCAGCGCCCTAGGAGCTGCCTGCTGCTGACAGACAGCTGCAGACCAAACGTAAAGATAAATTCCCCTTTTTTCCAGAAAGGAATTCTGAATGTTTGTTTATTTATTCAGACAATTGTAATTATCTTATTGCAGTTATAACAAAACAAAAGAAAAGCATAGTAGACATTTTAATTCAGGCCGATGAAGGGGCCCCCCTCCCCACTTGGGCCCTGGGTAGTCAGTCCCACTTTCCTCCCCATTACGACGCCCCTGATAATACGGTATGGTACTGAAAATGTTGTCTTGTATCTTGTATCTTGTCATTTCATGTCGTTTTGTGTCCTGTCCTGTCCTGTGTCACCCTGAGACTCCCACCTCTTTTAAAAAGACAAAATTATGCTATAAAATAATCATACTTTCTGTCAATACTTTACTGACTGTATGGAGTTGCTGCTATTAGCATAACCAAATTATATTATGAACACACACTCTAAAAACCTCTGCCTCTCTTTTGTGACTGGTTTTATAAAGCTAGACACAAAATATATTCTTTAACCTGAATTCACCTCAGCTGTGTCCTTGATGAAAAATGTAACAGTTAATTATTGAAGGTACATTCACTGTATTTATGTGTGTGTGTCTGTGAGTCTGTATATACGCCCGTCCCATGGGATCTTGCATGGCCTCGGCACAAACAGCTCTTATCGCCTGCGATCAAGTCTGACGCTCCAAAGCTGCTGCCATCAGCCACAAACTCATTAATTACTCTTTAGTATCAAGCCGTAATTAGAGACACCAATCAGGCCCCCGCTCCGCCACCCCCTCCTCCCACCTCCAAGTCCCTATTAGCACTCCACAACGAACTCAGTGTGCTAGCGAGCTAAGCTAGTTGCGGCACAGTAGCACAATGCCGAGTTGAGCTCCCCCATGTGTGAGATTAGGCAGCGTGCTGTTAGATAGGAGCAGAAGAGGATGGAGGGGTGGGGGGAGGTAGGAGTGGGTGAGGTAGGGAGGGTGATTGTTGGGAGGAAATAAAGGAGGATGAAAGGAGGTGATGACAGAGGTAGTGAGGTGAGAGAGGGGAGGAATACAAGAGGGAGGTGAGCCGATGTCGTTGCTCTGAAGAAGCATTAATTTGACATTAATTGTGCCATTGCTGCTTTAGTCCCCCTCCTCCTCCCCCGCCTCCTCCCCCGCACACACACCTCTTTTCCTCTCTCACTCCTGATGAGTGGATCATTGGCGGATGAGAAGAGAAAAGATCTGATTAGATCTGTCTTCTCAGTCTGCACTGTGAGAGGGTGAAATGGGGACAAGATGGGAGAGGTGGGGAGGGTGAAAGCCTGGAGTCATTAAGGACAGTGATTGGTTTAATAAGGCGGGAAGGAGAGCGGCAGCTAGGAGGATTTCCTGGTAGGTCATTTTCTTTTTATCAGGAGAAACTCGGTAGCCCTGGACACAGTAGGGACCTTTGACTTGATTGTGTAATCTATTTTGGAGGGATTTTTATTTTCTTATGTTTAGAAATAACTACTAACATGGGAGTTACAATCTAAAGTGGCCTTATATTTAGCAAATGTTCTTGAGTTCAAACTATAATCTAAGTCTTCTGCCCTTGTCATACCTTGAGGTGCACAACTACAGAGCACAGCTGATCACATTCTCAGTAAACAAAGACCAGAAGTTTGTCTTATGGTTGAAGCATCTGTGAAACTGTGAGATAACTGACATCCATCAGAAAATGAAGAGGTTCAAGGGCCAGAGAGAAGTGCCCAGCCACCTCAGGACCCCACAGACTGTGTATGATTTTAAGAAACATTTAAAGACTTTCCTCTTTAAAGAGGCTTTTAACTTATTTTAAGTACTCCTTTTAAGAAATGTTACAGTTTGTTTTTACTGTGTGCCTGTAGCGCTTTGAGATTTCTTGAAATTAAAAGTGCGTTATAATATAAGAGAAGATAAGATATACTTTATTGGTCCCCCATTGGGGGAAATTCTTTTGTTGCAGCAGCTTACAACACTGGACAGGGGAAAACAACAATGTACTAACATAGTTAAAAATATAATAACAATAATAATAGCAATGATAAAGGTAAAATAGAAAATAATAAAATAAAATAGAATAAAATAAAATAAAATACATTTTATTTTATAAATAAAACTTATTGTTAACATTATTATTATTATTATTATTATTATTATTATTATTATTATTATTATTATCATTATTATTATTATTATTATTATTATATGTGTTGGCATAGTAGCTATACAAATGTGAATCCAAATACGTCAGTGTATATACTGCTCTTGTTCTTACACTGAGATGTGTTATTTATCAGAATCTGAAAAACTTTATTTATCCCAGGGAGGGAAATTCGGTTACACCCAGTAACTGTGAGGTGTAGCCGTCAAATAGCTGACTAAATGAACTGACTGAGCTAAAATGAGCTTGCTAACACATTATCTGTAAAGGAATAAGCATTGGCTGTACATTTATTGTATGTGTGAGAAGCTGTGAAAAGCCACCCATTATGAAGGAACAGTATAAAGTCCAAGGATGGTGGACAGATACAATGCGTATACCTGTCTGCCTGTTCCCTTCGCTCCATAGTTATGAAAATGAATGCTCAACTCTTAGCGTTAAAGATATCATAATAGAAGAATTATGAAAAAAAATCTCTCACAGTACAGTATGTACTAATGAAGAACTGCACCATTCAGACTACAGCCATCATTGCACCAGGCTGTAAACATGTTGATATCTGCAGTAGAATTGGTATATTAACAAAGGTGTTAATTGGGTTTCCTGGGCTTTTGGAGCCACCCTCAAGGAACTGCTGATTTTTGCATTCCTGCACCAACTTCATTTTTCAACACTGGAGGTAGCTGCTTGCTTTTCATTGATAAAGATAATTTCCCCCAGATTATTAGACTTGTTTCTGGCCTTGATTAATCAAAGATATTCTATCTCATTTTCAGCAGGAGCTGACAGGAGTAGGTGATCGCTTGGTAGATGCACCGATATCCAAATTTACATCAATTATGAGAAAACCACATTGCTTTTTTTTCAAGGACTCAAGTCGATAATCTATTCCAATCCCCTCACAACCCACTCATATCACTCCCAAATAGATTGACAGCTCTTTTAATACAGGGACTAACTCCAAACAACTGAATCCGAGTTATTAATGTTTACTGATGCTGTTAAGGTTTGTTTACACCAATGTGAGGGAAACTGAAGCCATGTGAAGTCATGCAAAGCCTCTCTGTGGTGTAGTTTTAAAAGGCTTAAACTAAACTGAGCATTCTTTCATGGATGTCACTGAATTTACAAGATTATTTTTTACTAAGAATACATCGTACAATGGATTTTATTTGGATAAAAACACGGGTTTCTCAGTGATACATGATACCAAGTGATACCAAGACAGTGGTTGGCATTTGTTGCATGCACCAAAGTGTTACATGTCCACTAAGCCTTTAACATGCTGTTGTCCCACAACATTGTGCACCAGTCCCACAGCTTTTAACTCTTCTTTCAACAGTATATTCTCAAAGGTCTTTCTGACAACCTCTTCAAACACAATTTATCTCCTTCAGTCGGACCCTGAGGAGGTTGTCCACCATTTCAACACATCAGCGTGTTTGATGTTGTCACTGCTTTTGAGAGCAGAAAACAGACGAATTCCACAACTGAAGCGGTGTCATTTATTGATCGACTGCTTTCCTTCATATTAGAATTACATGTAATGATTCCAGATCATAATGTCTGGTGTGTCTTTTTGCTTAAAAAAGAAAGAAAAGGGAAAAAAAATGGGAAAAAAAGAGAAGAAGAAAAAAAAAAAGAGAAAAAAAAAAAAAAAAACTTTTTCCAGTTAGTGTTCAATATCGCAACTGTCTTTTATTTAAATTGGAGTTGAGCTTTTAATGGATACACCCCCCTGTGCCTTTAAGACAACAGACTCAAACCCTTGATCCTCTAAACTGTGTCTGACGCTGAAGTGCTTTTAGAGCCCTGATGGTTTCAATAACTTTCACAAACAGTTTTTAGGAGCACAAAGACTGTTCTTGGCCGTGTAGTAGTGATAGGAAATTCGGCTCTTTTGACTCGGCTCCCAAAGAAGAGCCGGCTCTTTCGACTCCTGAATGGCTCTTAATTTAGGATCTTTTGTAGCCGTATATTTTACCTTAACTTTGCAAAAAAAATGGTTTTTGTGTTGAAAACCCTTTTACGTACAGTGTTTTTATGAGAAGCCTTATAATTGCCTAATTTTGTGCATTATTTTGTTGCAAACCCACGCTTACTTTTGTTTAGTATTTTAATCAAACTTTGTAATTTATAAAAAAAAATAAAAAAAATGAAAACATATCCACAGAACAGAACCAGAACCAAACTCAAGAAAACAGAACCAGAACCAAACTCAAGCAAACATTATTAATGTCCTCAGTGCAGGTTGGCATTGAGAAAAATCAGATGCCTCAGCTTGGATGGGCTGATCCAATTTCTTACCAATCAAAACAAAGTTCTGCTGTGAGCAGAGCTGGGGCTGAGCACTGTGAGAGCTAAGCAACAAAAGGAAAAAACTGGGAGCCGGCTCTCTCTCAATGCGAGCCGGCTCTTCTGATTCACTATAAAGCATTGGCTCTCAGAGCCGCAGCTTTTGATCATGACACATCACTACCGTGTAGTTTAGCAGCAGATACGCACACAACACTCCATTTTCATTCAAATATCTACGGCCCTCAGTGATCCGCTTTCTTCATCACAGTGTAAGTGATGCTGCTAGAGTTTTGTGTAACCCCCAAATTTTACAGCAACACCCTCATTTGGATCTTTAATGTCCTTTTTTAGGCTCTTATTTCCATATGGATGCCACCAGATGAGAGATATTTCCATTTTTTATATTTTCAAATGTCTGCAAAAGTATTCAATGCTCCTTAACTTACTCTCTTTACCTTTAGATTGGTTACACCTAAGTTTAAGCCTTTAAACAGCTACTATTGCAGCAAACCAAACAAGTTGAGATTAAATACCTTTTAAAAGTCATAGTTAACCACTTGATTTTATGTCCTTATTATAAATCAATTGTCCCTCCAATTTTTTTTCTACATTATTGATGTCTTGCTTTTCTTTCTGTCCATGCAATGATTGTTTAATTTATCTTTACAGTGACTGCTGTAGCTGAGAAAAAGTCTTGACACTTATTCTGGAGGCATTAGATCAAAGTCCACTCTTCCATGTTGGTGAATTAATCATTTCAATGAACAATTGGATTTCGGAGATGTAGCAGTTTTTCACTTTGCAGCTTGGCCAGTAAGTGAGAACTGCTGAATCCTCATAAGCACTCAAGGGCATCAGAACCCTGGAGCCTTGCCTGGGTGGGTCTGTCTGTTAGCAGTTAGCAGAGTCCCCAGCCAGCCTTTAGCTCCAAGGGCGGTCTCTACAACAATATCACTGGGCCGAGTAAGCAAGGACCTGCTCCCAGATGCTTGAGTGGATGAATAATGACACTGTAACACAGCTTCTCTCTCTCTCTCTCTCCCTCTCTCTCTCTCTAACTCTCTCTCTGTCTCTGATAATGAGGAACAGAAGAGCAGACCCTCCCTGAGGCACAGCACCTGGACTGATCTGCCATCCTGTCTACCTCAACCTCTGTCTCTCTCAGGAGATATGAAGGAAGGAGTAAGACTTTGGCCATTTGCCAAGCCCTCAGTCTTAGTTTCACTCAATCAAGCTCAGTTTAGTCTAATTAAGAGATTACTGAAACATTTTAGGAAGTTAATGCACCAAGTTTGACTTAATTGGACCTCATATACAAAACATCAAGATTTTCTAAGCTAATTTTTCTTTTCTGATCCCAATTCTTATACCTACGCTTCAATTGATACTCCTAATTCCTACCCCTGTGTAAAAAAAATATACAGACTTATTAGGGCTGTCAGCATTAACGCATTAAGTTTGATGCAGTTAATGTCCAAAATGAATGCGTTTTTTCTACACATACTATTTCATTTCCCTTTTGGCACAATGAAGTTAGGTCACGGCTGCCTCTCCCCGCTCTTGAAAGTGAGAATACTTCAGTGGTTTTGAATGTTCTTTTTCGCTTTTAAGAACTCCCAGAGGGCTCAGTTGCCAAGGCAAAAGTAATATGCACCTTGTGTCAAATTAAATTGAAACATTACCAAAGTACTTCAATCACCTATGAGCTAAGCACACATCCGTCTGATTACCAACAGCATCACAAAAAGCCTGAAGAGCGCTTTTTTTTTGGAGTGGGAATCCCACTAATGTTGTAATGTTGCATTAACAAGGGATCACTGGACGTCAGTAAGTAATCAGCATTATCTTGGAATAACTGCACATCTCATTGACACTGTTGCACATTTTATAAATGCACCTCTGCATATTTCTTGATGTATAACGCTGTTATCATTTATAATAAATAGAAGGTCATGGTTTCAGACTAAACTGGTATTAGTGCAGCATTAAATTGAATTATAAATCTAAAAGTCAAGATCATAGAATACATTTAATGCATTCATTTAATTCCGAAATCAAGATACCGGTGAGAATTACTTGAAAAAGAAGTCTAAAGGCTGATTTATACTTCTGCATCGAATCGACGGCGTAGCCTACGCCGTGGGTCAGCGTAGCTCCCGTACCTACGCAGAGACCTACACACATAGCTGACGTGTACCTCCTCCAAAATGTTACTACCAAGCGGCAAACTCCGGTCTCAAACGATGAAGCCCATGCGGAAGTGATATAAACTGCAATACAACGAAAATCCGCTTGAGGCTGGCTGCAGAAACACTGGAAACCACATAGATATGAATGGGAAAAAGACGATCTTTGCAGCATTAATAAACATGTTTACAGCCTGGTTCAAAAAACGGCTTGGCTCTATGAAGCTAATCTCTCTAATGGCACACACTGTACGGGGGGTGAATTTTTTTCTAACGTGACGGTTCAGAAGATATTAAGATTATGAGTTTTGCCCAAATAAGGACATGACTGACGTGACTCCCGGTCGGGAACACACAGCCATTGGCTAAGAGGCTCACACTACGTCACACTCTGCCCAGTTGAGTTCTGCATTACCAATATGGCTGCCGCCGTCGATTTGCTTCAAAACAGCTCTCAGGAACAGATGGGTGACGTCACGGATACTACATCCATATTTTATACAGTCTATGGTTACTACACATCGAATCGACGCAGACCGGATCCCGGACATCGGCCGCACATCGGCCGTGTATTTCATCTCCTCCTCTCTATTCATCATGTAATCATGTCTGTATGATAAACAGCAACATGTATCAGCTGTAGATTAACATAACACGCTCTGAATCTCTGTGGAAAAGTAAACAGAGATCGTAGCAGGGCCGGAAGCAGGCGTCCAGCTATCAGAGAGACTACACTGTTGCTGTGCGACACATCGACGCACAAGTATGTGGGGCTCATGTCCGCGTCAGCCCCTGCTGCATAGGGGCGACGCAGAAGTATAAATCAGCCTTAACATGAGCAAGAAAAGAAAATTTCTTATAGAGGCTACAGTCCTCGTTGCAGAGATCGCCGGTTCAACTCCCGGCCAGCTTACCATTTCCTGCATGCCTTCCCCCACTCTCTGCTCCCCATATTACCTGTCTCACTTCAACTGTCCTATTCAATAAAGGTGAAAAAAAAACCTTAAATATATCTTAAATAAAAGAAAAGAAAATTATATTTTAAAACTGATTTTTTTTTTCTGATTGATCAGTCTTGATATCAAATTAATGACTGAAGAAGTGTGTAAGCTCAGTGTAGCACATTCCTGAGAACACCAGAGAAGAGTGTAACCTCACTCTTAATTGCATTCATTTGATTTAGAAATCAAGATACGGGTGAGAAATACTTGAAATTGTTAAAATGGACTTAAAAACTGTTTGAGATGCAAATGGAATTTTAAAGATGTGATTAAAATTGTGATTAATTGGGGCGCTGGTGGCCTAGCGATCTAAGGGTCCCACTTATAGAGGCTACAGTCATCGTTGCAGAGGTCGCCGGTTCAACTCCCGGCATGTCGACCATTTACTGCATGTCTTCCCCCACTCTCTACTCCCCATATTTCCTGTCTCTCTTCAGTTATCCTATCTAATAAAGGCGAAAAAAGCCCCAATATATATATCTATAAAAAAAATTGTGATTGATTGCAATTAACTATTGAAATTTTATTAATCGCAATTTAAAAAAATCTTCCTTTGACATCCCTAATTCAGTAGAAAACACTGAATGCTAAAAGTTTGCCTCATTCAGGAAGCATTCTACCCTCTGCTAGCACTGCACTCTTATTGTTTGGCTTTGTCACTTGATAACTCAACTCAAACCAGTTGATTTTGGGGGGGGGGTAAGTAGTTATTGTATGGAATTGGTGCTTTCGCATATGGTAATCGCATAAACTTTTGGCAAATCGGAGGTCTATACCAAAACTGATGTTGGTATTGGAACAACTATAACAAAAAAATAACTTCCTTCTGTGTGTTTTTGTGTCAGACATGTTTAGCTTTATATATATATGCACCCTGGCCTTTTCCTATCCAAACCTCTGCATCTCACTTCACTCCTCTGGAGGGAGGCTTTTCCAAGTGGAGTCAATTAAACCTGTACATCTAAGTGAGAAATGTCTGTTTTAATGTGCGTATGGTTTCATGCGAGTGCTTTGTGTTTCTTTGTGTAAATGTGTG
The DNA here is from genome assembly GCF_009762535.1 of Notolabrus celidotus. Lineage (NCBI taxonomy): Eukaryota > Metazoa > Chordata > Actinopteri > Labriformes > Labridae > Notolabrus > Notolabrus celidotus. The sequence continues at coordinate 11,201,509 of NC_048283.1, read as the reverse complement.
AATTTGTGGTATTTTCAAATGTATTTGTGTGAATGTGCATGTGTGGTACTTGTGAGTCTGAGTGTAGGGGGGGGGGGGGGCTCCCCTGAGGCCTGGCAGTATGGAGCTGAAGAGCGTCACACTCCTTTTGTGAAAACGCCTCCAATGGGACCAGGACAGCTGTGGCCAACCTAAACTGCTTCATAGGTCAAAACATGCATGTGAAAACAACACACACACACGTGCATATATAGATACACACCTATTACTCAAACCCTGTCTGACTGTCTGTCTTTGTTTTGTGTGTCTGTCTGTAACTTTCTCCCTCTTTATCACATGTTAAATTCCATTTCTCGCTTTCTTTGTCAGGCAGTCTGTATCAAGAGATGCTTCCCCACATATGCAAAGGTACATTTTTTTACCATTTTTCATCCAGCCCACTCTTTCTGCCTCCCACACAGCGACTTGGTGCGCTGGTTAGACAAAACTGCCAAGAGGGGTTGTCTGCATGTGTGAAAGGAGTTTTAATTATATGGAAAAGTTCTCATCTACCGTCATGGTCACGCTCAGACAAATGCAACGACAGAGACAGTCTTTCTTTTAATTTCATTTATTTAACAGTCACCATATGATGAGATACATTCTCTTAAAAAAGAAATAGACAACAAAACTGTTATTATTATTTTGAGATTTTAAAAACTATTATACAATATTCTTAATATATAGATTTTGTACAAAATTAAAAGTCAGTAAAGGGGCAAAGGGAGAGTGACATCTTTAAAAACAGAGAAAAAAAGAGGAAGGGGATTGAAGTTGACTCGAACAACTAGCACATTTAGGAGTGACAAAGACCAATCTCTTTCATAAATAAATATAGGAAAATTAGACATCATATATAGCTCTCTTTCCAATGGCAGGGCACTGCTAAATGTCTTTAGCATATAGGTTTTAACATAACTGTTATGTGAGGCCCAGTTGCCTAGAAAATTCCACGCATTTCCTTAAGGAGATTAACTGGAACCGACGTGGCTAAAAGCCCTGAAATAAAGGTATTTACCTCAATAATGGGTCTGATAGTCTGCAACGTGCTTGACCTTTGGCTGTAATAATAACCCCCAATCCTACCCACCCCCCCACCCCTCATTTTTCTTTGTGTGCTACACTTGGTACAGACTGAGCGCAGAGAGTCTCCTTGAGGGAACTAGAGAATAGGGGTGTCCTCTTTTTTTCTCTCCCAAGGCCAGTGAGAAGCAAGCTTCAGACTCCCCCCACTCACAAACACAGAGACAATTGAGCAGAGCACATGTGGGAGGGGTGCACGGTTGGGCTGCGTAGGAAGGTCATACTGCACTACCAACATCATTTCACCATTGAAATCCATTCATACACTATGGATGTTTCAGCGCAGTCCTCGTTGGTCCTTAGAATTTCAACAATACAACAGCAACTACAAGACAACAGAATAAACACACAAAAAGTGGATGTTGATGGCTGTGGGGCATTACAATCCTTTTGACACTGACCCATGCCACACAGATTGATTGATTGTTTTCTCCTTAAACCTTTACCTTTGCACGCATTTGAGAATTTGAAGCTCAGGGTAAAACATGGAAGCAGGGGAACACAAAATACAAATAATGGAGATGATTTACTACACAAATACACTACCAGTTTTCAGACACACACAACCAAAGAGCATGGTAACTGAGGCCTATGATTGATCCCACTGCAACAATAGACTTTTGTTCTACACCTTTTTCTTTCTGTACCCTCTGTGAGCAGACAAGTGGACAGTGACATTGGCCCTCCTCAGAGCAGGACAGCAGGCAGAGTGACTCGGCGTTAATCACGGTTTTATCCTGCTTCCCTGGCACATTGAGTTGGTGAGGTGATCGGCGGCCCTGGACGGCCGGGGTGAGGGATGGGAGGACAATGCGAAAGAGTCTCAATAATGACGCATCGCTGCCGCATCACTTTGGAGATTAAAAGCAAGATGCTGAATTTCAATCAAGCCCACATTAATGGCTTGGTGTGAGGAATGGTCACTTTGTCTCCACTGGCAGGCAGAAAGAAAGAGAAAGGGAGAGAGAGTGAGAGCAAGAGGCATGAGAGGCTCAGGTGAGACGAGGTGATACGACATTTTAATTCACCAAATTGCTTGCTTGCCAGTAATGATAGAATCCATTTAATGATGCGCAGCAAATATTCAGTGGCCAATGGCAAAAGGGCATCAGCAAAATGTTGTCACCAGATAGGTCAAAGCAACAAGGACAACTTAAAGCTGTTTATAACAGGACTGCTTATGTCAGACAGTTAAGGTGGAGGTCCTGATGTTTGGGTGAATATAATTTATAAGTGCAGTAAGACCAACGCCATGTCAGGGTAAAATTTAATGGCACTTTGGCAATGCAAAAAGGCTTTGTTTGAACTCTGAATTTCATAAAGCAACTTTTAATTTCTGCCAATAAATGTATTGTCCCCACCAATGACAATGTCAGCACAGGAAAAGAGGTCTACTAATAATTCAATGTACAGATCTCACACTTAATCATCAAAGCTTGTAAATTCCTCATTTGTTTCTGTTAAATCCTGCAGCCACCTTACAACACATGCCATGTTCTGCCTGAGCTGCTCTGTGAATGCCTTGCACTGAAAGATGTGACCCACTTGCAGTAAAGTGCATTGAGAGTTCAGTTCTCATGGTAGATGAGAAGCGATGTTGGGCAAGCACAGCTGAGAGATTGTCATCACAGTATAGCTGATATGAATAAGAACCTAATGTGACATGAGCTAGAGCTCTGTGGGGGGAAAGGGAAATCAAAAGAGAATAGGGTGACAGATAAATTGTCAAGACAACAAAGAGAGACGGGAGTGTTGGTCCTTTAGTCTCTGTGTCAAGTCAGGAATGTCACAGTTGAGCACAGTGCTTCATGGGCAGAGTAGTTCTTTCAGAGGGGTAGGATGTGTTGTCCTGGAGTTCAACCAGGCACCCAGCTCTGGTTGCTGTGGGCTTGCTGTGGACCAGCCAGACCTCCCATGCCCATGGTCACACCCATGCCCATACCCATGCCGATGCCCACCCCCTGGGCTAGAGAGCAGTCAAAGTTGAAGTCTATCTCCTCCCCAGAGTCCATAATGTCATGGAGGAGGATGGACTCCACATCACAGTCCAAGCTACCGTGGAACATGTCAATGTCCAGGTCAGGTGGTAGTCTCTCAAGTGTGTGCGGTTGGAGATAGCTGTGGTAGTTGGTACCAACACTGCCATTCCCTACTCCCTGCCCATGGTGGTATGGTCCATTTGTCATGCCTTGGTGTTGTGGGTCAGGGTAATGGTTGTGACGGGGGTGTGGGGCAGTTGCCACATGGCAGGAGTCCTGAGGCATGCCAAGCATGCCTGCTGGGTTTGGGGGGAGGGTGGTGGAGGCAGGGAGATGGGCATGTGATGGTGGGCTGTACAGGTATGGGGCTTTGTGGTTGTAGGTGTGCAGCTGATTGCTGTTGCCGCGTGGGGTCAGGGCCACAGCCCGGGGAGGTGTGTTGTTATGGCTCTGGCTGAGGTTGTGACTGTTGTGGGTGAGGCTGTGAGGTGAGTTGTGGTTGTGGTTGGTTACATTGTTGTGACTACGACTATGACTGTGAGTTCTATTATGGCTGTGAGCTGAGTTGTGACTATGAGGTCCATTGTGGCTGTGGCCATTGTGGAGGCCAGGGTGGTGGCTGTGATGGTTGGAGCCTACTCCATTACTAGCTTGACCCATCATAGGGTGGTTGTCTCTGTCCTGTCCCAGCATCATGTCCTTGGAACAGTATTGCTGCCCTGCTGGACCCCCTGTTAGCAGACTCTGCAGGGCGTTGGTGCTGGAGTATGCTCGCATGGTTCCAGAGAAACTTGCTGGCTTGTTCTCCTGAATGGTCTGCATGGGTGAGTGGTGGCACAGCATCCCCATGCCTGTTGTACCATAAACACCTGCACCATAGGGGCTCTGCCCTTTCACACCAGAGCTGTAGTGGTAGACAGGAGTTTGGTGCTTATGTCTTCCAACAGCGGAATGCTGCTGGTGTTGCTGCTGTGTTGGGTGAAGGTGATGATAACTATCCTCCATCAGCTGCTCATCCAGGCTGATGGCACCTGTCAGGTTAGCAAGCTGAGGCAGCTGCTCTAAGGGGGGACAACGATTCCCTGTCCCCATCGACGGAGAGCGGGCACTGGTAGGTGAGGGGTACAGATGGGGGGAGGTGGAGCAAGACAGGCCACCCTCCTCCGGTTCCTCAGGCTCTCCCTCAGCAAGAATAGGTGACAGACGCCCACTCAGGGTGGAGGCTGATGAACTTGCCCTGGAATGGAGGTCTGTCCAAGCGTCAAACTCTCCATCTGTCCCAGATGCCCCTCCAGACCCTGGGAGGCATTTCCGTGGTGGGCTGCCATGTTCAGGGGAGCCCTGTAGACCCACCACAGCAGACGCTGCTCCTATCCCAGGACGGCCGACCCTCTTGCCTCTGATGCGACCTTTGCTTTTTAGGTATTTGGTGCTGTTGTCCATGGAGACAGCTCGCCGGCGGGGGGCCTTTCCCATCTTGCCTCCATCTGGGTTCAGCATCCACCAAGAACTTTTCCCTGTTCCTTCATTCTGCACCCTGATAAACCGCGTGTGGAGGGAAAGGTTGTGTCGGATGGAGTTCTGCAAAGAGATGAAAAGATCCAATTACATCTTGATGAATTATCATATCACGTATCAGTTGCAGACAGATCACTGTTCAGAGGAGAACACAATGAGTTAAATTTGCTTAAGATTTGCATCAAATGTTTGAGGTAACACATTTTAGATACATATATAAAATGCAGACAATCCTAATGTAAAACACAGCTGTCCAAACTGTTTATAAATCTTTATTATTTCTATACATACTGACTCACAGTCAATATGTGCTATATTATCAGGTTGCTTCAATGCCTATTAATAGACATGCAGAACTTTCTACAGTAGATACACAGCGCTATGCAATCAGTGTCAGCTTAAGTCAAAACTCAAAGCACACTCAATGTTCGAACAGCTACAGCTGGCGCTGAGCAAGACCCTGTCAGCCTCAAACCAACCTGAAGCTACCTGAAACCCAGTCTTGAGACCCTCTCCTCAAGTACGTCAAACCTCCCACTTTCATATCCATCAATCCATCTGTCCTCCTCTACTTTTCCTTTCAGCAGGGCTAATGTAAGCTGCTGTGGTTGGGCGTACTGTATGTTTGAAGTCTGTGCCAGTCTGGCTTAGTGCCAGCCCTGTCTATTTCGCTCTCATAGCTTGAATTGGGAGGGGGATGTGTCGCAAGATTGAGCCAGGAGCAAGGAAGGCTAATGGATGTATCCCACCCTCTGACACCTACCTTCACTGCCTATCTCCCTCTTCCTCCCTTGTTCTCTTTATCACAATCCCCCGCTCTCTTTTGTTATAGAGTACTACCATATTTTATAACTTTATTTTCCTTTGTCTTCTTTCTCACACCACTTTGCACACAAGTCATTTTCCACTCCTGCTTTCAGTCCCCATGCCTTCAGTTATTCTGTGTCACCAATTACTTTCCCATTACCTTCCACACTAGCATGTGCAGTGACTGATTTGGTATTTCATAGGATATAGTTTTTTATTATCATTTACATCTCATGGTTTGCTGAATGCTGAAGGTTCCTGATGTGCAACAGAGTCTGTCGTTGCAATTGTGCTCTTCATTGTACGTGAGACATTTTGACGCTCGAGCAGAAAAATATCAAATCAAAAGCACCTCCTGTGGTGTCGGAATATACTAGCACAATGGATTGTTTCAGATTGAGGCGTTCTCACACATCTCCGTCTCTATTATGTTGCGGATTATTTGTATTCACATTGAATTGCACGGCAGGGAAACAAATAAATCAAATTGCGGCAGAGAACACATAAATGGGAGGCGAACTGAATTCAGGTGATCTGTGAATGCCTCCTTGGGTTATCTCTCTGTGACACCTCCAGCATCGGGTAACCATGACAACCGGGTAAACGTGCAACAGCAGAACTATATCATATTGTGGTGAGAGTCAAGAGAGTGAGAGATTGAGGGAGAGTGGGGGATGGGGGAGAGGATGCAAGAGGAGGCGGTTGTTTGATGCTGCTGCTCCAACACTAAACAGCCTTTCATCTCGGCAGTGCAGGTCCGCAGGGGATGCCCGCTCCCTGCTTCTGACGGCTTCTCTACGTGCCGCGCCAACTCCCTGTCTCACCCTGGCTGGATCATCCACCTAACATACCACTCCAAATCATCCCCATCAAGTCCTGTGCATGCCTGAATTAAAACATATGTAAGCTTTCATGCCATTCCTCCAATGCCAGTTTGAAAATGGTGCATCTCTCTGGGAGCTCAACCACTTCCTGCTGCAACTCTGTGACCTGTCTGATTCAAATCACGATTTTATCTCTGTACGAGGGAAGAGCAGCCCCATTGAATTTGGAGGGATTTGTCATCATCCCAAACCCTCTTTATCTGATGAATCCACCTGCTAGAGAGATTTGAGAGATTTCGAATGGTGGCCAGCCGTGGCATCATTATCATCATGACTAGCTGCTTGCCCTGTCATGGAGTTTTTTTTATTTTTTACTGCCACGTTTTTCGTTGTCCCTCTGTTTGTTTGTTTGTGCGTGAGTGTGTGTGTGCTCAAGAATCTAAGAATAGCTCAGGTTGCAGGTGGTTCCACTGTAGGTATGGTTCTGTTTGCCTCCTGTTCCCTGAGTTGAGTCAGGGGCAATTTGGCCAGCCTATGGCCCTCACGCCCCTGAAACAAGCAGTCACCGCTAATCCCTCTCCATCCCCGAGTAATCCCAGACAATCCTGGGCTAATCCCAAGTTGATTCAGGGGCACTCCCAGCTGGGTGTCTCACACAGAGCCATGCCAGGTCACCACGGACACAGCGGGCTGTCCGGATATACTATGATCCAACTGCACTGCAGCATAGAGGAAGTTCGCAATATAGAAAATAGGTAAACTATAAAACCTTTATACGATGCCGTGTGAACCTATAGTTATGTTTTTGGGCTTTTTAATGGATGATTTCTAAGGCCATAAACTGATGTTAACCAGAGTTCTGATGCCTCCAATGAATGAACTACCTTTCCTCTTTGTTCTGTCCTTGAGGGTTGGCTTTGCCACATTTTTACTCCTACGGGTTGAGTAGAATAAAATTGAAAACTTTATTATGTATTAAATATTCATAAAATGGAAATTCTCTTTCAGCCCCCTGGCTTGCCGAGGCAGACGGATGAAGCCCACAGAAACATACAATGACAGAGAGGAACACACACATCACACGCCTGGGTCCAGGAAGCTACTTCCTATTCAAATCATACCCCTTTAATACAATGGGCCTAGTGGAGAGGGCTCTAAATAATGAATGAAGCTGTGGCTGGGCTTATGCAGAGAGATGCACTGCCTGGTTCAATAATTCTGAAAAGAAAATACAGTCATAAGTACCTGTGTGACTTCTTTGTTTTGTTATCAGGGACACCCACCTACGTCCTCGGTCGGCAACACAAATCAGACTAAAAGGGGTTAATTTGGCCATAAAGTAAAAGAGGATAAGGGTCATAGTTTATGGGCCAATCAAAGCCAATTAGGATGAACAAGGTTCTCTTGGTTGCGGGGAAACAATCAGCTTAGGTTCAACTCTCGTTAAGGCCTTAAAATCCTGATAGCTGATTTAGATGTGTAGACAATAGATACCCAGCCTCCGTTTAGTCCTCTTTGTCCTCAGATTAACAGCTTAGGCTCTTTTTGAGCAAATCTGACATGCTGACACTTTTTTCCAGGATACATTGGTGAATGTGTTGGTAGGGTTTTTTTTTCTTTTACAGAAACAAGGTGTTCTGACAGAAATTTCTTGTTTGAGTTTAGTCCAACAGTTTATTCCTCAGTATTTGTTGATAGCAGCAGAGAGGTTCCTGGCATTCATCCATAAATAACCTCTTAAGAACCATTCATTTGGCTCTTGGAAAACATACAATACTGATCAATTGCTCTACTGTTCCTCTCCCTTTGTAACTCTGTTTGAATCAGGGACTGGAGAGGCCTATTAAGCATTGGGAATCAATGAAGTTTAATGGCTATCAGTGCTGGGGCTTAGCACACATCAAGGTCTGACTAACTACACAATCCACCTGCATTATGAGGCCAATATGGGTGCTCAATATACCATGTCTACACTGATCGCACTGCAATGTCTAACCGCCAAAGGCTTGGGAGTTAAGTGACTATGCCCACTTGCACAAATTGGCTTAGGTCCCAACACATCCTTGCCTCTCCTAAGACGTCAGTCAGGCATTAGCATTGTGACTACATGTAGACTGGGGGTAGAGGTTGTTATGCGAGGTCCCAAGGTTCATCTGGGATAACCTCACTGACTGGCATGGGAGGCAGCTGTGGTGGGAGGTACGGCAGGAGGTGGAGGGGCCTGGGCGTAAGGGGTGGGAATGTAGAGGTACCGCAAGGGGCCCCTCCATGCTACACAAAGGGGTGCCCTCAAAATGCCCCACACTAACCCCATCCCCCTCCATTAGTCTCCCCCCATCAGAACCCACTCAGGGTTTTTCCCGCTCACACACCCACACACATGCTTACACACACACACACACACAGAGGGGCGAGGAAACAGGTCAAACGGTTTATAGGACCCATCTTGTGGCAAATGTGCACTCATTCAAACAGAACTGAGTGAGGAACTAAGGACTGTGAGTGGGGTCTGGGAACCAGCAAAAAAGAAACCACTCACCCGATTCAAACAACCTCAAGGGTGAAGCAGCGTGGTGCGCTTGCCCAGCTAAGAACACAGCAGCTGTTCTTGTAGTGGCACCGGGTAAAGCCGTTTGCCACACTCGACTGGTATTACCAAACCATTTCATGCAGAATGGAGCCATTATGTATTGTCAAAGGGTATCCCTCTGTGGTGCACATTCATTTGATAAGCCTAAATCAAGGGGGAGTAACAGAAGCACTAGCTGTGTTTATTGTGATGCTGTTTTTGCCTGTGCAGAAGGCAGGAGGGATCAGGGGGAGGGGAGGTTTCAACACAAGCAGTTTTGTTCAGGAAAGGAATGAGTTTTGTCAGCTAAGCCTGTCTCCAGGCTATTGGTGGAAATTAGCGCCGGCTAAATATTCGCTTTCCATGATTGATGTCACGGCTCGCGTTGTCCCCTTTGAAGGGAAATAAAGAATTTAGAGCCATGTGGATTAATGGGGACAGGGTAGGGGGAATTTTATGTGTCTGAGGGGGCCTTGAAGAGGGACTGAAGGGCCTAATGGCTGCTCAGATATGGCACAATAGAGCTAAGACGATATGGTGTATCAGAGAGTGAGAGAAGACAAGTGAGACTATGACAGTGAGTACAAGGAAGAAATTGGAAATTGTCTGTGTGTGTATGTGTGTAACAGAGAGGAAGGGAGAGAGAGTGAGTGTGTGTGAGAGAGATGTAGCTATTTGCCTGAGAAGCCGAGAGTCAGATGATTAAAATCCCTTTAGGAGGCTTCTTTAAGAGAGACAGATGGGCAGACAGGCCTGTTTTTGGAATGCAATCAAATTGAAAAGATTAAAAAGGACTCTCTTTTATTAGGAGGTGAGAAACAGTTACTTCTCTGCCACATGCCATCATCGCCTCCACAGCAGTGGTCACGACTGCATTGGCATGCGAGGCACATTGCAGCCCTTGTTGGGAAGGAAATAAACCTGGGATTAGAAAACGCATCTATCTCGATGTATCACTGTGGGGTCTCTGAGGATTGGCAGCATTTGTAATTTCTTGTCGCATGAATATGCTTTGGATGAAAGAGGCCAAAATGTCTGAGTCCCTTATAGGTTCATTATAGAAAGGGCTAAACTGGGTCTGAGTTTCTAAAGGGCTTTTCACCAATAGTTGTCCTATTACAGACTAACTCTCACTTAATCTCAACGCCAAACATGAACAGGTGCATTTCAGATGTGCATTCCCTTGGCTGCCATTGTACTCGAATAGACCGAGTTTGCACAGTAGAGTGATTCAAGCACTGTGAAAGGTGCTCTGTATTCGACCCTATTATTCCACAACGCTGCAGGAGTGCCATTTATAAAAAGGCTTAAAATGGAAAGCAAGTGTGTGGCAGTGTGTCTGGTAGCCTTAGATCAGGAAGTGGCTGTGGAGAGGGGTGTAATGGAGTTGGTAGGGGATTCCTGCCTGACTGTGCACTAATTGCATCCAATGGCTGGCGAGTCATCAGCCATGCCCACCCTGGCGCCAAGGGAAGGTTGGCATCGGGGTGGCAGGGTGTGGGATGGGGAAGGGCTTGCCGCGGCTTTAGTGAGTAAAAATAGATGCTGACAGATTAGTCGAGCATCTGAGACCCGGACAGGGGATCGGAAAATCCGCTTGCCTGATGCCAGGGACAGCTGAGTGTTTCCGGTGGGCACAAAGGGGACACAATCTGGGCATCACGTCTGACTCCCACGCACAAAACGGGGGAGCCTCAGAGTCAGTGAGGGCAAATGAATGAGCACATGTGACAGTATAGCCTGGGTGTGGTGTTTTTTTTTGTTTTTTTCTTCTTCTGGGACCCACAAGGTAGGCAGCACTCACACACTCCCACAGAGAATTCACACAACAGGTGTTTGGGCTGGGCCACCTGTGGGGCCGGCCGCCTGCTCGCACTTCACACCTCGTCTAGGGAGCAAACTAACATTTTCCACTGGGCTTGCCATGCTTTTGTTAAAGAGCAACACGTTTCTGGAGAGGCTTTAACAGCTCTTTTTACGAGATCGGCAAGATACGCATGTGTGCTCAAGTCAATCTGCATTAATGTGAGTGCCTGTGTGTCTATATTTGTGTATCAGTCCATTTAATAGCCAACAGGCACAGTGTGGATTTGATTATATTGAAACCTCCCTCTGCTATATACAAAGAAAGTGTCGGCCAACAATGGAACCAATGCAGGCCCGGGCTTTTTTCACACTCAGCCTCCACATAATCTCATTCATAACAATGAGAATCTCATTTCCCACATTCTAAAGGTCAGTGCACACCTCTGATCACACTTTAATAAACATCATTCTCAGCGTTTAATTTAATTTCAGCAGAGCAGGAAACTCTTAGGCAGCCATGCTCACGGCATGCAGAATTCATCCGATCGTCTTTTTAATTGCTTCAATTTTTACAGTGCAGAGAGGAATGACCGCAATCACAGAGACGAACAAAAATAATGCACGGATACACAGAACAACAGGCACACATCTGCAGAGCACAAACGCACACACACACACCCAGAGACAGAGACAAGAAGTAGATTCAGTCAAGTGCCAATTTGGTTACGTTTTAATAAAATGAGCTTCAAAAATTTTTTGGACCCTTCCCAAGTCAAGGCTTCACATCTCTTTGTAATCACACATTTTTACTCTCACCTAAATTGGCAAACTGTAACAAACAACCACACTTACATGCTCAAACAACACACACACCTGTGCACACATTCTCTCCCTCTCATTCACTGCACACACACACACACACATGGCAACATGACACAAAGCCTGGCACACCGGGCACGCTCATTACCGCAATGCCAAGCTACCAGTTGCTAAGGAGACCTGTGGGAGAGGGAGGGTTCCTTGTTGTTGCCATAGCAGCCAGCTCGCTCCCTGCCAACTCTCTCCCTCGGGGAGAAACAAGGCAAGAGGTGGGGGGTGAAGTGGGTAGAGGTAGGGGGCAGCGGTTTAATAGGGCTATGAGGTGCAGAGGAACTTCATTAGCCGTCGGTGAGCGCCACACCAACCGTCGCTCCCCGTGAATTCCTGCATCACTTCAGGCTGCAGACTTCCACTTACACACGCACAACTCATACACTCCCACTTATTTGCACACCTATACGGAGAGGAAGATGGAGAAAGGCATGCTTGGAATAAAAAGCAGGGAGTTTGGAGGGGGGGGGGGGGGGGGGGGTAGATTGTATATGCAGTGGGAGAAGACGAAAGGGCAGAGGTGGGTGAGGAACAAAAAGAGTATGGGGGGAACAAAGAAGAGTTAGAGAGGGTCTTGTTAGAGAGTTACAGGGATGTGAGTTACAGACGCTTATGTATTTAAAAGATGTATGGGGCCTATTCTCTCTAACTGTGCCTCTTCCTTCACCAGCCTTGACCCTCCGCAACCGCTCCTGTCCTTGAAACCATAAAATAGCACAGTAAAGCCAAACACAACATATTGTACTGATGTGTTCACTAACCCCCCCGTATAGCCTGCAACATTATACACGACCATACTGCACCCTGCTTCACCAATTGTGATGACATTTTTCACAAACAGTATAACAGAACACAGGAGAAAGTTTTGTTCTCGTAATGTTTTCTAAAAGTTTTCCATAGAGACTGAAAAAACAGCATGTAGATATTGTGTAGGGCAGGGGTTCCCAAACTTTTCAGCCCGTGACCCCCAAAATATAGGTACCAACGACTCCCACTGTCCCTCAAAGTGATTTAATATGGCTTCATTTAGCTGGTTTGCAGAAAATTAGCCTACCTATATGAGCATGTGGCTGTGTTTCCTGTGCCGTTATGAATGAACCTGCTGCTACTGATGCTTTTGATAATTAACTGTTCACTAACCCTAAACTTAGGAGTCATCTGACAAAAAGAAAGGCAGAAAACTCATTACATTTTCTATTTTCAAGGTTTTATTTTGAGGTTAGTTGCTATTTTTTTTATTTTTTTTAAGTTAGATTTTTGGCCTTTTTCCCTTTATTTATAGGACAGCTGAAGACAGACAGGAAATGTGGGGAGTAGAGAGTGGGGGAAGACATGCAGGTAATGGCTGACTGGCCGGGAATCGAACAGGCGAACCCTGCGACAAGGACTGTAGCCTCTGTATGTGGGGCGCTTAGACCGGTAGGCCACCAGCGCCCCAGTTAGCTACTATTTTTGTCGGTACTTTTGCTATAATGGGTAAAATTTACAATTTTTAGATAATTAAGAATTAAACATTCTGGAAGACATCTCACGACCCCCCATTTGTGTCCCGCGACCCCTCAGTGGGTCCCGACCCACACTTTGGGAACCCCTGGTGTAGGGTAATGTGCAAATTGACTCCCTAGCTCCTTTCATGCTACCTGTTCAAGACCCAACTTTCACAGCTTACTTGTGTTTTGCTGTCGCTGTAAAGGTCGGGGGAGTATAGAGCAACAAAGGTCTAACAGAGGAGAAAACAGTTTCACTGTACATATAAGAGCTGGCTGGACAGGTTACTGCTGTGTGTGCGCGCATGTTTGAGTGGGTTAATGCTTCCGCAACACAGTGATTCTGTAAAATTACATCCTGTGATTTAATATTAAAGCTCCTATGAGAACATTTTTATACTTCTGCGTCAAATCACTGCGTGGTGCTGTTTCTACGCAGACGTAGCCTGACGTGAACCTCCTCCAAAATGTAAGAATGCATCACAACGTGGGGTTCAGTGTGAAGCAATGGAGCTCTGTCAAAGTGCTGCAGCAGAATTTCAAAGTAAAAAGAAAAACTGTGATAACTTATTTTGTGTTTTATCATCCTAGAACATGCAGCGCAGATGTTGTCACTTTAATATTCTTCAGTTTCTGTTGTTTGACTGTAAGAATTTAATTGTGATTGATGACTATAAATGTAACCTGTTATTGAGGCTGCCAGAAACACTTGTGTACTATTTTGACAACTTTTCAAGCTTTTGTAGTGAATCACAATTTTAAAGCCTTTGATTGTCTCTGTGATTGATTTTTGATTCTATTACTTCTTTGATATTTGATTTTCAGTATATATTTTTTACATACAGTGCGTGTCACTTAACTGAATCAAGCAGCTAAGCAAGTATCATGAGGAAAACTTGTCTTTGGATAAAAGTAAAAAATATGAGATTTCAGAATTGATGGGGTGAACATGACCACAGAAATAAAAATGGAATGTCCAAATAAATTTGAATGAACATGAATGTATACATTTTTTCTTTCTTTTTCCTTCAATTTTCTCTCTTTATCTATACACTGAACAATATTTACGATCCACCCCTTGCTCCATAGTCTTGTCCTGTTGTGGGTTTTCACATGTTTATTTGTTTGTATATTTGTTTGTTTGTCTCTTTTAGTTTGTGTGTCAGTGTGTGTTAGACCTTGTCCAGTCATAGTTGTGTTGCTGTGTTATAATTTTGTGTAATAAAAAAAAAAAAAAATTGATGATTTGAAAGAAAATACATCTGTATGTAACTTATGCTCCACAGCATCATTTGCAAATAATTTAGCACGTGTTCTGTCCTAATAAGATTGCTAAAAATCAAAGAGTGCTTTTTTTGGACATGTTCGAGTCACTTAAGCTACTCACTAAGATTAAAGTTTTGCTTGCTGCACACAAAGAGGAAAACAAAAAAGTGCCATCGGGCTCTACAACAACAAAAGACACAGAAAAAATAAAATGGATGAGACTGAATGGAAATATGTAAACACTTTGTAAAAAATAAAAACTGTCCATATAACAAAACAAGATCAACTTTTTGTCTCTTTTCTCAAAAGTTCTGCCTCAGTGTAAACCCAAATACAGAGAAAAAATAATGTTTCGATATCAATCCACAGCACCGTGGATATGACCTCAGGAGAAGTCTACTTGTGAAATCAAGAACATGATCTCAACTGTAGGGTCAAAGTGATTTCTGTATTCCGGTGCACTGCTTCAAATATTGACTGCCTGATAACCCATGATGCTCCTGTTCACCTCAAATTCCAAGCAGCGGTGTATCGTATGAATGAAGGAGATTATTGATCTGGTCTGAATGAACACTGTGAGGCTACAAAGAGTTAAGGATACCACCCACCTCAACCTCTCCTACCCAGACCCGAGCTCGACCGACTCGATGCTCGTAAGGAGAGAAAACGAAGTGAGAGAAAAAGACACTTCTGACCAACTGAGAGCAACGAGGAGACAGGGGACAAGAAAAGACAGGATTTACCCCCCTCCTTCCCCCCCTCCTCTCTACATTTCCTGAAACAAAAAGAGCCCAATTAAGTCAGTTTGAGTTAGGGTCTTGGGTGTGTGTGTGGGTAAAAGTGTGTATCCGAACCGTGAGTGTGTACGCAATAAATGGAAATAGGGGGGCAACGTACTGTAAGTTGTTTGAGAGGGGCCAAGAGGGAGGAGGAGGATTTGTTAGGGTTTGTGGGGGAGAAAAAAGGAGCGTTGATGCACTCTCTCTCTCCCCCCATCCCTTTCTCGCTCGCTCTTCACAGCCTAAGAGGGCCAAACTTGCTCTCAGCTCCTCGACGGGAGACGCTGAAATATTAATCGCCACGCTCCAGCCGCAGACTAGTGAACACAATCGCTTCAAACTCCCACCCTAATGAGTGTGTTCATGAATGGCTAATGTGCACAGATGGGGGGCTGATGACTGGATAGATCGCAAATGGGGAGGGAGGGAGGGAGGGAGGGGGAGGATAGGGGGGAAAGTGAAATTTCGGCAGGGCGTGGTGGTGGTGGTGGTGGTGGTGAGGGGCTGCAGAGGCGTGCCATGACCTTTTAAGAGCCTCCTGAAAACTTAATTAAGACTAGCCCTGCACTACTCTCTCTTTCTTTACTCCCTCTCCCGCACACATACTCTCTCTTGGGCTCAAGCTTGCATGCCTGTACACACACACTAATAAGAAAATTCTGTATGATCCCTCATATTCATCTCCTCTCCTCCCACTGCAGGCCGATTGTTTACCCCCTTGCCCTTTGCTTACACCCCACTGCGCTGATGTACAATAGATTTCAGGGTATAAAAACTTCTAAATGACTAACGCAGTCTTTCATGCGTGCGTAGATTCCTCAGTAATGTAAACCAATGCACACATCCTGACATAAACAAAAAAATCGACATTAAAACTGCAGAGGCAGGTATGTCTTTCGTCGCCCCCCGCATGGAAACAGCTCAGATAGAGAAAGGAGCAAATCCACAGGGCTCGAGGTGAAGAGCTCCTTCCCCCTTAAATGCCTTTTACTTCCACAGAGGAGTTAAAGTTACATCTCACTCAAGGGTTGAATTCTAACTCTATCCTAACCTTCCTGCAACCCGGGGCGTGTAGGCCAAAGCGCCCTCTCAACCGGAGCTTGTTCTTTGGGAATGTTAATGCTCCACATGCATCTTTTATGGCTGAATCTGACCCGTTCTTTTCCCTCTGGGATACAGTTTTTCCTCAGTATCTTCATCGTTGACAATTCTCTTCAGCATCGCTCCAAGCGCTGACGTCATAGACATTTTTATAACATGCGGCGAGAAACGGGAAATGCGGGTTAAACGCATCTTGCCAAAACTCTCCATTACCATAGAGGCCACCTAAGGATTAAGAGCACCCAGCGTACGGACGCACATACAGACACACACATGCACAGACGTGCATACACTCACAGCATCTAATTAGAGGAGTGAGATGCTGTGACCTAATTCCTAACTTCTACTAGGCAGTCGGGATCGGGACCTCTGCTTGGATCGGTTGGATTATGGCGGGAAAGTATGGGAATGGATTGAGATTTGACGCAGGGAAAGTGATGGGAAAGCACTGTCTATTATGAGGGAGTCTTCTCCTGTGTGGAGCCTTAACCCTAAGGATGAAATTTAACACACTGCTCCTGCAAATGAGTTGCATATGTAGGGTCCAGGGTTGAACCAGCAGTTTTATGTGATACAAATGTGCATCTTAATATACTTTATATTACATTTAAAATGCTCATTCATGACAAATTCAACAATGGTTAACCAAGCAGTCTTTATTTGTTTGCTATTATATGCACTGTCATTTCGATTAATATTTTAAAGGCTGTGTGAACCTAGTTTGGAAAATAGACTAAAGATAATCCAATCTTTCTGTGAGCTTTAAATCAACTAAAGCGACTCATGACGGCTATATAGCAGCTCACACACGATAGCGCTGCGCTTACAAGTCAGTTCAATTTTTATTAACATTTTTATTATTGTAGACCCAAAATGCCGGTCAAAAGTTGTGTCTAAGCTCTACTGCAGCCACCCACCACTAGCCTTGGCTGTAGCTCCAGTTAACAGCTACTGCCATCATAATTCTCTACAACTTGGATGCAAATAATCAAAGATAGCAGATGGCATCTTACGCAGTTTGGCAGTATTTTCATCTAGGAAATGCAGATACAGTTTTTCAACACATTTAAGTTTTGTCTGGTTAAACTTTGACCACAGCACAGGCATGTGGATGTTAAAGGCTGGTGTTGCTAGCTCTGCTGTTGTTAGCCACACTCAGCAAACCAGTTGTTGACATTGTTAGCCCGCAGACTCTGATCTCGACACTAATTGTGCCCAATTCTGACTGTGTCTAAGTGTTTTCACACCTTTGGACTAGTTGGTTAGAGGGAATTACATTTCTGCTTCAATGACCAGGAATTTAGTCGTTTTGTAACCATTGGCGGAGCCAGGGGGTGGCCAGGGGTGGTCATGGCCACCTCTGAAAACTGACTGGCTACCCCTGTGGCCACCCTGAAATTCCTAAACATGATTGGCTATTTGCCATGTCAGAGGTATTACTTATGTTGAAATCAGCTATTGTGTTTCAACAAGCTGCAGAGACAGCAGTTTCTTTGCATTTGAATACTATATTTTGTTGATGCTTTGACTTTGGACAATTATCTTCATTTTGAGTCCATAAAGAGTTCAGTTCAGCAGATTTAAATGTTGATAATCTGTCGAGTTACATTTTTAATGTTAACGTTAGAAATCCACAAAAATGTAATATTTTATAAAAAGAAGTTAAAGTAGATGTGATTATTGGGAGTAACCCTCCTCGGTTTGGGGTAAGCCCCTTCAACAGTCAGTGCCCCACTTTGGCCACCCAAGTCAAAACTGTCTGGCTCTGCCACTGTTTGTAACATCCCTTTTAGTGGCTATAGTGCAATTGAACTTGCTGTTGATAAAACCTCTAGCAAGAGGTTTAATATGGCGATTAAAGTGCATCTGTTAATTTGTACTTTGACACTGAATTCAACACCAAAAACTACCTTGAAATAAATAGGATCCCTCTGAAGGTCTGATAACTCTCTGTAGACTGAATTATTTTGAAGCATTGCAAGTGATGCATTCAAGAGCTGTGGATGTATTTCCCTTCCTTATTTGAGCTTATCAGCAGTCAAAATCAATAATATAAAAGGATACCTATATTTCTTTTGAAAAGAGGGTTTACTACTATAACATACTTCTAAGTCTTACCTACAAATGCCAACCATACAGGATGCTCCCATTCAAACCAGCAGAGCCACAGGCTATTGTCCTGCTTTGACTTGCAACTCACTCTAGGAATAAAAAAAGTGAAGCCAGTGGAGGAACTGAGAGGAGAATTAACCTTTGAGAAGGAACTGCATTTTCAATGCTCACTGTACTTTAAAAGGTTGGGGTCAAGAGAGAACCTGTATTCCACTTTGCTTACTACTGAACACTTCACAGCATTTAGTGCTCTTTCGCTTTAATATGTCATTTAAATTGCAAAATAAAGTGGATTACATATGCAGTATTAGAATTCACTTTGATACTTTGGACTTTACTGCCCTGTTCTGTCCTAGTTCTTCTGTCTGTTGTAAGTCATAGTTTCTTTAAAATCAATTTTATATATATATATATATATATATTCTCATTTTTTGCATGTCCACCTTTACAAATCCATTTGTCATCAAGCTCACAGGCCAAAACAGAGAGACTGGTCGCATCATTATCGAGCCGGCTCTACCTTGTGATTGCCTCCATGGCCCACATCTATCCATCACATTGAAATTCCTGAAGACAGATGTGGCTGGATGGAGGCATATTTACAGTATGTGCGTGACTGTGAGTGCCACTGATGGGTTCTGTGAGTGTGTGTGCAGATAGGGTGATGATCACATACACACACACAAATACACAACTGTCAGCAGCTTTGCATGAGCTGATACATGTATGTGAGAAAGTGCTACACCTCTGTATATCATGGGTGTATTTGTGTGTGTGTGCGTGTGTGTGCATGTGTGTGTCACAGCACTCCTGGAAGGGGGGGCTGCAGTGTTTCCGCCTGAATGCTGCTGTCAGTGGGCATCACTCAGCCTGGCAGTGTGGCAGGACGCGGGGATCATTAGTGGACATGGAGGGAGCGAGAGAGGGAGCAGAATGGAGGAGGGTAAAGGAGTAAAGGGGAGAGAGGGGCACTGACTGTGCGAGTCGGGGCAGTGCGTCTTAATATCCGTCTTGAGAGCATTACACACACAGCAGTGCACTTTCCTCTCAGTCACGCAATCGCTCCACATCGAAGACCCCCTCCTCTGTCATTTTTCTCCCCTCTGTCACACTCCCTCCATCCATCCATCTTCCCCCCTTTTCTCCCTGCATCTCCAATTGACCCTCTCTGTCCCTCCCCATATCTCTCGAGCCATGCCCTCACTTAAGCACGGTGCAATGCAGCTTTTCATTTCCCCAGTTCCAGATTTATCCATCCTACTTCTCCGTCTCTGCTTGCATCTTTTCACTTCAGCCCCTTGCTCCCATTTTCACCCACTCTGCATCGCATGGCTCTTCCTCTTCTTGGACTCTTGCATAGTTGACCTACTCTTACCTGCAGCAAGGTGAAACAAGTGTTTAACACATGTGGGACATCAGCTCTTTTCACTTTTCTCCCTTCTCACTTCATCCTTGCTCGTGCAAGCCTCTAACTCCTTCAACCATACGCTCACTCATTTGTGCATTTACCTATCAATGCATCCACTCGTGTCACTTTGTGTGTCAGTATGCTTCACATCTGCTGCCATTCTTGTTCCACTCCACTGTCACTCCCTTCACTCTCATCCTCAGAGTGATCCCTCTGATTTTTATCCATCCCTGCAGGTCTGTGACCTGTGCTGCAATGCCCTATGCTGAATACCAGAATCAACATGCCTGACATTTAACAAACAGAACAGCTTCTACAAAGTTAGCTGTGTTAGCACAAGTGCTAAATCTCCCCCTAGTTTGCTTACTCAGAGAAGGTTTTTCAGGTTCAGGGATCCATCTGTTTGCAGTGCTGTAGTAGCATTCATCACACACAGATTAGGCCAATTCTGTAATACATTTGTCCCAGTGAAACATTTGCAAGCTGAGTTTTGGCACCTGCTGTGAGTGTAGTTTAGCATTATAGCCCTGCTGATGACAACAGAACAATCTGGCCTGATGCCAGCTCTGTTGGGAGAGTGAAGGTTTGTGGATGGCAAGAAGGCAAAATGAAACTGGCATGTGAGCATATGCACGGGGAACATGTGGCCAATCACGTGGTGCAGGAAGAAAGTGTGACAGCTACAAGGCACAAAAGAGCAGAGGCTTCTGGGGTTTTTTTTAAATGGTGCATGGGTCTTCATTACCTTTGTCCTAAGAACTAATAAGATAAGACACCCTTTATTCGTCCCACAATGGGGAAATGTAAGTGTAACAGCAGCAAAGTAGACAGTGCAAAACAGTATTGAGCTCAAACAAGCATATAAAACAGCAATTATTAAAAAGATATTAGCAATTCAAATTAAAGAAGTAAAAATAAGCATATCTTACAACGTATATACACAACTAAATAAGTAAATCTACAAATATTTACAAAACTAGTGACGCAGTGAAATACGTTGTGCACTAGGTATAAACAATGTACAGAACAGAACTGGGAAGGTGGGTAGAAAGACGTATTGCACATGTAAGAAGAGAAGGATGAACTCAGATTAAGTAATTATTGCATGTTAATAAATAGATTGGGGAAATATTGCACTTGAGTCCGTTTTGGTGAGGTTATTGTTATTGGTTATAGAGTCTGACCACTGCTATCCATCCATCCATTATCTTGACCGCTTATCCCGTTAGGGGTCACTGGGGGCTGGAGCCTATCCCAGCTGGCTTCGGGCGGAAGGCAGGGTACACCCTGGACAGGTCGCCAGCCTATCACAGGGCTGACCACTGCTATTATGAATATAATTATATAGTAGCAGAAACTTAGGAAACAAAGCTTGTAATACTAAAGCTGCAATCTCAAGTGAAAACAAAGTTAAGGAAGTAGTGAAAAAAATACAGTTTCACAATAGTCCACTTGAGGCTTGCTCCAAAAGCCAAGCAAGCCTCATTGAAACCCATGTTAAAATGTCCATTTGATATCACATTTAAAATATTTACATCCCAGTTTCAATTTTAATTGCTAAGTTTGTGATTTCTTTGGTATGAGTTATGCATAGATTTGCTTAATTCGGGGCATGGCTAGTTTAACCTAACAGGTGGGCGTGTTGTATTCAACAGGACGTGTGTGCACCACGTTCTGTGAGCACCACACACTCTAGAGCTGATCCCTGCTAGCTCCGTCAGTATCCGTGACGTCACCCATCTGTTCCTGAGCACTGTTTTAAAGCCAATCGACAGTGGCAGCCATATTGGAAATGTGGAACTCAACCAGGCAGAGTGTGACGTAAAGGGGCGGAGTTTGAGCCTCCTAGCCAACAGCTATGTGTTCCGACCAGGAGTCAAGTCAGTCATGTCCTTATTTGGGCGAAAACTCGTAACCTTAATATCTTCTAAACTGTCACGTTAGAAAAAAATTCACCCCCGTACAGTGTGTGCCGATAGAGAAATTAGGTACGTAGGGCCAAGCCATTTTTTGAACCAGGCTGTAAACATGTTTATTAATGCTGCAAAGATCGTCTTTTTCCCATTCATGTCTACGTGGTTTCCGGTGTTTCTGCAGCCAGCCTCAAGCGGATTCTTGATGAATTGCAGTTTATAACACTTCTGTATGGGCTTCATAGTTTGAGGCCGGAGATTGCCTCTTGGTTTCCACAGAGAGCGCTACAGAACATCTCAGATCCATCCAAGAAGAAGCATTTCCCTGCTATGCTTATTATATACACCAAATCTGCTTTTGACAGAGCCTGCATCCAGCATGTGTCAAGCTTAATAGAGCAGCTTGAGCTTCGGTCTACTGCACTGTGCTTCAGACAGGCTTCCAGTGGGGCAATGCTGGATGGAGCGAAACAGTGGCGCTCACGATACGTAGGAGGACACACATCAAAGGGTTAGCTGGAGTCAGTATTACAAATGTGGCAACCACCATCGTATGGCTTCACTACGCTACCTCAGAAACCAATGGGTGACGTCACAGAGAGAGTCTATGTTTTATACAGTCTGTGACAAACAAACATTTTGTTATTAATGTGGCAGGTTGGGTACGGGGGAGAGCAAAGCTCGGCAACGCCACCCAGGGGAATTTCACCCCTGGGAATATACTTTGATTCTTAATTAGTCACACTTTTTTTATAAAGATCACGTCTCCTGCCCTCACAAATGTTAAAGGCCATGCCAAACTGTGCACCCCTTGGTGTCTATCCACCTCCGTCCAGTCCCCGAACGCCGACTGCCAGGTTCAGTGGAAAGGGGAGTGGCTTGGTGATGGCCCCTTTTTTAAAGGTGCGCTCCGTCAATTATCACCAGTGCAGGACTGGCACAGCGCCATACAGAGGCTGGGAGTGCTAAAAGTGCACCCTGTCACATTAATGTAACATGACTAACACCTGTTGGCTGTCTTTGAACGGGTTACAGTCATTATACTTTGTAGGAAAAAAAAAAAAGAAGGATTTTAGACAACACAGTCTCTAAAGGTTAAGTCAGGATTTCATTGGATGCCATCCCACAAACTGCAAGGGTCCAAATCTCACTCCCAAGCAAGTTTGGCAACTGATTGTGAATAACAATGCTTGTTGATTCTATTTTCTCCAATGTGAAGATTTGCAGATATTATTCTATATTTAATACAGTGTGTAAATTGAAATCTGGCAACATAGGCAATTTATTAATGACCCTGTGAGGGCACTGCATCTAGCTTTGACGCTGTTTTCTCTCTATTTTTATGGGATTTGCAGCTAATCCGCTAATTAAATAACCTATAGATAAAGCCAAATAGAACATAATCATAATTTGCAACATGATGAGATTTAGCATTTCAAGCAGAATTACTTGGGTTCATGATCAAACCACCTCCAACTCCTGACATGAAACATCCACCTTACACACGGTTTCCACTCTGTCATCATAGGTATGTAATGTCACACACTTCTAACACACGTCATCAAGCACTTTCTTGACGCTTAAACATGTACCGAGGAGGAAGAGGAACCTCAATCTAGCCTTGCATCTCCTCTCCTCTCCCTCTCTCTTTCTCTTGCACTCACTGTTTCTCTTGGATGAATTGCAACCTTCTCCTAATCACCATTCCAGACACACAGCTCTGGAAATATACAAAGAGAGCTCCCTTAACACACACACACACACTCACATACACACACACAATGATTCACACATGCACAGCCTTGACCCCAGCAGCATCTCCTCGGCTGAACCTCTTGCACCTCTTCGGCACTCATCTAGATCTCTCCCAGGCCGCTTTACGGGCACGGATCACTTGCGAGGATTTGAGAAAGGACGTCTCTAAGCTGATTGCTGACGAAGGGGAGGGGTGGGGGGTAAATTACCGTTGCACAACTGCGTTAGAAACCTTCTTGGCGGTTGACATTCCTTATGTAATAGATTGTGTGTGTTTAAAATGTGAGTGTATGTGTGTGTTCCCGAAATACCACTCCCCCCCAGCCGCAGCCCCTACTCCACGCCATTTACCCATTTTGCACTAATTGAGGGATCTTTTTTCGGAAGCTGTTATTGCGCTCATTTAATTATTTATTTTGACGGGAAGCAATCTGGTAGCTAGTGAAGAGATTACGAATGTGCGTGTGTGTGAGACGGTGATAGGGAACCGAGAGACAGGGCAAGACTAGGTCAGTGTAGCATTTGCGGGGTAAAAGTGCATGAAGACAGAGCTACTGTAAGCTAACCGTACCATATGTCTGTGGGGCTTTGCATGTATGAAAAGTATGTAGGGTATTCTCTGTGTGTTTGTGTGTCTGTGTCTGTGTGTGTGTGTGTGTGGCATCTCAGAGTGCACAGCTTCCTGAGTGCAATGGGAGTGCACTAATGGACACACACTTGAGCTGAAGTGTGCAGAGTGTAGCTGAAGTGCAGCCAAGTCTGGCTTCCAGTCCTGCTTGGAAGCCCTATAATCTACTCTCTTACTATTCTAGCTCTCTTCTCTCTCCCTCTCCATTTTCCTCACTTCCCTCTCGTTGTCTTTCCATCTCTGTCTCTCTATCAATTTAATATTTTCATCCGCTCTTCATTGACTGCGCCGGCCGCCCCCGTCTCCCCACTGTCTCCCTATTAAATCTCTTTATTCTGGTTCTGAGAATGAAGACACGGATCAGCATCATCGCCGCCTGGATGTGGACTCTTCTTTCTACTTGTTCCCCCCTCTTCCTCCTCCCTTCCCTGCTGTGCAGCGAAGAGAATGAAATGAGGGAAGACGACATGTAACCACCAGTAGTCTTGACCTTTATCAAGCTCCGGCGCCTGAGGCAGGGTGAATGAGACATTAAGAAAATGACTGAGCATTATTAACCCCTACTTACTTACACACACACACGTGGCACACTGTCTGCTCTGGCTCTAATGCTTATTTCCTTGGCTGGCACTGTTCTGACAGTTAAGGATAAACTGGGTGAAACACTTATGCATTTGGCATCACGTCACTTCAGAGAGAAAAAGAATGGAAAGACCGGCTCGGCCCTGCCAGCTCGGATTGTTTAACTGTGATTGATCCCTCGTTGAGCTCCAGCTTCCCAGCACTCCTGTGAATGCCAAGTCCTGTAGAGAATTGATGCTTCATTATAAACCAACCGCACACGTTCTTCAAATGATGCATCAGGCTCTGAGAGAAGAGAAGCCGGACCTGCGAGGGCCAGATGTTAACCCTGACGGCTGCTGCACCCCACAAAGCTGTACCTCTAATGATAAATCATTTCCCTGTCTCTCTCTCTCTGCTTCTTCTTCTGTCTTCTTCTTTTAGCCCCTGTGCACGTGAGAGCGATCGCGCATGTGCATGTGTGGCCGCCGTCCCTCTACTCCAGTCAATCAATGAGCAGAGACAATTCCCCGAGTGACATTTACAGAGAAGAAAGAGAGCCATTTATCACTTTTAGTTTTGGGATAATAAAAGAATGACTGAATGAGCCAGTGTGCGTGTGCGTGTGTGCGTGTGTGTGTGTGTGTGTGTGTAAGGGAGACAGAGCAGGCGAGAGAGAAAGAGAGAGAGCTAAAGATGAAAAGGGGATTTCAAAAGCACATGAAAGGAGCAGGAGAAATGAGCGAGGGAAGAGGGAAATGAGTGATAAAAAGGGCTACTTTGTGGGGAGGACTGCAAGTGTGAAATAGAACAAGTGAAGAGAGAAGAGAAGGCCGTGAGTGAGTGACAGTGAAAAAGAGAGCACGAGAAAGAAGGGTATGAAAAAAAAAAGGCCTGGGGTACGGAAAGAAAAAAGGCAAAGAGACAGAGGAGGGGATGGGGAAAAAAAGGCTCCCGGCGCAGAGAGAAAGGGGGAGACAGAGATGAAAAAATGGAGAAAGAGGAGAAAAAAGAGGGAGAGGGGAGAGGGGGGAGAGCGAGGCAGACGTGCTGGGTTCATTCAGGGCTATGAGCAGACTCAGAGTTCAGACCTCACACGGTCAGCATACTAAACACCGGACCCAGTGTCCTGACCCAGATTCATGCCAGTGACATACAAATCCAGTTGGGGAGGGACAAATTTCCCTCCTCCCCTCCCCTCCTGACTGATCATACCTCCCCTTAAATACAAAAAAAAAAAAAAACCCTTCCCCTCAACCCCAGCTGGTCTCGCAGTCACCTCCTAACCCAACAACCTCGCCTCGATCCTGTAACCTCCAAAACACATATGCTGGCTCCCACACTGATTTGCTCACACATGGCTTGTTTTACACATACAAATGCACACACCCAGGCAAAAACCACACATGCAAAGTAGCTTTCCTTCCAAGGTCAGTTTTTCTCTTCTCAGCCCTCAGGTGAGCAGACATTACAGCTCGGCAGGAGTTCCTGACCAGCCACTACCCTGTGGTGACCTCCGCGGCTCCATCCATCAGCCACGGGTGCAGCATATCCACTAGATATTAGCATAACAAGCATCTTCCTCCGACATAACTCTTGCTACTCCTCCTCTCCGCTGCCCTCCATTTTTTTTCTATCTACCTTCTCCAATCAGTCAACATTAACTACATTTCCCTTTTGTGAGGCGGCTCCCTCCATCACTCGCTAGGACCGCCAAGCTCAGGTAAACTGATCGACGGCCCTTATATGCTCCCTTTTCCCCTCCCACAATCCTTTCTGGCTCATGACAGGGGTTTGATGGACAGGCGGAGAGGAGCGAAGGGACCCTGCACGTGGCTGCCGGGAAAGAGTCCGGAGATGGAGCGCTTGTGAAATACACTGTTTAGCCCGGTATACATCATCCCTTTTTCTCAGGGACAGCCATGGCAATATGCGTGCACATAAACACACACATTTACACACATGCACACGGCCATCAATCCCCTTGCATACAGGAAGAGATATCCGACGAGGAGAAAAATTGAATTAGGAAATATGGGTCCTGTGATTTGTGGGAAGCCAGTTTTGTGGCCGGGAGAGAAATACAGCTTGGAGCGCACTTTATCTTCTAGTGCGAGCAAAAAGAGGAAGAAGCATCTGTGTTGTTTATCTAAAGCCCCCATCTAGTTACAATGACTTGATTTGAAATATTCATATACATGTATGACAAGATCAGGCCCATTATGTTGCTCTCTCGGCGGGGATTCACTGAATGGACTGAATGGAAACCCATCAGTCAGTGTAAATTATGAAGACAAGATGCATTACATAAGCCTATAGATAGGCATGAAGAGGAGTATTATTGTAGCCTGATATCAATCAGGGCAACACACATTCTACAGTGTCATCAGTATGATAATATGCTATAGGCTATTTCAAGGATAAACCAGCCATTATAATAATTCACAAAGCACATAACCAAAACAAAACACATTAGGCTTCGTGTATGGTGCATCATCATAGGACATTATATTGTTTATGTTGTGGATGAATCAGTTACCGTGATCATAAAATACACAATATTACATTATAATATTCCTTGTCAACTATAGGGTTGTTTTTCTAGAATAATTGATTAATTGTTTGTTCTTCGAAATGTCAGGAAAATGTAAAGATGGCCGCTTAAAGTAGCTTATTTTTTAATTCAGCCAGCAGTAGAGATGTAAAGATACAAGAAGTGCTGTAACTGGAAAAAAACATAATAAAAGCCTCCCCTTATTCACTTGTTGGTGTGTGTATCATGTGGACAGTCTCAGTAAATCATTAGTATTACGTTCTAAATTTCTACAGAGTGTCCTCTTCATGCCCTTTTGGAGCCAGGCCAACATTACTGTCCTCTTCTTTTTAATCAGAATTTGTTTGCTTATCCAACACTATAGAGACTTGCGCGATCACGTAACTGTAATATGGAAAGGATAGGGGAGGGAACTGGCCACTGGTAAGAAGTCCTGGTCTCCAGACAAGGTTTAGGTACAAAGTTAGAGGTGGTGGTACTGTGTAGTGGAGTGCAGCTGCCCACTTAAAAATCAGCGTACAAGTATTTTCACCAGATGGTTTCGGAACAGTACATTCAGTACGGTACTGTTGCGTACGAACAAAAAGTACCTGAAACCCTGCAAAACCAGAAGAAGGGAGTGCAACCTACACACCATCATCTCTGACTTGCTCACAGTCTATAACCTGACCAGGATCCTTAGGTCAGCAGGTTGAAGTTTTTTAAATGTACCCAGAGTCAAATCAAAGTCTGATGAAGGGGCCTTTAGTTACTGTGGTCCATCTTTTTGGAACAAACTGCCTGCTGACCTCAGGTCCATAACAATTGTCTCCACTTTTAAAAAAAAGACTCAAAACATATTTATTTTCTCAAGCGTATGAATGATATAATGACTGTTGTGACTGGATGTATGAGCAGCAACACTTGCTTTCTGTTTGATTGCTGTGTCTGATGTATGTTGGGTGTATCTATTGTTTTTCTGTTTTTATTTATTCTATTTGGAATGTTTTTATGTTTTTAATTCTCCATGTAAAGCACATTGAACTTACGTGTAATGAAATGTGCTTTATAAATAAAATTGCTATTGCTATTGCTATCATCAGCCACAGCCATACAATTAATGAGAGGCAAGAGCTTGAAGATCCCCTGCTGTCTTTAAGGTCTCATGTTTGGGAACACTTTATTGTCCTGATGAAATACAACAATGGACAAAGACAAGTGGATAAGATGGAGGTAATGTGCCTTCATTGTTTGATAGTGAGCAGGTAAGTTTCTGGCTTTACACGCCACCTATTAACGTATTTGAAATGGCGCCACACGAAAATGAACAACACTGCAACTGTGACCGGGCCAAAGTGATAAAAAATACCTTCAGCATTTTAACAGCAGCAGATCTACGAACATATGCAGTTTTTGAGAACACCGAATATCAGCATGTTAAAGGTGATTCAGCCATTGGGGGGTTTGGGGACGTTGGGGATGTACTTGATTGTTTTTGTACATGTACATATCTGTTAAAAAATAAGAAAAAAATATAAATGAAGTTATATATTTTTTAAAAAGTTGATTAAGCTGCTATATAAAATTCCTTTTCATCTGCATTTCAGCAACAAGTCATTTCAGCCCTTTACAAACAAGCAAAAGCTGCTGTCGTGCACGAATTGTCCGTCTGCTGTAGCACTCATTGCTGATGGATGGACATCCAGAGCTTCTGATGTCATGTTTTGGTTGATTCTGTGCTTTAGTTTAGAATCTCTTGTTCATCTGAGACATTTTTGTTCGCAGGTTGCAGCATTATTATTCTTTTCTGTAGCTCTCTTTTTCATTATGTTTAATTTAAAATGTGAGAAGTAAAAAGCCTGAACTGTCAATGCTGCACTTCAGATAATGTGTAAAAAATAAAGGACAAGAAATGTCATGTGTTGCATTTGTTTCCCCTTACTGTATCCAAAATAAACTGAACTGAACTCAAACTGAGGTGCATGCCAAACCGTGAATATTTTGTGTACCATTTATACCCCTAACCATCTGTCAGAAAATGTACAATCTTTCATTTGTTATAAAACAATACCCAGAAAATGGGAAAACCCTTTCATCTGAATAGCAGCAAATGTTTGGCATCTCCAACCACAATTATTAATCAGTCATAAAAATGTTTGATGATTAATTTATAAGTAATACCATTAATCCACTTATTGTTTCAGCTCTACCACGCCATCCTGCAGATTTGGTCTTTGTCGGCCAACAAAACAAGACATTCCAGAGCGATGCCCAAACAGTGCATGGTCTGTTTTCACTCAGAAATAGATGAGGCACATCTTTAAGTACATATAAACGGCATGTTCATAGTACAGTACGTTACAGCTATTAAGGTGTACTCTAATACTGCCTAGGTTAGCCTGAGGCCGTCTTGCTGTGATGGGGTGAGTACAGGAGACGGAGCAGAACAGAGCGGAGCAGAGCAGGCCCTGTAGTGGAGGAGAAAAAGACAGAGAGAGTCGACCCAGCGTGACTACCGCCTGCCTGAGTGGAGCAGCCTGCCTGCAATTAAGGTGGAATCAGGGAGAAATCTGCGCTGCCTTGATAATGAGCCTCGTCTGAATTATTAACGAGAGCTGTTCCCCCGGGACCTGGGCTCCCACTGAGCCCATCAACCCCTCCTAACACACCCACATGCGCACACACTCACAGACACACACACACACACACACAGACACACACACACACTTTATAGACCGCTGCTGGAAAAAGAGAGGAGAAACTCACTCGCAAACATCCACACACACACACACACACACACACGACAGTCACACATTATGCACATTGACACAGATGAGCAACAAGCATGCTGCCACAAATTTTTTTGCACCACAAGGGCCGACACATTTTATTCACACGCTGCTTGCTCAAGTGAATATCCAAAGCCATTTACAACATTTATAATGCAAACAACATTTCTCCGGGACAAAATAACTTCATCCGCTGCCATCAGATTGAAACTGACAGACTCCTCTCTGTATTAGAACAAGCCCCTTCAAAATAAAACTTAAGTGAATTTGAAAAATGAGAAATCTCTCGCACATTGGGAGAAACTCCTTGGTGCCTGTTCATTCAATTTGCTTAAGAGATCAAGCACAAGTAATAACAATGGGCATCTTCTTAATAGCAGTACACTGAGAAAACAGCACACTGAGGTACTTCATGTCAGAGACGTAGGCCAGTTATTAGATGATGAGTCATTTATTGCCTATTAGTCATTTTGGAGAGTATTAACAGTCATGAATGGAAAAAAATGTTTTCTTAGAGTGATATTATTATTCAACAAGCAGAATAAAAGCAGCACATGGGGTTTTATGAGAAGGACTAAAAGTCAGAGGGAGACTGGTGCAGCTGAAGGGTGGAACTGGGGGACTTTTACTCCCTTTTTATTGAAATGTGGCTGTTTGGTTGCACATGAAAGCTCAATGTGTGTCCAGCAGCTCCAGCATGACATATAGACCCATCAACTGAAGAAGACATCTTACTGCTCCCGCCCTTCCTCACCACTTTCATAACTCTTGCTCCCCCTCAAATCAAAGAAGATGTGTTCTAATCACCCGGCTCTGGTGCAGCACTCCCCCAGATCAAACCTCCATGACATCAAACTTGCACAGCCTCGGAGAGAAACAGACCCAGCACTCTGTCGCTGCAGCTGTGAACGGTTTTGCCAAAAAATCAGCAGGCTCTCACCAAACAGAGCCACGCCTTCCGTGTGAGCCAATCGCCACAAGTCAAGCAAGTTTCAAAACAAATCAGACAGCCGAAAACAGCAATGCAGAAGAGTCGCTTCCGCTCTCGGCCCGCCGGCCCCCCTCCTCTACCCAAAAAACTTGGTTCACCCCACCCAAGAACAGAGTGTTCCTCCATGGGTGGTTTGAGGAGGCACAAGTGTGTTTCGGGAAAATTTGTGTGCGTGCTTGAGCCAGAGGGGAATAGTGGGAGCTATCACCCGAAAAAAAAAAGTGCAATGGGAAAAGAATGACAATTTCTCCATGCTTCACTATGTTTCTTCACTTTAAGAACTGAAAGGGGCATTTAATATTCTGAGAAATGTCACCAAACTGCTGTGAAAAGTAAAATAAAATTGCAGAACCATGGGTAATAGGCTTGGTAAGTTCAGTTCAGCTGAGAAGAACATCCAAATTAGTTCAACCCCGTCGAATTGGGAACTTGACGGTCTCATCCCCCCCTTGCATTCTGCTCCAAAAGACCCAGTGGCTGAGAGGAGTTGAGCTGGGGAAAATCCGGCATTGTTATCCTATTATCTCTGAGATAATGTGAGATATGAGATTTCTCTTAGATAAGAGGAGGCACGCTGCTTAAGGCAGTCTGGATCACTGGCAGGAGAGCGCTAAAGCTCAAAATCCTGACGCCATAGAAAAGGCTCTTCACCTCAATTGGCCCTTGAAACCGCAAAGATAGAAAAAATGTATAGAATGTCTGATAGATGGATGGAGCGAAAGAGAAAGACGGCGAGATTAAAGATGTGATAACATGGGTGTCTGCAAGATGGAGTGATAAAAGAAAGCAGAGTAATATCAAAGGCAGAATTATATTGTTTTTCATATTACTGTCTCCTGATTGCTGTCTCCCATATTTGAATGCGTGCCCATGCTTTGGTAATTTGCATGTACATTAATCATTTTCAGAGAGAAATGAACTGCCACGGCTGCCTGAAGGCTGCAGGGGGAGAGGCAGTGAGAGCGGGCTTCTTGGCATCACACACCCGACTCAACCTGAATATACTGCCTGAACCCAACCTGGCTCCGGCTGCACAAGCCAAGGGGAGATGTAAGGTGCTCATAATCCTACACCATAAATCTGTCCAGCATGCATCATATGCTCTCATTTTCTGAGTGTGTAAGTGTGTGTGTGTGTGTGTGTGTGTGTGTGTGTGTGTGTGTGTGTGTGTGTGTGTGGCACTCTCAAATTACTCCGCTCCCCTGAGCCAAGACGGAGGATAAAATATGAATCAGCTGAAGTCTAGGATAGTTTCCAGTCTCTGCAGACTCCCCAACCATCATCAAGCGACACGAGGATGCATTCCTACACACACACACACACACACACACACACACACACACACACACACACACACACACACACACACATACACACGCAAGCTGCTCTACACACTCCAAAAGTTTCAAGTCTCTCCACTTCATGCTAAGCTTCTGTCAAACACTCTGCAGCACATTTGACATTCATATCCCTCATATTTGACAAGTGTCTTCCTATTGCAGCTTGTAGAGCCAGTGCATGGTGACAGAATTACCAAAGTCTGTATCTCTACCTTTAAATCAATTAGATACAGCAATATGATCCAGCTCTGTTATAAAAAAAAACTACAGCATGGAGAGTTGCTCGCCCCAGTTGGTCCACTTCATTTTCTATCATGGAGTTGTTTTTCAAAGTTCCTTTTTCTTTTTTTAGCTCTATCTCCCTGATCCGTCTGATTTCTGCCAATAACACAAGGAAGCCCCGTGACCTTTTGCCCTACTGGCCCTATGTAAAGACAATTTATAAATAACAGTCTAGTCGCTTCGGATTAAAATGTCTGAGTGACTGCCTGGCACCCTTGCCAACCTGCTGCCCTGAAATCCCCTGGCCTCTGACTGCCCCCTGTGCCGGAAAAAGCTCTGCATTGTGAGCACAGAGAGGAAATAACAATGTGTTAAAACCAGAGGAATTTCCACATAAGGGTCATTTGGTTGTAACTGTGTAAACCTAAATTAAACTGACTCATTTTTGTTTTAATATGCATAACACATCAAAAGCATTGCCTTATTATGGATATCCCGGACCCCATGCTGAAACTTACATTACCAAACCCCCCACTTGCATAACAATAGCCCTATCTAACCCCCTTTGAAGTTAATAAACTTATAGGCGCCTACAGGGCAATCCCAACACCAAGTTCCCTTTAAACCCCACCATTAGGGGCATTATGAAGTCAAGAGAGAGACTACGCACCATTCTCTGCAGTGACATGCTGTCAGACCAATGAGCGGGCCCAAACACACACGCCTATAGAAGTAGACAGCCCCTCCCCCTGCATTAGGGCCCCACAAAGACGCACAGAAACACACACAGAGCACCACCAACCCTGACGCTTTGTTGCAATTGACATGTGCTTCTCCCACATGCAAATGCAGCTTGCATCCACATTTGCAAAAAAGGATACAAGACACAACCACACAGCTTCGGGATCAATCACCAACTTAAGTTTAGCATCCTGCAGATGCCTATTTAGGATCAGCTTAGTTAAAGAGCACTGGAAAGTAAAGGCTATAGTGACCATGTGCCAGTGACTCGCAGCCACAGTGGAAAGTGTAATCAGGTTCGAAAGTACACAATAAAACGTAACCCTGCTTCATTGAGGAGGTGATTAAGAAGCCATGACCTCAGAGTGCTGCATCCTTCCTAGAAGTCAGAAGCCATAAGGTATTTATAGGAGCTTAATGGTACCATCTCCATCCAAGGCCTGTCTGGTATCTGTCATCAAGCCAGCATCACATCGCTGCTAATACCATCCACAGCACAGCATCATTTACGACACACAATCTGCTTCTGAAGATTCTTTTCCTCGAACTGCTACAGATATTCACCCGGTTCGATAAACTGTCTTAAGTTGGTCATCCCCCGCCCACCACCATTACCACCCCCAATCACAACCTCCAGCCATCCCGCCTCCTACGCAATCTGCCAAGCCATACCACTTAATTTCATTTTATTTCATCAGCAGCTTACCAACAATTCTTTTATGATTTTTTTTTTCCCTTCCCCCGTCACAACAGAATAAAGCAGCCTGTTTTGCATGAAATGATTAGCTCGTGCATAGCATTGTTGATTGAGATGAAAACATGGTGGATGATACAAGTAGGGTTTCTCAGCTTGTAAAGGCCGCTGTCAAATGTAATTGCCAGATGATAGCTAGAACTGCAAGTATGAGTGTGCACCTGTTTGTTGTATGGCATGGATTTATGTACAATAGGTTCACGGATTAAAACTAAACGTGTGACATTATATGAAGTGTCAAGCTTGGTCTTACAAGCTGTCTTTAAATGGTTTTACTGTTACTCGTGTAAAAAGCACCCTTCTATTCCTTAACTGCCTTCTTGAAAAATTGGGATGTTAATTTCTTCTGGTTTATCACAGTATGAAAAAAACAAGACTTATGGAGCTTCTGTCACAACCCTGACCAAAAAAGAACCTTCCTGCAATTTTTTTGTATTTAAATCTTGCAGAGTCTAATGAGATTCTCACTGGCAGGGTAAGTTCAATTAAAAGATTCAAGTCCACTGCAAAAGTCAAGGTACGCAGTTGACTTAGGGGTTTGTTATACAAGTACATACATATAGGCTGCCTTTCACTGACAA
The DNA here is from genome assembly GCF_009762535.1 of Notolabrus celidotus. NCBI lineage: Eukaryota > Metazoa > Chordata > Actinopteri > Labriformes > Labridae > Notolabrus > Notolabrus celidotus. The sequence goes on along the minus strand of NC_048283.1, from coordinate 11,167,074 downwards.
TATTTCCATCTGCTGTTTGTTTTCTTCCCCGAAGAGAGCCACACATGTGAGTCCTGAGTGAATGTTTACATTACCATTCTGTCTCCATCCAAAACCAGGTCAGCCCTGTTCCTGACATTTTGGCTGCCTGCTTTAAGAGACTTACCTAATGCCCCGTCATTACCTGGAATGGGCCCCATGTCTCGCCTGTGGCCTGGAATAGCCCGGAGACCTCAGACTACCGCTGCCGACTGTCGTCCCCCACCCCCTCCACTAATTTGCAGTTTCTCAAATAGCAGACTGAGACTTTGGCGCTAAAGATAAAGAGGCCCAAAGGTTCAAGGCTCCTGATGCAAGTGCAGGGCTAATGAAGTCTACCTGGAGACACACCTTAGCAGGGTTAAGTTTAATGGGACAGGCTTAAGATGTCAGTCAGGTGCTTGTGATTATGGTCGGGGCCAACTGAGGAGACTCAACTCTGAGAGAGTTTGTGTTATGCAACTGTGCAAAACAAGTTCTGACAACAGAATGAAGACAGAAATACGAACGCATGTTGTTGGACACATGCCATTACTGTGGTTTTAGAGTGTATGAATGACATGCCTAAAGAGTTATAGATTAGCAGAAATCATGTGATGCCAAGTCAAAAGTGGTTCCTGTAAGTGTTGAAGTATTAACAGTGTAGTCAATTATGGGTTATGAAGGGGAATTTGAATCATTTTAAATCCTGTTTTGGGGTCTTCCTTTATTAAAACCAACATCTCATACTGAGAACTGTGGAGCAAAATGACTGAGAATAAACAGACTAACTTTTCACAAATAGCCCTATAAATTAGCCTTGAGATGCAAATTTAGCTTTTATAATCCTAAGGCCTCTGGTTCAGCAAAGGTGCGTCATGAGGACATGCACTTCTGCCCCTGCTAATCTCCCTGCTCCTTCTCTCCTGTCCTCAAATGGCCATAATGAATAGAAACAAGATGAGGCTGGGAATAGAGGCTGATAACATGGGCAGATGTCCAGGAGGTTACTCTAGGCTTTCAGCCAGACGCGTAGCGGTGGTGCACTGTGGTCAGTTGTGAAAAACCCCTCTGAATATTTACATTGCGGGCAGCTGACCTGTGATCTCCAACAAGTGTCCGTTTGTTGATTCAGTCTGACTCGTCCTGATTTATCATAAAACGGAAAAGTAGAGGAGATTCTAAGCAATAGTTTTTTATCCTTTTGACTGCCACACTGATTCGCAGCAGATACGGAAATTAATCATTAAGCTGTGCTGCTGCTGATTCTGCTGCTGAGTGGATTTCATACTACGGACGCTGCTGCCCATCATGAGCCTGTAGCCTTGTTACACACACAGTGAGTGACTCCACTCCAGTCTATTACATTCTGCCATCAAAGATCTATTAAAATGACAGGCGGCAGTAATGAACTAAGACAAGATAACGCATGGCACCATTCATGCGTAACAGACACGGAATCCCACGGTGACATGTGTATGGCACGAGGGGCAAAAAAAGCATAATAGCTTAGTGGATAGGAATAATACTCAGTGTTATCTTTTGACACTTTGTGATTAACACATGAAATAAAGAAGGCGTGCTGGCTCGTGTGTTTTATGTATTCCTTACCTTCCAGCCAGCTGAGCTGTTACTGTCGCCCTTATCCTTGAAATAGGGCACATAACGGACCATCCAGTCGTAGATCTGTGACAGCGTGAGTCTCTTTTCTGCGGTGCTCTCAATGGCTCGGGTAATGAGATCCGCGTAGGACTGGTTCCCCCACGCGTTCCGCCGCGAGGATTTGGCTTTGCGCAGCGGTCCGGTCACATCGAGCGCCGCGCCAGCCAGGCATGGGTGCGTCGCGCCTGTGGGTGCCGGGGCGCCGGCTGGATGCTTCAGCTCTCCCGGTGTTCCACCCACGAGCCCCCCTCTACAAGCCGGGATGTCCTCCGGTTCCACCTTGATGTTGGCCAGCGGGAGACCCCCGCTGACCTCGTGTCCGCCGGGGAAATCCTCCGGGCAAGGTAGCGGCCAGGTGCACGAGCGAGGCCGGCTCTGCGGCTCGAAATCCGAATCAACCTGATGAGCGTCTAGTTCGTCGTCCTCCATCATCAACATTTACCCTTCAGTTGAGAATGGAATAAATCAAATGAAGAGCTGTGGAGGGAAAATACCTCCACGGTGCCAATATCCCACTGTCTTCACTATATTTCACGTGAAATTCACGTTGCAATTCGCCTTGTATTACTGATATTCAGCTTCCAGTCTGGATCAATAAGAGGCAATTCAGCGGTGTAGAAGGATCATGATGAATAAAAGAGAAATCACAGCCTCGCGTGGAGAGATAAGAGAAGTAATAAAAGTAATAGTAATTTCTGGTCCATTTTACCTGGAGTGAAATATCAAATGCTGATTGAAATGCGTCTTATTGAACAGTCCACATCACCTCAAGTCAGTCAGTCTGAAGCGCGTGTCTGAGCCAGTCATGGGGGCATTTCAATCCAGTTGCAGCAACAGATGATATTTCAGATAAGGAGCATATTGGCAGAGCAGTCGTCGATAAATCCTCCAGAAGACAACAGGAAGAATGGAGAGAGAGGGGGTGAAAAAATCACTAGGGCTGTGTAGAGAGCATCCACTGAGGCGATAATGCGTGATTACCGTGAATTATTAAATCTTCCAGTCTGCACGGATTAAGCTGGCAGCGGCACATTCAAGTCCATTCAGCCTGAACAACACCCAACTGTCTGCAATTATAATGAAGAGGCGTGCGCATGTGACAAATCGATAAATTCCCAGTCTGGAAAAATATGAAGGAAAAAAAAAATAGTCCGGGAATCAAATATCGTATCCACTTGTCAGGTTGATAAAACTGGCTTTTATCACTCCTCCTCTTGCTTTCCTTCTGTCCCCCTTGCCTTTCCTCACTCTCTCAGATCCCACACATGTTCTCATTTGCTTACAACTCGTTCCGTCGATGTGAACCGAGGATGACGCGCCGGCGCTGTAGTGGAGATGCTGCCAATTGGAGTGCGCTCGCGAAATCAATACTCACCGAACATGATTACAGCGAAACCCCAAACTCTCCCCCTCTCTCGCTCTCTCTTCCTTTCTACTATCTCTGCTTAGAGCTGAGGGGGGAAACGCCAAATTCTTATTTAAAAGTCTGCATAATGATCTCTCTGGCGGAGCGTCACACGGCGCTTTGTGCGCCTGCCCCCACGTCAAGCCGAGGTGAAACGAGACAATGTGAAAACTACACGCGGGGAAATTCCTCTACAATTTCCACATGGGTTTTTTTTTTTGTCTTTTGAAAATGAGTTCTAATCCGTTTTAGTGCGTAATTATGTGTCCCATGCAACGTGCGCAGCGTCCAAATGCCCTCCAGGGAGACCTCACGGTGCGCAGACAGGAGGTGTCACCTCTGCTGATTATTTGCGGGCAATACCTCCAGTGAGTGTAATTTTCTGTGGCGATTAGACAGATTTAGTTTAGATTAAGAGAGATTAGGTAACCCTAGATTTTAATCCGAGAGGAGCCAGGTGAAAGGGGGCTTTACAGAGGCCAGAATGAAACGGAAAAAGCATGTCTGCTCCTCATTCAATCCAGCCGAAGAGACATAAAACACTCGCACATTATCATCTCAAATCGCATTTGCCAAGCCTGAGCACCACAGACACGCTGCTCTGGGCAGACACAGCCCTGGTCAGACCCGTGTGCGTAATTCTGCTACACTGACCGAGGGGGATTCCGCCCCTCTATCCCTCCACCCCCCTCCCCAAATCTGACAGCAGGGCGGGCACACAGTCACAGGTGCTTGCGTCCTATTGGCTGTTTATTTCCCTCATTTAAACCTTTAGAATCTGGCTTAATAAAGAGGACTGTGAAGCCCGCAACTATGCGTTACCTTTTTATTTTCTTGATCCACAAAAAGTTGCTTTACTCACATGCTGCTGTAAGAGAGCAACAGTCTCCCTAACACTTTATGCACACTCACACCTGATATTATGATAGCTGCTGTAGGGACAATATTACTTATTCATGGACTTTGACAGGTAGTCCAGCTCTCTCCTCTCACACATGCACATAAAACAACAATTTCTGATCAAATTTTGAAGTAAGGAAGCAAGTCCTTGCAAACATTCAAGTAGAGGGCATGTGGGTATGAATGAAAAATATTCAACAGCTGATTAAAAATCTGTCCCTGAACAAGGAGGTGTATGCTGCAGAGTTTTAACACTTTTTTTGAGTGTTGTTTATGAGTGTTTTTAGAGCAAACACCAGTGAAGCAAGGTGGCTGAATTTGTCTGAGGAGCCCCACCCTCGTCATGCAAAGTGTTCATGGACAGAAGCTGTACTTAAAAGTTGCACAACAGTCAGCCACACAGTGTGCACTCAGACATTACTAATGTTGAGAAATTTGTGTCAAAAATAGCGCGCTCTTAAATGCACTAGGATGTGTCACAGTGTGTCATGGAATGACTTAATACTGAAAAATCAGAGGCATCAGATGGTCAAAATGCCATGATGCTAATAGTTTGTGTTTGGAAAACGTATAAAGGTTGAGACTTTTGAACAGAGAAAGATTTCATATTATTTTCATTATTTCAGTATGTGCTAAGAGTGAAAAAATCTAACTGCAAAGACAAGCCGTTCATATCATGACGCTTGTTAACAAGCAATTCTCCTGAGGGCCGGGATTGCAGGAGATTACACAATGTGTCTTGATTACACTTGAAGTGAAAGAAAAGTAATTGTGAGCTTCAAGAAGACAAATGATCCGATCCAGAGGCTCCCAGCAGGAATGAATCTCTGGAGAAACCAGACTCTGAGGAGGAGATAGAGGAAGAGGAAGAGGCGGAGAGGACACAGAAAGAAGGACAGTGAGGCCCGTGCAGCACGAGTTTGAAAACTACATATGTGTTCGGTCCCTTCCAGGCTGACTGCTCCACTGTCCCCATACCAGACATTCCAGAGGCAGCGTGGCTGGCTGCAGGCTCTGAGTGGCTGATCCTGGAACAGCATGTTCTGCACAGCAGTAATCACCTCAGCCAGCCACAAGCAAGGCAGAGTACTACATCAACAACAAGGCAGAGCTTTGTGCCTGTCAGTTTGCACCCTGAAAAAGTGCTCCAAAATTTCATTCACATATGGAAAGGGACACATGTTTTTTCCACCCAATTCTGCAAGCCCCCCCTCCTCCTTTCCTTGGCTCTGCCTCACAACAACTCATGATGTTGTGCAATTTATCCCTGCACCCAATTCTGCCCAGTGGGATAAGGACGGGAGGAAGCCGGAGAAGCCGCAAGAACACCCTTGGGAGATCGATGCCTGTCTGGGAAAACACCTCCCCTGATTCTCCTCCCCTCTCAGCAAACAACCCACACACTCTCTAACAAGCATATGGGCTCCCAATGACACATGAAGGAGAGGGCTCAAATCCAAGTATTAGGAATGTTCCTGAGTAGGCGAAGCTGCATTTTCACCCCTTCGTGGCGCTGGCCCAAAGTAGGCTGACTTAAAAACTTCCCACCGAGAGCAAGAGCCAGCTTTCTGTGGCATCTTGGCATCTTGGCTGCCAACTATGAACATTATGTTCAGAGGCAGCAAAGACAATTGGTGCCAAGAGTTTTAATTAAGACTGTGTTGTGGAATGGAGAGTAAAGGCATGTGCAGGTAATGGCTTCTCTCCCAATTTCAGAGGTCTAACAAAATATGATTAAATAACACTATCTGCCTAAGCTAATTAATTATATTTAACAGTTAAAGACCCACAACAAGCAAATGGTCCAGGGAGGAAAATCAGCGTGCACTGCTCTCACACCCCAAAGTGCAGCGAGGATAATGGTATTATAATAAACTGATGATGGCAGACTTGCTTAACAATAACAGAAGGGGGGCGGGCCGTGGAGTTCATTGCACTGGAACTGTGATGTACAAAGTAGTGTATGAAATATAAAACATTTCTTTTTTCGAGCTTCTCAAATTTAAATATTTGCTGCATTTTAATGACTGATCATTGAAATGAATACCCTCATGTTTTAAGCTGCTGGTTAAAAAACAGTAGGTAATTTGAAGACTTCCTATTCGGCTCTGGTAACTTTGAGAGTTGTTACATTTGTTTCTATTTTGAGACATTTAACTGACTTAAGTTATCAATCTGTGAAATATGAAGGTTAACTAGCCATTGATGGACGTATAGATGTTGAAATGGTTAGACTGTGTTGTGAAATAAGCAACTGTAAGATAAAACTGTCAAACATGAACATTTTTGCAGCTCAGCGTCTAAGTAATATGTAAATAGAGGCACCTACATGACCTCACAATGTAGAAAATCTGACACACACTACAACCCTTACTTCCTGATCAAAAACATACTCATAGGCTTGGGGTTTTTTTCCGCATTCGTGTGTTGGTGGAGGTTGTCACTCTAGTCTCCGTTTCCTGAAATAAACCATGCAGAATACCATATTGCTTCCGGCAACGAGTTAAATCCCTCACTTGTGCAAGTCAGTGGTTGGCTCCATCCACAATAGATGAGCAGGGCCTGATGCCAAGACACTGATTAGCCTAGCTATGCCTCTGTTCTCCAGGCAATGCGGAGTGGAGGTGCAGTGGGAGTCCAGCTCATCACCAAAGAGCACTGTGCTAAACACAAGTTTAAGTGGAAAAAAGCCAGCAGACTGTAGTGTATCCATGCTGGACATATAAAGCCTTGGGCAAGGAGGCATCTGCCTCTTTAATACATAATTCACTCAGAGATGAAACATCATGCTTGAGTCCTAAGGGCCAGTAGACAGCTTCTGGTTTTTGGAACAAAAATCTGTCTCCATCAGATAATCTGGTCCCATTGACGGGCAACTTAGTGAGCTAAAAACTGAACTATAAAATTAGGTTCGATTAGAGTTGGTGATCTGGATCTGCTTTATGGAAAGACGCAAAAAGCAATGCATTGAATATCAAAATTCTGCAAAGGATTATTTTCTAAGATGTACCAATTGTATGTGGAAGCAATGTCATCTCACCTTTCCACCTCAGCGAGCCTGTCCTCATCAGCCTTGATATGCAGGTAGGTCAACATGTAGAGACAGCCATCTGCCCTCCAGCTCTCCCCTCAGACATGCACACAGTCACTTTACATCGCAAGGCCTGCAAATGCATCTTCCTGTAGGGGTATTATTAGAAGCACTCATGTCTTATTGCACACATTATTATCATAACTGACAGGATGTGCATTAGTTACTTCAGTCTCCACAGCAGATTGGCCTTAATGTTGACACACTAGTATACGGGCCATTTTGGGATTCAGCACGAGGAGTGAAGAACCTGAGGCAGCTGTAGTGCTTTCATGTGTAATAGTCCCAGCTCAAGTTCCCATGAAAGAGGCACTAATGGGTTAACAGAAGAAATGAGAGGGGAAGAGAGGGAAAATCAATGCTTTTGTTGAGGGGAAGAAAGAAAGGCTTTCACAGGTCTATGTATCATTAAGCAATTGAGAAAGCTAATTAGAGTGGGGGGAAAAGATGTGCAGATCTCACAGCTAATTATTTCCATGGCAACCACAGCTCACATAGATGATCTGAGGTAGCTTTCAGTTAGCAGGACAGACAGTGGCAGGAAGACCAAGAGAGCCCCCTAGTGGTGTAAAATGACGGTGCGTGGGAGAAGTTATTCAAAGAACTTACTGGTGAGCAGAAACTTTAAAAGGAGCACAAATCATACTCAATACAACATGATACTACTTTACAAAAAGAGTAGCACATTGTGGAACGTAAATCATTCTCTTGGAACAGATAATGGACAAAATGATTAAAAAGAAAACGTGTTTTTCTCCTTGTGTTAATTCTGCTCTAAGATGGGAGTGAATCTTTGATTTTTCAAATAAAGAATGAGAGAAATTAAAGATATTAACTGTTTTTTATGTTTGTAAAGATCTATTTTAATAACAAATACCTCTTCTCATTGGTGTTTCAAACAATGTGCATAATAAAAACAGGTATTTTTCTTACTTTTTAAATTAAAATAAAGGTCCAAACTTCATTTTTTCCCTTCTATTTATGCCCAAACCTACATTGTTTCATCTGTCTCCACTGTAAAATGTTTTTTTATCCAAGTAATCTAACGGCCCTACTTGGTGGACGCCGTGTAAGCCGGATGCCGATAGCCTCCGTCAGCTACGTAATAGCGTGACGTCATGGCAGCGCGGCAGTGTACCCCGCTAATAAATGCAGCGAAGAAGAAAACGGGAAGAAAGTCTGCACCTCCGCGGTCGACGATGGAACGCTGTTTCTTGACGCCATTTTCCAAACAAAAAGTTATCTTCCTTTAGTCCACTGGAGAGTGAAACATAGCGGGTTATGTGTTGTTCTTTATTACCGCTGTCGCACGGGAAGTGACGGTTCTTTCAACCAATCAACAGACTGCAGTGTTTCTAGCTTCACCTTCTGGGGTCGGATCGGTATGTCTGGCACCCCAACAGAAGGGTAACAAAAAGTGGGACGGTACGGCTTGGTAATTTGGGGACCTGTCCCGGTTTTAGTCAATGGAAACGCCACAAAATGCATGCCGTACCGGGACGAACGGAACTGAAGCGCTTGGTGGAAAAGGGGCTTTAAGCGTCCTTGTGGATTTGTGAGAACTTAAAAAAAACAGCTAGTTAAGCTTGAACTGAAACTTTGTGGTGATGGTTCTCAAAGGAGTGATAAGATAATCATGCCAAAACTAAGATTAGCTAGTTTCAGAAAAACAACAACAAAAAAGCTGATGAAATGCAGTGAAATCATGTAGTAATTGTTGACTCAACTTGTGCATAAATGAAAAAATAAGCCAAACTGTAACATGTTTAGGAAACTTTCCACTGTGTTTATTTCGAGGTGTAAAAAAAAATAATCATCTATGGTGGAAATTGTTGATTTGATGCTCTGAATTCTGTCACTCAATGTCTTTGTTTGCTCGGATCAATCTTCTCCAGGTGTACCAAGGGTTTGAGCTGCTCAGCAAAGCTGCGCATGTCCTCTGACATAGTGTCCTGGCCAGCAGGAGCCAACACACTCAGCTCCACCAGGTATGAAAGTGAAAGACGCTCCGTATTCTCAGTGTTTCCTGGGACCAAGATACGCGACAGCTTACTGACCACAATTTTCATAGCCCCTTTGCGGAAAATGTGCCCATTGGCAACAAACTCATGGTCCATGCGGAATCCCATCTCATTGAGGAACTCTGGCAGGCTGTGAGAGGCAGCCACGTCGACACAGTTGCGCACCAAAGCATGGCGACTCTTGTCCCCGACCTCAGGCTGGCCTAGGTAGCGTAGGTGCCAAGGAGATGTGGGATGGGAGAGGGAGCGCCGGGCTCGTAGAATGAAAGGGTTTCCTTGTTGGCCTTTCAGAAGGTAAACAAGTTCATGATCTGTAAAAGTCTCAGGTTCCATGTTGTCACAAAGACCTCGGAGGCGGTGCAGGAGGCTTTCAAGGGCTTGGTCCAGCACACTGCCTGAAACAGTAAAAGGTGGAGAAAAAGATACATAGTTAAAGTCAATCAAATACATTTTGATGCAACAACAGCCATGGCAAAATTAAACTCTCAGAAGCAGACTTGGCCTAATGGTTAAGTTGCACGCCCATATGGCTGGCGGCCTGGGTTCGATTCCAACCTGTCGCCCCTTTCCTGCACCTCATTCCCTCACTATTCCCTGGTTTCCTATCCACTGTTCTCCCCTAAAAAGTGTAAAAGTCCAAAAATATGACTTTAAAAAAAAGAAAATAAAACTTTTACAAGTCAATGCGAATGTTCTTCAACTTTTTTTGGTTAAGCCTACAACAGTTGGATGTTAAATTCCATGGATGCTTGGTTCGATTTCTATACATGGATTTTAATAGGTCGTCCAAACTGTCTCACTAATGTTGGCCTATTTTAGAACCATCTTGTCCTTCAATCAAAAATAAGGGACATATTTTAAAGGATGATGCTAATTGCAATACTTGAGTTTGGTTTTCTTTGATTCTGTGCCATTTCTAATATCAAATCTGTCAGTATTGGTTGGAACACACGTCAACATTTGCCCTTTTCAACTGTACAATTAAAAACGATAACTTCAGTATTAGGAATTTAAACATTACCTGAGCGCATGGACAGTTGTTAACATTTAAAGTTGATACTTGTTACAAAACAATAGTAATTTGGTGAAATGTACGACTCATCATATATTTTTGCACATTACTGAGGCACACAGGTAATTTCACATACTTAGACGGTGAATTGTCTGTTGACATGCTGTGTATATTCCTGAGTAAGCTTACCTTGCAGAAGGTATTCCATCATATTGATGGTACCGCCGGTGACGGGCATCACCGTTACTGGAGGAGCTTCCATCTTTTCTCAGTGGACCAGTTTCTTTTTCTTTAGCTGGAGGGGGAAAAAATCAAGTTTTCATTGTAGTTTTGGCATAAAATAACTTCTTAACCCTCCTGTTATGTTGCGCGTCAAATTGACTCATTTTAAAGTTCAAAAATCTAAAAAAAATATTAAAGTTTTATTTGCATTTCTAATATCACAGTGACTGAAAGGCTAGTGGTATCCAGAGGTTCCTTCCATCTTAGGTAATATTCTAAACCAGTTAAATGCAGCATAAAAACCTGGTCAGCATGTGACAGAAGGTGTCTCGTGTTAATTTATCAACATCACTTCATAAAAAAATTAAAAATGAAAAAAATCTGTCATGTAATTTTATTTATATTTCGGGCTTTTCAATGTACATTAAACAAAGTTTTAACATGAATTTCATAAAAAAAAAAAACGAGTGAGTTATCCTCATTGAACCATGATCTGTGAGAATTAAAGAACACAAATGCACGAAATATTGATTTAAATGGTTAGTAATGGAGTTAATAATGAGATTTAATTTTTTTTTATTGGGATTGTTTTGGGTTCTGACACTTTTGGATCATTAAATATGCCCCGGGTCAAATTGACACAGGAACATTATTGCTGTCCCTAAGAAACGAACATAACAGAAGGGTTAACTGAATATCAACAGAGATAAAATACCTCACCACCCCTGTTAGCTAGCAATACAGTGTATGTCTAATTCATGAAGCAAATATCAAGCTAATGCTAGTTCAACAGGAGTTAGCTTCATTACCTGAGACACACCAGGCAAAAGTTGCAGCTGTTCGCTTACAGAGGGAAGCCAGGTAGTTATGGGTTTGTTGGTCTTTGTCTGACCCTCCACAGAGGCTCAACAGACCCTCCACAGAGACCGAGGTTCCGCTGGGTCCCCCTTGTCGGTTTGTTCATTCAACATACAGCTAGCTAGCTGCTAGCTAAAGTAGCTGTCCACTGTTAGGCACGGTGTAATAAGATGCAGTTACTCCGCTAAAGCTCTAAACGTTGAGGCATTTAAATGATGTGACAAATACATGTGGAAACAATGGGACCCCTAAAACTAAAACAACCAACTCCTCAGTGAATTATCAGGGAAAGAGAGAATTCAGCAGCTCGATAACAGAATGAACAGCACGTCCTTCTTCCTCTGCTGTTCCCTGCAGCGGTCGCCCATCAGCTTTGAGGCGCAATACTGCCCCCTACTGGAGAGGTTAGAGTTCACTTCCAATAATGGACAGTGAAAAGGATGCCTTTTACAGTATTTCTCAATTGCTTAAACACATTTCTTGACATCCACCACACTTTTCTCAACACAATTAGTGCAAATCCAATTTTCAAACTACATTCACCAAACCTCTGACTCTTCCTGCAAAACCAAACAATGTTGTCAGATCAGACCCCAAGTCAATAAAAATTAAACCAAACTGAGTAGTCATTACACACTACATCAAAGAATGAAAACAATGCTCAGGACATGAGGCTGTAGAAATAATGTTGATTGTTCACAGTAGGGTAAATTCATTTTGAAAAAAAAAATCCTCTTTGAATTTAGCACCTGTATACATTCAAAATAAAGTGACAACAAATATAAATGAGAAGAACATGGTCTATCACAGTAGCTTGGATTTCATCAGAAGTTACTGTTCTTTGTCATTCCTGATTTAGCTCCCCTCCTCTTCCTCCTCGACCACCTCTTACACACACTCTTCCTCTAACTCTCAGATTATTTCTGTCCATTGTTCAACCTTCAACAACCAGTGCTCTCTGAACTGGCTTATTTTGGTTTCCTCACATCATTAGCCACAAGTGTGATCAGTTTTGAGTGGTTGTGTTTAAGCTGTGACACCTGTGCTTCAAATGTGTTGAACTTTTGCTCCCTGTGCTTACCATTATGTACCATTAAGTGCATCACAGTGCAAAATGTGTTTTAGTGAGTGAGAATGTGTTTGCAAGTTGTGTCTAACAGGTTAAAAGTGCTTATGGTTTTGCCAAAGGAGTGACTGATTCAATACATGGGTTCAGACACTAAGGAATTTAGTTCAGAAAATAGGGTTTAGTGTTTTAGCAATTGAGAAATACTGTAAATTGGGTCTACTAAAAATAAAGATAAAGTCCTACATTCTAAACTTACCTGAAGTAATTACCCAAATTAAGCTAACTTTAACTAGCATGTCACTAAATAATTACCATTAGAAGTAGGTTATATGCGACGCATCAAAAGTCGTTCTTACCCCAACTAGTTTTTATCATCAGTAAAAAGTACCAAAAGTAGAAACTAGTTCTCTTTATACTTTTTAATGATACATTAAACACAACCAACTCATATGGCATGTTGAGGTAGAGTTCATTTTTACCTGCTTTATATTCAAGCTCATCTTATGTTTAACTAGAATGGTTGTGTAATTCTGACGTGTTTGGCCTTGCTAATTTCTTTAAAAGTCTGAAGTCTTTTTAAGTGGTATGCATTTTTATTTGTATTTTTATTTTATTCTATTAAAATTTTCTTCCTTAGTTTCTTTACAATGAATGATCATGCTGTGGGCTCTGACCCTGGTTTGCATGAATTCATGGTGTCTTGTAAGCTCATGCGGGCTTGGCATATGATTATATGCATGACACAATAATGAAATCTAAACTTCAAACTTTAAACTATGTTTTGTTTTGAAATCTAAATGCGTCAAAGCTCCTGTGAGGAGATTTAAGCTGGTTATTAATAGACTGTTCCCTCATGAACTACAAATTCCAACAAGGCAATCAGGAATAAGTTTTTGGTTTTTTTGGTTAACAGTTTTTTTTATGACTAACAGTGCAGCCTATGAGTAGGACAAGTGAGACAAGGCAAATGCCAAAACAACCTTTATTTATTAATCTTTTCCACGATGAAGATTTAGTTAGAGTAGGATGTGTGACTGTTGGGAAACAAGCAGTCATTTTTTTTTGTTTGTCATATCAGCAAAGACATTTGAGGTTCTACTTTTCCACAGACATCACTCCAGTCCACACAAATTGAATGTCCTTCGCAGGAACTTTACATCACTACTGTCATATAAAAGTGATAAACTACACCGTTTCCTATAAAATGTGTCCAGTGTAAGCACAGAGTGAAAAAAAAACAATGAAAGTATTTCAAAAGTTTATTTGAGTAAATCCATTAAGTCATTACAGTGTTTAATATTTCACTGGTTTTACCTTCTTGATATTCAGTTGAGTACTCATGTCTATCAAACAAAGGAACAAGATAACTTTTGAACCAATGTCAGTGCCATATTTCCATTCAATGTAAATACTCAAGGACAGTACAGTACCACAAATATATGCTTACAGAAAGCAAGGTGCAAAAATGTATACGTCTACTTTTCTCCTCATACACTATAAATACAGAAGCAGTAAACATAACTTACATATTTTTTAAAATAAAAAAACATTCATATATTACTATCAAGCTCAAAGTTTAACACTTAAATACTTCAGACCAGTAAAGATATTTTGGCGTGTCTCTTGAAGTTATGATGGCAGAAAAAGTGACGGTACAGGAAGTGAGAGGATTTTCTATATAGTATCGGGTGAAAAAAGCAGGTGAAGGGGCTGTAAAAGAATAGTTCAACTCTTGTCAGGCTCTTCAGTCCCTGCACTCAGTGGAACATTTCTATATTCGTAAGAGAAAAAATGCTTCAAATTTTCCATCTGGGGAAGTCACAAATACTTCTTCTAAAGGAACCAAAAATCCTCATCAATATGGTGTGAGTGGGGACTACCGTGGCAGTTGGACGTCATAATTTGAGATTTTAGTTAACCTATCTTCTTATTTCACTATACACAGGGTTATCTTGAGCCATTGTGATTCCTGTGTCAGCATATCTCCGGATGATGATGGATGAATAAACCACTGGGTTCTCCTCTTCCACCTGAGGTGAGAAGTAATAGATTTATTTAACAAACAAAACAACAACAAATTCATTGCTGTATTATATAAGGGTAAAAATGTGGATTGAACACGTACCCTGTGATTCAAGCCACAGCAATAAGGCTGAATAGGATACACTTTGAAGAAATAGAAACAGAGTCAGAACATGTAAACTTGACTGGCCTGGTGTCAAAGGTGGACTTTTTGTTGTCTAAGCACCACTAAACAACCGAAAAGCAAAGATGTAAAACTATAAAGAGTTATATAACATACCTCTCTGTAGCCTTGGTGTGAGATACCAAATTAAAAGTGCCATTAAAATAAGACATACAAGAAGTGCTGATGCTGCATAAACAACAGGAATCAGCTCAGACTCTGTGCCTGTCAAACGAAGACAAAGATAAGTGGATAATCTTTTACTCGAGTCATGAGTTTATCTAAGTAAGATACAGGAAAACACCCACCTGTTGTGTTGTCTACATCCTTTGCTGATCTGCTAGTGCCGTTAACCTCACTGTCTCTGACAAATATCGGTGTCGTCCTGCAATTTAAAGACCCATTTGGAGCTCTGGACACTGATAGAATCCTTGTGCCTGTGTGCACATTTGATGTGCTGTTTGGTTCGATGTAACTGGATTCTATATCGCACACCACAGCACAAGAATCAGACGAATCCTCATTGTGATGCACTGCAATATAGCAGAACAATTCTCAGTTACCCTGTAACATCTTGCCATAAGTCATCGTATAGGTGAATTGTTTTCCTACCTGTAATCACACACAAGTTGAGGATAAGAAGCTGCTTCCAGCGTCCGTTACATCCACGTATCGAGCACGTATACTGACCAGCGTTTTGTGTTTTGACATTTAAAATCTTCAAAGACTTGTTGGAGGTAACTGAGTATAATGGCCCTTCCTGTAGTGGGTCTCTGTCTGCAGTTGTGTCACTGGCTTTAAAAGTCCATTTTAAATTAGGTAATTCACTTGGACATGCATGCGTAAAACTCACTCCAGCTGGAATGAATAACATCTTATGGGTTTCTTTGTGAATTTCTGAGAGAAAGAAATAATAAAGTTTGTGAGACCAGAGGATGGGCTTGGACATTAGTGGAGACTAACGCAGAAAGCATCTACGTAGCTTATGTGTTCAGCATTAGATAAATAATGAAAATCACAAACCTTTCTTTATACTGATGACTGTGGGCTGCTCCACCAGACAATCATCTTGAAAACAAACTTTACACCAGTAAAGGCCTTGATCCTCTTCAGTTAAACAACCAATGACCAGAGAACCGTTTCTCAGGAGCTCCATTCTGGATTGAAACACTGGATCATATCTTCTTATTCCTGACTTTTCTTGCAATAATGTCTGTACTCTGTCAATCCTTTCTTGTTTCTTGTAAAACCATCCTAAAGTGATAGAATCTCTTCTGAAATGTTGACATGGTATCACAGCTCGACTTTCCAGTTGGTACTGTAGGGCATTTGTAGCTGCTGAAATAAAGGTTTTCTGTTAAAGCTTCAAACATGTCTAAGAACACGCTACTGCCAGACAAAAGAAACTTAGATTACATCCTGAACACAGTGTAATATCAATTATTTAGAATGTTACTCACTGTATCCTGAGAAAAAAGAAAAGTCCCATACAATCAGCAGAAAAATAAAGCCTTTCTGCATCATGTGCGTGAAGCACTCACGTCTCTGTAGAGTTTACAAAACAGTTGCACATTGAAACCCTCTTTAGTGGAAACACTATAACTGCTCATCAGACTTTTATACACATCTGAAGTTTTCTAGGTTGAGAGTAAAATCGAAACTCAAGTTTACAGATTGCAAGTGGTCTGTCAGCCCATGCAGAGGAAGTGGCTTTCACCCACATTGTTTTTCTGGTGGTGTCACATTTTGCGCCCCCTTTTTTGCTCCAGCATACGTGTTGAGATATAATAAGTGTGTCAGCAACTATAGGTTATCTTCTCATACAAAGGTGACAAATGCTTTGTCTACACATGAGTTAAAACTGAAAGGACTTGTTCATTTTGAGTACTCTTGAGGTTCAACGTTGGTTAACACAGCTTGACTCTGGAAAGTTCATAAATGGAAAATTTTACATGGCAGGAACAAAATAAATCAGAAATTAATCAAAGAGGTACCACAAACTCACACATTCGTCACGAGAGAGTTTGTGACTTTAACATTGTTTCAGTCATTCATGAATGCTCTAATGTTTGTGCTATTGAAGTTTAATTTTGAAAATCTTAATTAACGTGATCGCCTACATTGCTGACATATTGTATAATTTAACAAGAATATTTTACACCTGAAGTGCTGAGAAAGTTTTTCTCCTGTATAGTCAAATTTACCTTATAACAAACATCACAGTCTTGTTAGGCAGGGTTTTCCTAGCTTTTTAGGCAAGAACCTCCAAGTGACCCACACTAAGACAACATAAAAAGCACACAACAGCCCCGCAACCATCATATAATTCTATTGTAGCCTAATTTGAAAAAGTCCAGGAGCAGTAGGGGAGAACAGGGTTGGTTGTCACACAGGTTATATCTCGCCACCAGAGGGCACTGTCTCTTAAATTGGGGACATTTCCAGAATTAGGATCAGAGCTCACCTACTGTACATAGTCTTCTCTGGAGTAAGACAGCTGAACTTGAGGTGAGAGGACTTTTTGTGTTTTTCATGTCAAATTGTAAATATTCAGCCCCTCAATATTTTTCTTCTAGGCTTTTGAACGATGGGTTTATAACAAAACAAGTGTTACCCTTACAAAGTGTTAGGGGAAAGCTATCGTTAAGATTTTTATTAGCTAGCTACACATTCTCTTTGGGGTTGGTTGTCACATGTAACAACCAACCCCTATGTTGGCAAAATCATGCATGGTGAAATGAGTTGGAGTGCGCAGACCCTACATTTGCCATCACTGTAACTCAGACAGTGACTGCATGTAGCCTAGTTGAGTCGGCCATTATTGTTCGGCCTATTTGTTTTGTTCTTTATGTTGTTATATAGGCTGGCCTAAAGATGTGTTTCCTGTTCATGGCCCTTGCTCATTTTATGTTAAAATGCATTAAGTTATGTAGGCCTATCACTTGTCAGTGCAATTCAACTTTCAAATTTAGTTCTGCCTTCTTGCCTTTTTTTAAAAGATTTTTTCCATTGAAATACCATTGTGACAACCAACCCCATAGTGTGTGACAACCATCCCCGTGATGTTGTTGGTTGTCACATTGTGTCAGAGTGTCTTTGATAGTTAATTGCCTCTTTGTTACAATGAGTTGGAAAAAGAGAGGGATACTCATTTCAAGCCAATACCTTAAGCTTCAATGTAGGAATGACCATTGAAAGGTGTTTTGATGATGAGCAATCATCAAAACAGTGAAAAGTGTGACAACCAACCCCGTTCTCCCCTATACAATTTTGAATATACATACAGGCTTACAGTCACAGTCAAAAGTACCTACCTCTGAACAACACAGCTGATGGTCTCAAACACATTAACAAGGCAAGTCATTCCACAAATTAACTCTTGACAAGGCTCATCTGTTAATTCAAAACCATTCCAAGAGACCACTTCATGAAGCTGATTAAGAGAATACAAAGAGTGTGCAAAGCTGCCATCAAGGCAAAAGGGGGGCTACTTTACAGAATCTAAAATATAAAACATATTCTGGTTTGTTTAACACTTTTTTGCCAATTAAATAATTCCATGTGTGTTCTTTCATAGTTATGATGCTGTCAGTATTAATCTACAATGTTGAAAATAATTAAAATAAATAAAAAAATATTGAATGAGAGGGTGTGTCCAAACTTTTGACCGGCACTGTATATTTATTTACCACACTCATTTGACCCCTCAGGGAACCATGGTTGTAAAGCATTGAAGTGGACCCATATAAATCAAATTTGAGGTAGTATTCATTGTCATCACTGAGCATTTTGAATAACTTTTGACCCAGGGAATTGAGCAACTTCTTGGTAATTTATATTGAAAACAGACTCAAATTCCCTGAGGTTTCCTGATGGGATTTTTACAGTGACGGATTCTGGCTTCTTATCTGGACTAGAGATGGGATTTAAGGCTCTTTGAATGGAGCTGGATCTTGTAGATCCGTCCCCTTTTAAATGTTACTTGTGTGTCTCACACAAGTACCGGCCGGAGAGCTTTCTGTTTTTACGCCCCTAAGCTTTGGCACTCTCTGCTTCAGTCTGGACATTAAAACGGCGAGCTCTCTGGGTGTTTTTAAAATTAAACTTAAGACTTACTTTTTTAATCTAGCTTTTAATCTGGAGTAATTTATTTTTACCCCTGGACTGCATTATTTTTATTTTTATTTTTATTTTTATTATTTTAACCATTGCTTTAACATTTATTTATCTTATTTAATTATTTATTTATCTATTTATTTCTTGTATTCATCTGATCTTGTTAACGCTACCTTACTTTTTAACTTTTCTTTCCACTATTACTTATTTAAAAAAAAAAAATTTATTAAGTATTTTATTTATAATCATGCCTTTTATAATTTTACCACTGCTGTTGTTTTCTGTCTCTGTTATTCTGTGAAGCACTTTGGGTTGCATGTTTTTATGTATGAAAGGTGCTAGGCCTATATATATAAAGTTGATTTGAGTTGAGTTGAGTTTCCAAGAACCGTTCAAAAGACTGGTTCCTTTTTATGTGTATTTCTTTATTTTAAGAAGCCAGCCTGGGGTTGACTCCTTTTATCTGGGAAATAATAACTGGGAGGATGATTAACATCTTTTTAACTTATTAACTTCTTCTGATTGTACTTATGTCTGGGTTGGTGTAACAACTGAATTTCCCCCCGGGGGATCACTAAAGTAATATCTTATCTTATCTTATCTTATCTTATCTTATCTTATCTTATCTTATCTAACCTCCTGTCTATTAAAAATAAAAAAAAGTACGGCACACAACTACAAATTGGTCACGTCAACTACAAAACGCCAAAACTCTAACCTGGACATATGAGGAATAATCAAATCCTCATAAAAACCGGTACATCCGTCAACATGTGAATTTACCTTCTGATTGAGGGGCCGGGGCAGATGCTCCACCTACCGCGTATCCATCGCATGATCCAATGGCAGCTCCGTCACGCCCATCAACACTTCACTGTTTGCCTCTACACACTGTAGTTGTGCCCTGAAGGTCAGCCTGTGTTGAGTTTCTCCCAAGAGCGCGTCTCACGAGCATCGCAGGCGGAATGGAGCTGACTGCGGCTTTCGTGAAGTTCCAGCTGGCTCACCTGCACCACTTGTTTGCTCTTGTTTGCATCGTTTTCGTCGTCTACAAGTTGAGTCTATCGCTTGCACAGAGGGCGAAGGCGTTGCGAACTGCTGAAGCGTTCCCTGGGCCTCCGAGACACTGGCTCTTTGGAAATCTATTGCAGGTGAGTCGCCTGAGGTTACGTTGCAACAACTGCAACTTTGTGTAACCTTGATTATGATGTTCTTGATTAATATGGCGAGTCAAGAGGATGAAATGTATGAGCACGTTAGTAATGGTGATATTTGAATAGCATTCAAGTATAAATACTCTCTGTAAATATACAATGCAACAATTCTCCAAGCAGAATTCACATATCTTTATTTATTTAATATTTAAAGGCACTGTGAGGAGTTTTTAACTGGCTGAGAAACAGACTGAAACTGATGCTGATGCCTCTTTATGACCCTCAAAAGCAAACAAGACCATCTACAACAACATTGATACCTTCTCTATTGTCACAACACTGCACTATTATCATATTATTTTAACCTGTACATATTAGTCAAGCCTATTTGTTGTTCTTTTGTATTTATAGCTGATGTGATTGTTATTATTATTGTATTTTTATTTTTATTTGTATGTCTTATTCTTATGCCTTGTACAGTCATGGCCAAAAGTTTTGAGAATGACACAACTATTCATTTTCACAAAGTCTGCTGTTTCAGTTTTTATAATGGCAATTTGCATATACTCCAGAATGTTATGAGGAGTGATCAGCTCAACTGCAATTAATTGCAAAGTCCCTCTTTGCCTTGAAAATGAACTTTATCACCAAAAACACATTTCCACTGCATTTCAGCCCTGCCACAAAAGGACCAGCTAACATAATTTCAATGGCACACAGGTGTCACACACATTAACACAGGTGTGGGTGTTGATGAGGACAAGGCTGGCGATCAATCTGTCATGATTGAGTGACTGGACACTTTAAAAGGAAGATGGTGCATGACACCATTGTTCCTCATCTGTTAGCCATGGATACCTGCAAGGAAACACATGCAGCCATCATTGCATTGCACAAAAAGGGCCTAACAGGGAAGTTTATAGCAGCGAGTAAGATTGCACCTCAGTCAACCGTCTATCCAATTATCAAGAACTTCAAGGAGAGAGGTTCAATTGTTGCCAAACAGGCTCCAGGGCGCCCAAGAAAGTCCAGCAAGCGCCAGGACCGTCTCCTGAAGGTGTTACAGCTGCAGGATCGGGCCACCACCAGTGCAGAGCTTGCTCAGGAATGGCAGCAGGCAGGCGTGAGTGCATCTGCATGCACAGTGAGGCGAAGACTTTTGGAGGAAGGCCTGGTGTCAAGGAGGGCAGCAAAGAAGCCACTTCTCTCCAGTAAAAACATCAGGGACAGACTGATATTCTGCAGAAAGTACAGGGACTGGACTGCTGAGGACTGGGGTAAAGTCATTTTCTCTGATGAATCCCCTTTCCGATTGTTTGGGGCATCTGGAGGAAGGCTTGTTCGGAGAAGACGAGGTGAGCGCTACCATCAGTCCTGTCTCTTGCCAACAGTGAAGCATCCTGAGACCATTCATGTGTGGGGTTGCTTTTCGGTCAAGGGAGTGGGCTCTCTCACAATCTTGCCTAAAAACACAGCCATGAATAAAGAATGGTACCAGAACGTCCTCCGAGAGCAACTTCTCCCAACCATCCAAGGGCAGTTTGGTGATGAAGAATGCCTTTTCCAGCATGATGGAGCACCTTGCCATAAAGCAAAAGTTATAACAAAATGGCTCGGGGAACAAAACATTAAGATTTTGGGCCCTTGGCCAGGAAACTCCCCAGATCTTAATCCCATTGAGAACTTGTGGTCAATCCTCAAGAGGCGGGTGGACAATCAAAAACCCACAAATTCTGACAAACTCCAAGCATTGATTATGCAAGAATGGACTGCCATCAGTCAGGATTTGGTCCAGAAGTTGATTGACAGCATGCCAGGGAGAATTGCAGAGGTCTTGAAAAAGAAGGGTCAACACTGCAAATATTGACTTATTGCATGAATTCTGTGTAATTCTCAATAAAAGCTTTTGATACTTATGAAATGCTTCTAATTGTATTTCATTATACCATAGAAACATCTGGCAAAAACACCTAAAAACCCTGAAGCAGCAGACTTTGTGAAAATGTAATATTTGTGTCATTCTCAAAACTTTTGGCCATGACTGTACAAAGAGAGCACAGTTTACCAATTCAAATTCCTTGTGTGTTCAAGCATACCTGGCCAATAAAACTGATTCTGTTTCTGAAGTACCATGTCGAAGTTCCTGTACACTACATTCAAGATTCAAGCTTTATTGCCAAGTGAGCTAGCACACACACGGAATTTCACGTGATGAATGGAACACTGGTTCTTAACAACAAGACAGTAAGGACAATAAATATATAAACCTAAACACAAATCCAAAATTTCTGAACAAAAATAAAAATACTATCTGTTCAAAGAAAAGTAAAGAAGTACTTTTAAAGACATTAAATAAGTTAAATTAACCTAAGCCAGAGTGCACATGTAGTAGATTAATATAATAATAAAATATGTTATGGGATGAATTACAGTATTGCACATGGTTATGAGGTATTGCACCAGAAAGTATTGCGCATTTATGTGAAATATCTCTTGAGGCTTTAGTGGTTTACAGTGTGATTGTTCATGAGAGATACGCCCTGAGGGAAGAAGCTGCTCAGGTGCCGGGATGTTCTGGTGCTCAGAGCTCTGACGCAACGGCCAGAGGGCAGCAGATCAAAGAGGTGGTGACCCGGGTGAGAGGGGTCTCTGAGGATTTTGCCTGCCCCTTTCCTAATCCTGGAGGAGTACAGGTCCTGGAGGGAGGGCAGGTGGGGGCGCCGATGATCCTCTCAGCAGTCCTGACTGTCCGTTGCAGTCTCCTCATGATACACTAAATGTGTTATCTTTCAGCTCACAGTTACTTTACAGATAAATTAAGTGATAGGCTATATTTTAATAATTATGTGTTGTATTTTTAAAAGATGAACTAAGTTTCAAAGCATGCAAAAGCCATAAAATTGACTACAAACAAAGCTAAAACAAAAGTTAAACAAACCTCAGTGTCGACATGTACATTCTTGATAATATTTTGCGTGGTTTACTTTTCAAATTGTTAAAAATTCAAATGAGGTGAAGTTACTATAACCGTAGTTCTTTGTCAATAATAGGGACAACTTTCAAACTACACAGTAGAAGAATCTGTTTGGCTGTTACACCTTCAAAGTACTTCTATACCTTTCTTTGTACAGATGGTATTTTTATTTTCATTTATAATTTTTTGGATTTGTGTTAAGTATATTTATTGTCCTTACTGTCTTGTTGTGTCCTTACGGTCTTGTTGTGTCCTTACTGTCTTGTTGTTAAGTACCAGTGTTCCATTCACCACATCAAATGTCCATCTGACCTTTAATACAAAATCTTAATTTTTCCAGAGAGATATAAGCTGATATCAATGATTTCCACAGATGAATTGAAGGAGGTTCATCTTCTTCCCATTTGGTCATAACAGCCTTTCTGCTCAGCATAAGCAAAAATTGAACAGTGTTCTTATGTATTCTTAATGATTCGGGAACACATCCCAATAGACACAATAGTGGGTTGGGCTGTAATTGCTGTTTAATTACGACACTAAGCTCAACAAATATGGTTTGCCAAAGCTGTTGAACCTTTCCCAGAGGCAGTGAAGTCTTGTCCCTAGAATAGTCTTACATTTTGGGCAGTTGGGAGAGGCCCCTGCTGTGTATTTACTGTACATGTATGGAGATATATAGACATTTTGTAAGATATTATATAGTAAATGTTTGTCTATATTAATACAAGTACAAGACCTTCAGTTGTTGAGTATTGTGGTTTTTCTATTTATATATTTTTACATATAACTTGCTCCTAAGCGACATGCAGGTCAGTAAGCATTGCATTTCAAGGCAAACACATCTGTGATTGATTCAAAACTTTAGCGTTACAAAATATGCACACTCCAAGATAAAAAGGTATATGTTTTTACAATTTATTTTCTTATTTTTTCTGCCAGTTTCAAGATGGGAAAGAGTTTGAAAATGTTTTGAAGTGGTCCAAGGATTACCCTTACATTTTCCCAGTGTGGTTCGGTCCCTTTCTCTGCTCCTTCACCATAAACCATCCAGATTATGTAAAAACCATTCTGTCATCATCAGGTGAGTGAGCATTTAAGTTATATAGTTGATATGATACCTTGTTCAGTTTATGGCTTTATATATAATTTAATGGTTGATTCATCTTTACAATGACATGTCATGGCTTTTTTTTATGTGTTCTCTCACAGAGCCAAAGGATGATTTTGCGTATAAGTTTATTGAATCTTGGATTGGTAAGACTGTCATGCCCTTTCTCTTGTTGGATATTTTGGTTGTTTGTTCAGCTGAATCGCTCA
The DNA here is from genome assembly GCF_009762535.1 of Notolabrus celidotus. NCBI lineage: Eukaryota > Metazoa > Chordata > Actinopteri > Labriformes > Labridae > Notolabrus > Notolabrus celidotus. The sequence continues at coordinate 11,143,091 of NC_048283.1, read as the reverse complement.
CTCACACACTGTCTGTTTTTTCAGGGGACGGGCTGTTAGTGTCAAAAGGCCAGAAATGGTTTCAGCACAGAAGACTCCTAACCCCAGGTTTCCATTATGATGTCCTTAAACCTTACGTAAAACTGATGTCAGATACTGCCCAGACTATGTTGGTATGTAAATGTCCGCCTAGCTGTGTTAACCACAATGCGTTACCATTTTATAAAGCCCATTGTGATAAAAAATCATGGTGAAGTTGTGTACTGGCATATTTGATTACATATTTTGGCAAAGTTGACAGAGCAAGGGAGTGGGTTGGAGTTTCCATGTCCTGCAGAGACCTCACATCTGTTCTCTCACAGGACAAGTGGAAACGTTACGCAACCAACGAGTCGTTTGAATTATATGAACATGTGAGCCTCATGACACTGGACAGCATTCTGAAGTGTGCCTTCAGTGACAACAGCAACTGTCAGCTTGAGAGGTAACTGTGCAAATGTTACCAGTTTGTTCTTCAGTTCACTACTTCAGCTGTCTGGGCAGATGTAACATCGATGTGTGTGTAATTTTGAATTTGTTCTCATTTCAGCGGGAAAAACCCCTACATCAAAGCCGTGTACGAGCTCAGTTTTCTGATAAACAAGCGCGCTCGAACATTCCCATACCACAACAACCTGATTTTCTACTTGAGCCCACTTGGCTTCAGACACAGAAAAGCATGCAAGGTGGCTCATGATCACACAGGTATGACAATACATGGCAATCATAACAATATTGCATAATCATTTACTGACTTGTAACTTTATATGGAGTTGTATGATTGATGTTTACACATTTCAAGAAGTACTCTAAATAATCACCCACTACTTTGTCTTTTGAAGATAATGTCATAAAGAAGAGGAAAGAAGCACTGAAGAATGAGAAGGACGTGGAGAATATACAGAAAAAAAGACACCTGGATTTTCTGGATATCCTTCTCCAAGCCAGAGTATGTTTTTTTGCTAGCAAGGCGACTGGTCTTATGAGATTAAACATCCTCACTGTTGTCTAAATTGCACTTGTATACCAGCAGTCATAACAATAGTAAAAATTTGTTAGTTTTCAGTAACTATTTAGAATTTTATTTTTTAGTATTTATATTTTTGGGCTTTTTTGCCTTTATTAGATAGGACAGCTGAAGAGAGACAGGAAACATGGGGAGTAGAGAAAGGGGGATGACGTGCAGGAAATGGTCACGGCCGGCGACCCTCTGCGGACTGTAGGACTGTAGCCTCTGTATGTGGGGCGTTTAAACCACTAGGCCACCAGCAACCCACTATTTAGAAATTTGAGCATTAACAATTTAAAGCTCCTGTGAGCAACTTTCTGTTTGTCATCTTGTAACCTTTGTGATCAGATTTTGCCCTGTACATGCTACGATAGTTTTTTCTTACCAAAAATCTCATCTTGCTTTCTTTTGATGTATCACTCGTGAATATTTCACTGTCGAAAATGTCAAATAAGGCTGTTTTTTAAGCAAGCTGTCAATCATCTTGCCTGACGCTTACCCCATCAAAGCGGTTTCAGCCATAAAAAATAACTATATGGAAATTGTCAGTCAGGTTGCTGACGGTGTGGTTTGCTTTTGAAGGTCATAACTGGACGTCGCTATCAATTTTGATCTGTTTCACAACCACTCAAAAACTTCTCACTGGAGCTTTAAAGTAGCAGTGCTTATACCAAAAATGCAGTAAAAAATGGACGATCGTCCGTGCATTAGTGTAGAAAATATAAGCTTAAAGTGACGGAAAATGTTTGATGTGCAGTAACACTTACTGTGCTACTGCTTTAGAAAGTGAGGAAAACCACAGAAACATCTATGTCATGTTTAGATTGTCCAGTATTTTAAATATCTCAGTGTTTAGATTGTCCAGTATTTTAAGTATCTCAGTGTTTAGTATGACAAAAAAGAGGGAAAAAAAATAGTATGAAAAATAGGATCTGTGAAAAAGTATCCAGGGAACCAAAGATATAAAGTTTTTTTACTACTAGTTGACAAATATCAAGTGCAAGTAGCAGATTCCTTATGAAACAAAAGGCTGTTGTTTACATGCAAACGTCCAGAATATTAATGGCAAATGTTACAAAGACAACAGTCAGGCTTTTTGTCCTCCCGTGAGGCCCACCCTTCATCAATGGTCTAGAAGCAAAAACAGAACTCTTCCTGCAGAGCGCTTTTAGACTTTCTCTGACTCTTGCTGGATGTTTTTTTTTACCAGAGTTAACCTCAACCTCCACCGCCAGTAGCGGGGGAGCTCCTGATTTTATAACAATCTTATCTGGGGTCATCTTGTGTTGTGCAACTCATGGAATGTGTTCACAATAATACACGCTAATTATATAGCTACCAGCTAAACCAATTTACACCTTTGTCCCTCATGTACAGCATGTTGTATCATGTTCGCTTCCTGGTTTAGCTTGGTTTCCTTTGGATGAACTTAGTTCTCTTGTCTCAGCTTACTTCACCTTTGACCTTGTGAAGGAGTAGACAATGTGCAATCTTCTATTATACAGTTCCACACAGACTGCCATTGTCTTTCTTTTTCATGTGTATTTATTTAATGCTCTTTTTTATGATATTGTAATAAAGTACTGTGCTATCTTTCAAGATAGTGTTGAACAAAGTAGATAGTGACTATTTATGCTACTTTAAATTGATATAGTGGTTGTTACAATGGAAGAAGGGGCACTTTAAAATCTTTAAATCTTCTTCATTTTTACACGTTTCTCTTCTCTTACCCTCAGGATGAAAACAAGCAGGGTTTGTCAGATGAGGATATGCGAGCAGAGGTGGACACCTTCATGTTTGAGGGCCATGACACCACAGCCAGTGGCCTCTCTTTCATCCTCTACTGTCTGGCCTGCCACCCAGAGCACCAGAAGTTGTGCAGGGAGGAGATCAATCAAGTCTTGGATGGCAGAGACAGCATGGAGTGGTGGGTTTGTGTGTTGAAAAACATGCCAAGTGCACTTCAAGTGAGCTGACTGTATTATTGTCCTGTATTAACACCTTATGTCTTGTCTTATTCTAAGGGAGGATCTCAGTAAAATTCCATACACCACAATGTGCATAAAGGAATCCCTCCGTCTCTACCCTCCTGTGCCTGGGATGGCCAGAAAACTCACCAAAAACATCACCTTCTTTGACGGGAGGAGTCTGCCTGCAGGTTTGTCACAACTTTTTTGGAGAGCTTATTTAGATAAGCTGTTGTAAACACAATAACTCGTACTCCACTTGAAATGGCTAATACATTAACTTGCACTGGGTTCATCCCCAATTGTTGTTCCATAAGTTATAGCTTTAGTTATTGTGTCACATAAAATACATCACTTATTTCTTCTTTAACCTACATGTTGGCCTTTGGCTTCAATGGATGCAGTCTGCAGTATTTCAGACACCTTACACTTTGACGGAAATATTCAAGAACCACAAGTACTGTTGCACTTCTGGGGGAGAGAAAATATTCCACATCTTCTACGTCATGTCTTACATATTTCCTAAAGTTCATGATGTTCGACCTGTGTATAATTATGTAGTTAAGCATAGTGAATAGTCAATGGCTTATCTACAAACAGGTTTCTGCGAGTTGTTAACTTGAAGTGGCAATAATGCATTTGCCCTTAGGCAAACTGAGCAGGTTTGTATTTGTACACTGTTGATGTGTGCCATCATTGCACAATAGTAAATAAAGATGTTATCTTCTTCTAGAAACTAGGGTTGGAACAAGTGTGTTTGGGATTCACAGGAATCCAGCTGTCTGGGAAAACCCTGATGTAAGTCTCATTCTGAAAATGTCTCCTTTGCTAACAAGCTTCTTTGTGCACATTTGAAATAATCAGTGATACAAGTAAAGGATTACAAACTCATCTTTGCTGTTACAATTAACACCACTCTTTTCTCCCCATCATGACTCAACCTCAACACAGGTGTTTGACCCGCTGCGTTTCCTACCAGAGAATGTTTCCAAGAGATCGCCTCATGCATTTGTGCCTTTCTCTGCCGGGCCAAGGTATGTCCTCTCCTGACACCATGTGACTGGGTCACTAAAACAGTGATAGTAGTTTACAGCTTGTCTTGCTGTCTATTCATTGATCTGTCTAGGTCTGCAGTGTGTAGATGTTTAACCCAAACACAATAAAAAGCTGGGTTAGGTTTTTATTGGTGGCCAAAGTGAGCAAAAAAAAAGGAACAGTTTAAAAAGGAACAGTTTAACCTGGGAATGATTTAATTATGACTTTGTCAGATGCTCTGGCATGGCTGAATTATACTCAGCAGTATTCTCTTAATATGACAGATAGAGTGTAAAAATAGAGTATTTTTCAATCTGGCTGATGATTTGTAAATTCCTAGCACATTACATTTATTGTCTATTATTTGAAAATGTTTCTGTTGCATGTCTAAGCATAAAAAACGGTATTATTCTCAGTCTAAACTTATTACTCTCTAACTTTCTTCTTTTTTTTTCCTCGAGAGAGTCATCACATGGCAATAGTGATTGTAACTGCCAGCAATGTAACTTCATTCTGTTACTGCAGAAACTACAATGTCTTTTTGAGTAATACTGGAGCATTTTACAGCAAAATAAGGAACCCATAATTTGGAGGCAAAGGCCTTAGGAAAAATCTGTTGAAGGTTTTGAGGAGTTAAAGCTTTTTGAAGTGTGTAAGCTGTTTTGGGTGAAGGCATCTTCAAAAGAAAGGAGGTTTGGGCCAAAGCTTTTGAGGAAAAACTGTTTACAAATGCACATAACCTACAAGAAAATTCTGTCTCTGAGTTGGAAATAAGGCTTCAGCATATGAATGATTATCAGGCATGTTCTCTGGCATTGCATCATTTTTGTCAATGAATCAATGTACAGTACTTCAGGGTTTATTTACGTTCACTTTTGGTCAATTCCTGTCTCCTTGTCATGGTAAAAGCTTCGTCTATAAACAGTGGCACGTGTCTTAAGTATTGAGTCATTTATATAAAAGACAAACAAAGTATCTCATCGTATCAAGTTTTACTACAGGGCTGTGTGGGGTTACTTAAGTTCACATTCACAATGGATAATAATCTCACACTGCCTGCCAAATGGTGCTGATGTCTGCCCCACAAAAGGAATGTGTTATCACGTTGGTGTTTATATTCGAAGAGATAATTTGCAAAAACAGATATCTCTGTTTTTATAATAATAAAAAAAAAACATATTTCTTTTTAATAAAGTAATAAATACATTTTTAAGATACCTCTCATTAGGAGTGTCATTTTGACTTAGTCAAAGCCACCCAACTTCAGTTGATTGATAATACCTAATGCTAGTAATAGAAAATAGGTTTTATGAAATTTTATTAAAAAAAATTAAAAAGTGAGTTATCTGTTTTTGCAAATTAACTCTGTCATATATTTTTAAAATAATTTTGCAATAATTTCTCCTTCCTCAGAAACTGCATCGGTCAGAACTTCGCTATGAATGAGATGAAAGTGGTGACAGCCCTGACACTGCAGAAATACCATCTGATGGAGGACTCCTCTCAAAAACCCAAGCTCGTTCCCCGCCTGGTGCTTCGCTCTCTCAACGGCATCCACATCAAGATCAGACCTGTGGAGCCTGATGAGTAAAGGAAAATGCTGTGAAGATAAAAAAAATGCTGTACACTATTCAGAGAAGGAAAAATTGAAAAGCTGCTGTAATTTAAAACATTCTAATAAGCTTTCATGCTGACATAAAATCAGTGAAGGGTAACAATAGGAATAAAATGAGAAATACACCATATCGTCACTTTGACAATCATCAAGTTTTGCTGTCACACCTTATATTTGGAAAAGGGATTTAAGCTTACATATGTTGTGCTAGGAATTTTGCATTTAATCACTTGTCATAAATACCTCTTGTTAAAAATAAACCTTGTTTTGGAGCGGGCGGCTCAGGTTTGATTCCAACCTGCGGCCCTTTACTGCACATCATTCCACTCTCTCCTAGTTTCCTACCCTATCCACTTTCCTTTCCTCTCAATAATGACATTGAGCCCAAAACTTCGGCTTTGTAAGAAAAAGAATCATTGTTTGTTTTTCATTTTAAAATGCACTGAGAATGTGATTGTAAATATAGAGTTCAAGACAATAAGTATTTGGTTGTTGTGTTATTTGTGTAGCATGGTGTTTCTATGGAGCTTATGGACATTGTGCAGACCTAAGTCAGGGACAACTTGTGTCCCTTTATGCATCTTGTGTGCTCAAGTTCACTTGTCAAGTGTAAAGATTAATCTTTGGAAGGGCATTTAATCTGCCTGTGCTGCATGAGCACATTTTAACTAGGTTCAAAGTGTAGCTGGAAACAGACATCACGTCATGTTGACCCCTAGGTTTAAGTTGAAGATATTCTGAATATGCACCACCACAGGATGGACACACATGTAATCACATCTCCTGTGTTCTCAAAATATATGAAATAAGTAGTTTTTAAAGGGCCGAAATATCTGTATTCATTGCAAAGAGCTTTGAGTCAAAAGTAATTCATTTTTTATTTACAGTTGTATGAATACAAACCCACACGCCCACAAGGACAAGAAGTCACCATTACAGCTTGTAAAAGTCAAACATTTCTTTTTGATCTGTGACCTCTCACTTATTTTAGGATCGTATAAAACAGACACTACCTGGAAAACTGTTGAGTGGTTGTCTCGCTGCACCATAAATATAACTTAAGAACAGCCGATAACATACAACCTACGCATTGGTATTTTAACTTTCATACCACTGCCTCTTGCCTTGTTGTTGACGACCAGATTGTCACCCTGCGGTCGAATGAGCCACTTTCATTTCAAAGTTTGAAAAGCTGCCGTGGTTGCTTTGTGGTTCACCAATATTTCAAACACTTGGACCACCACAATGTCCTGTGTGAGATTCCACTTGAGACCTTTGATCGCTGACCCACTTTCTTCCTTCTTTGTCTTCCATCTTCCTGGGCCCACTTCAGAGCATGGGCAAAAGGCCCTCGCTGACCCTCGCACAAAAAAAAAAAAAGAACAGCCTCTACAACTGGAGGATGCAATTTTCCCCCAGCTCATAAATGTTTGACATGGCCAATGTTTTTCTCTTTGTTTCTGTGCAACTATACAGCTCCCATGATTCACTTCAGGGTGAAAAAATAACTGTTAAAGCTGATCTGTACTTTGTTGGAAGTGTATACTTCAACACGCTGGACCATACCAGTCCTTTTTGATTTGAGATTAATTTACTGTCATTCAAATCCTGTTTGATTGCTCCAAAAAATAAAAGTCCAATTAATTGCCAACATAGAAAACTGTAAGATCCTTTTATTTACAGTACACTGGTGCTGGGGAAAAGGGCAACAACTCATTAAAAAACCAAACATGTTGTAAAAAGCCAAAGAAAAAAATACAGTCAAACCACTTGGGCAGGGGAAACTGCTTTTTATATGCAGAAGTGTCCAAATGAATAAACTTGCCAGACCCCCTTTTAATGGGATGCACCATTTTTTCCTCAACAATGATAAAGTAAGTTCAACTGGTGAGAACCAAATACACCTGCAAGTCGGCAGCCTGTCAGGGAAAACTCTTTGTGCTCGAGTCACCACCTAGTGGCTTGTCAGTCAAATGCAAGACACTTTGGTTGATGTCACATTGGTCTAGTACATGTATGGAAATGTTTCAGGGAGTAAAACACTCAATCACATTTTATCAATAAGGTTTGAAAAAGAAAAGCAGCCCTGTGTTCTGATAGAAACTGACTTCATGTCTGCCTTTTCTGACTTCTCACAGTAAAATCTCTTATAAAAACTACTTTTTTTGTCATGTTTGACAGCATTATCAAAATACTGGAGTGACAAAAAATCTGTTGAAACATGTCTTGTACAAAAAGAAATTCCAACTTTACACCTCACACAATCAAAAACATAACCAAATGGCCCATCATGTCCGTGTAACCTGTCACTCACAGTTATCAATGCCAACAGAGGGGTTTCCTTTTTTTCGTCATTTATTTTGCAATCTGTACGATTTCTCTGTTCCACATTTTAACTGCTGACTTTGACAAATAGATGGTACCTGTTGATGACAAACCACAGGCAAATGATGTGGTGCCTTTCTGTGCTGACAATGAGAAACACAACAAATAAAAAAAAAGGAGAGAATTGAGAAGCATACGACTCCGCCTCCCGCCAGGTCACAGTCCCTGAAGAATCAGCTGGTAACCTGAGAGTCAGCGGCTTTAACGAACCGGTTAGATAAGTAGTGAGGGGGTGGGTTTCTTTCCCGGCCAAGCCTCTTTGGCATACTTCTTTTTGCGTGGCTCGTTGAGGGTCTCTGGTAGGTAAGGGGCTGTGACAGGGGTGGGGTTGAGGGTGACAGGGGGCATGGGGTCTTCTGGGGCCAGGTCCACCTCTGGGGCTGGGTTGGGGAAGGGCAGAGGGAGCCCTCCCTGCATAGCAGCGCCTCCTGGGGCTCCCGTGGGCTGGTTCTCATGACTGGTGGGAGGCAAGTCACCATAGAGACCACCGCCCAAGCTGTAGCCATGGATACGTTTCAAACTCAGGTCGTCCAGACCGAGACTGTTTTGGCCCTCTGATCTGCGTTTCTGCAGCAGGATGACAGAGTATTAATTTGAAGTAGGACACATTCTGCAACTTTACATAGAGCCACTTTTAGACAATATGCACACTACTCATTTTCTATTGAAACAAATCTGCATTGTGACAATTCAGGTCTAATGCCTAATGAGCTACACAAGCTACTATTACTTGTGATTAAAGAGGGTAATGTGACCAAGCTGCTCTACACAGTAATGCTCTGCAGCTGAAATGTTTGTAGTGACAGAATCAGATACATTATTAAACGACAAAACTAAAGCTTACCTTTATTGGGATGACAGCAGTCTGCACCATATTCCTAAAGCGTCCCACCGAGGGGTCTATGTCCTCTGGAAGTGTTAGAAATACAGGTGTTATAATTGAATGCAGAGTGCAGGGATGTGTTTGCAAAGAGCAAAAGAGAAGGGAAAGAGTGCAGAGCAGGGTACAGCACATATTACAACTTTAAATGCACACATAAACAAGATATTTTGAGCATTCAAATGTAACTTCCTGATTTTTAATGAGTTCTTATGCACTAATTTATGGCTTCTCTCCATCATTTACCAATGCTTTTTTTCTTCTTTGAGTAAACATAGAGAGTTTAGACTTTTGCCAACAGGGAGGAGGTTCACTTATACTAGGAGGGCAAGATCAAACCGATATCTTAGATCATTTATGCCCTCAGCTGTTAGGTTTTTAAACAAGCTGTAGGACCTTGGCATGGTTTCATGTACAGGAAGGATGATGTCATCCACGGGAGTTAAGTTATATAGATATGTACTTGTATTGATTTGTGAACTTGTGTTTGTTGTTCTGTGTATTGCTTGTGTGTATAGGATGTGTGTAGGACTGCTGTTACGAACCAAATTGCCCCTTGGGGGCAATAAAGATTTTCTAATCTAACCTAATCTAAAACGTGCAACTCCCTTATTTTGGATTTGGAACCAAGTCACATCAAGGAGAAGTTAACATTTTGAATTGTCAAGAAACCAGTTTTTGAGCTTGTCTGTGGCTTTTAAAAAAAAAGGGTATACATGCAATTTTGTATTAACTAACAAAAAAATACTGAAGTGTCATTATGGGCAAAAACTTTCTTGTTGTGTCGCTCTCTACTGGTGAGAGAGATGCACTGCTGCTTCAATCACTGGTGACTCAGTACAAAAATAAATAATAATATCATATAGCTGTGTATCACTATTTCAAATGAGGAAATAATAATCATTAAGTGGACCCCATAGCTGGCAGCCACCTTTACAACAGACACTAAACCTGGGGCCCATCAAAACATGTCCCCATACTTGTACCATTGAAACAAATCTGAGTGATTCTTCATCTGACAAGCTCCTTCTTACTTTACTTCTGAGTATGTTTGCAGCACGGCAGCAAACTGAAAACCAACTTACATCCCCATGGGTTATTATAAGTCTTGATAGTCAACTTTTCAGGTTTTACAGTCTAGAATTCCAGATAACTCCACAAGAACCTGATCTCCATGAGTGTACTTGATGTCTTGAAACAGAGAGGGCATCATATGAGATCACTGATATAGTTTTGTTACATATTTCACAGCCTGACCCCTTCTAAATGAGCAAAATAATATTTACTGTCACTAAAAGTACAAACGAGGGAACTATGTGAAAGCTGGGAGTCTACTCAGTTTGAGAGAAGACTTCAAAAGCAGCTCAAGTGAACACTTGGTATTTTCTTGCCAGTTCCAAGTGGAGAACAAGGAATTCTTCACAATGACAGCTTTGTTTTTTATACCTGGATTGATGATAGAGTCCTCCTCATTGAAGGTTACTCTGGAGTTCCTCCGTTTCCTCTTAGGCCTCTGGATTTCTAAGTTGCCCTCCTCAATGGTCAGCATGGAGATCCTCTTGTTGTGGGCTGTGTTGAACTCTGTCAGGTTCTGGAAGGATGAAAGAGGTAAAATAAAAAGTCTGTAATGATGTTGAATTGATAAGGGAAATTCTACAACATGACTATAAAAAAACTTCAGGATCTAAAACATGATCAAACTGTATAAGCGGTCTACCTTAAACAGCAACATGTAGCTAAAAAAGCTAACGAGCAGGACGAGTTTTCAGACATGCAGAGATTGTTTCATCATGGCACAAAACGTACCTCCAGCTCCGTCTCCTCCTCAGGAAGCCCAAGCAGTCCTTTCAGCTCCTCGTCGTCTCCCGTCTTACTGTCCCCTGTCCCAGCTGTGCCTTGAGTTTGGGGTTTCTCTCTGATAGTGTACGTCCGCGTTGAAGCACCGAAGGACATTGTAGAGTCTATGGGAATCTGCTGAGGCTTGTGTGCCTCCAGACGGATGTGTCCGAGGAAGGTGCCATGTGCTGAAAAGATGTTGATAAAAAATGAAGAGATTTGCGAACACAAGGACTAATAGTGACATTTCATAACACATTTGCAGCAACAGGATCACTGCATGAAAGCGAAATCAGGGCTCAGAGTTGACCTTAGCTCATACTGTCTTATCTTAAACTCAATAAGTACTTCTTACTTTAATGATTGGAAATGAAAAAAATAGCTACAGTAATTTTCTGTCTCTTGACATATTAATTGATAAAGTAACCAATCAGTTTGGTTGTGTATTACTCGTTTGTAATTGTGGCCATCGGGTATGTTTTAAAGACTTCGGTATAAATGTGAAACTCTTTCATTGATATACTTTATATTAGGATGAACCAGGGATGTCAGGATTAACCGGTTTCACTATTAACCGCGCTTAAAAGTGTCAGGGTTAGTTAATCGTGAAGGCTCCGCTAGACCGAGTTTTTCTATTGTCTCTGTCCAAAAGGGACCGGTGCATTATGTCGGGCGCATCTTGTGAACGAAAAATGAGTGACACCTGTGCGGAGTTCCTCTGTCATTTAAAAGTGTGAGACAGCATCCTCTGCCCTTTTCCATACCGCCTCAGATCCCATCAGAATCAGATGGTTTTTCCATAAAGAACACTGTTTTCATTTTCCAACTGAAACAATACAACGACGTGTCGGCGGCGTTTAATCAAAATCAGTCCAGTGCAGCTCAAGAGGCGCTGCCATGAAGAAAAAAGGTTAAAATAAACACTCCGCAGAGCGGGTCTCTTTTATTCTCTACAGGTGAGGTGGTCCCTCTGACACCTGTGTCCAAAAATAAGACATAACACGCTGATCTGTGAGTGCACGTTCAACCTGTGGAGGGGTCATAGACTGTATGAAATATGGACGTCACCCATCTATTCCTGAACGCTGTTTTGAAGCCAATCGACGGAGGCAGCCATATTGGAAATGCAGAACTCAACCAGGCATAGTGTGACATATAGGGGAGGAGTTTGTGCCTCCTAGCCAACAGCTATGCAACCGGGAGTCAAGTCAGTCATGTCCTTATTTGGGCAAAAACTTGTAATCTTAATATCTTCTGAACCATCACATTAGAAAAAAATTCACCCCCCGTACAGTGTGTGCCGAAATTAGCTACTGTAGCCAAGCCGTTTTTGAACCAGGCTGTAAACATGTTTATTAATGCTGCAAAGATCGTCTTTCATTGAATTGGTGTCTATGTGGTTTCCGGTGTTTCTGCAGCCAGCCTCAAGAGGATTCTGGATGAATTGCAGTTTATAACACTTCCGCATGGGCTTCATAGTTTGAGACCGGAGGTTGCCGCTTGGGAGGGATCAAGCATACAAGTCACATCATTATAAATATCTAAACAATATAAAGTCTGGTTTAAATTGATGTCTTACTACTGTTCAGGTCTATGAGAAAGACCCTCTTCAGGTGTTTGTGGTAGACCAAGGCTGCGTGGACACGTGAGCATGACTGATGGTCGATGGTGAAGTCACACCAGTCTGGGTTTCTTCCAAACAAGTAGTACTTCTTTTCATCTATAATCAGTTTCTACAGCAAGAGAAGTTTCGGGTTAGACATTATCATGACAAAAAATGAATCAAACGTGAGCAGCTAGTCTTCAATGTGTCTGTGCCGTTGAGCCATAACTTTACAGTGCTGCTTCCCACTGCAAAGCTTAAATCTCAGGGCTGATGCTGCTCTCGCACCGTGTGAAGCCATGCAGCCATTGACAATCTCAGTGTGGACTGTCATGCTCGTATCTGGTGCTTTCAACCTCCCCCCCTTCCCCACAACACTGATCTTTACAGTCTTTAACATGAGTGAGGACAAAATCATCAGTCCAGGCTTTTATAGTTACCTCAACGAGTTTGTCTCCCTTCATCACGTCTAGATGGAGTCCTGGGGGCGGCTTGCCTGCCCTGAAAGTCAACAGTGTGTGAAGATTTTGATGCTTTGAGCAATCCTCATTGCAGCTTTTATGCACACTATTCAACACCCCAGATTAGTTGGCATACGTGCTTTGTTTCTGATATCAATTGTAAAGACTTTGACATAGAAAACACCCTGCTAGCTCACTGAAACGCTTATGGCGGTCGTCATCTTCTGCAGGAGGAATGCAATTTATCACATAGCAATACTGGAGGTTACAAGTGTTATCATTTCTTTTCACCAGTTGCTGTATAGGATATTAAACAGCCACTCTTAAACGAAGTTATACGAAGCAACTCATTGAAAAAAACACAGCATTTATACATTACTGTAAGCGTTTAGGGTTAGCATGCTAGCTAGCTTGGTTGCTAATATTAGCTGCGTTGACCACCAGCTCCTTCCTTACTTAAGATGAATTGTATGAATAAATTGACTTGATTATGCTCAAATGCATATAAAACAAAATTGGATTTTTTTTTACAACTTTAGCATGTGCATTTACTCACCATGTTGGACAATCAAAAGGAGGAGGACCCTCTTTGCTTATTTTAGTCGCCATCTTGCCTCATTTTATCACTGCCGAACTGCATGATGGGAAAGAGTCGCTGTGTGTTATAGGGAGTTGTAGTCCTTACCAAGCTAATTAAAATAACTCAAGTAATTTAACAACACATATTATGTCTCTTATGAAAATTGGAAAACTTGTTCTTTTAATGGATGAACATCAAGTGAGGCTTATTACAGTGAAGAAAAAAATACTGAAACAGAAACAACATATCAAACCAGTGGACAGTAACAGAGTACATTTACTTGAGTACTGCACTTAAGTAAATTTTTTGAGTATCAGTACTTTACTTAAGCATTATTTTTAGGGGTACTTATTACTTTTACCCCACTACATTCAGAAGACAATTATTGTAAGTAGTAGAAGAAGAAACATACTTTATTAATTCAATTTTTTCACTCGTGTTATTTTTCGGTCATGATACACCCACAGTTTTTTGGTATATATACATACAATCATGCACACATACATGCAGTGGCCATGCACTTTGGGAGATATGTCAGTGAGGATGCTGCCATCAACCAGCGCACCCCGAGCAGTTGGGGGTCCGGTGCCTTGCTCAAGGGCACATCGGCAGTGCCCAGGCAGGTGAACCAGCACCTTTCCAGCCACCAGTCCACTTGCCAAACTTCGTGCATACGGGAACTCGAACCGGCGACTCTTCGGTTCCCAAGCCAAGTCCCTATGGACTGAGCTACTGCCGCCCCTAAATAAATAAATAAATAAGTAAGTCAGTAAGTAAGATAGATTTATTTATAGAGCATCTCTCAAGAACAGAGGTGCTTTATAACGAAAAAACAATACAAAAACATTAAAAGGCAAAACAGCGATTGCAAATACATACAAAAACATGACATAAAAACAGACAGATTAAACAAAGGCAAGTCTAAACAAATAGGTCTTCAACTGCTTTTTGAACCTGTCAACAGTGTCCACAGTTCTCAGTTCCAGAGGGAGACTGTTCCAGAGTTTAGGACCAACAACCTGGAAAGCACAGTCCCCTTTACTTTTTAACCTGGTACGATGTACAACCAATAAATCCTGGTCAGAGGACCTCAGAGTCCTGCTTGAGTTACTGGAGCTAGTTAAGGCTTCAGCAGCTCCCTAATGCAGATTGGAGCCTGACCATTGAGCGCTCTGTACACAACAATAATTCTAAACTGGATCCTACATTTAACTGGAAGCCAGTGCAAATATAGAAGGATCTGTGTAACATGAGATCTCCTGGATGATTTGGTCAACAGCTTAGCAGCAGCATTCTACCAGTGCTCTAGTTACTCACTACTTTTGCTTTGAAGTCAGCTCATGAATTTCCTTCTCTTTTCTGAAATCTGATCTCTAAGACAGTAAAATGTGTTTGTGTAGTTCCGTTTGTCTCAGTGGTTTAGTCGTACCTGTATATCGTGCGTCTCCACAGTTGAATGTGGAGCAAACACAGAGCAAATTTCACTCAGATCAGGCAGTTCATGTAGAGGTTGTAATGATGGCTATAATTCTCCACCTGAGCACCCATGTCCATATCTTCAGCCCGTGTTAGAGGTTTTTGAAATAAAGAATGATACGTATCGTTTGAAATGTTCTCCCTGTTTCCCACTTTGCCCAAACATACAAAATTTCACAGTCCAACCTGAGAAAGCGCTTTAAGCTGCATAACATTTGTTTCATTCTAGGTGAACATTACAAACTAAGTTGTCTGTGCTTGGAGTAACTTAGTTGCTGTTTTTATTCCATGGTATAGTTTTTAAAGATTCAAGTAATGTTTTCTAAATAAACATAATAAATACAGAAAGTACTCCTATATATTCTTGACTGCATTGATTGTAAGATTTTTTAAGAAGTATTTTGAATACTTAAGTATTTTTAAAAGCAAGGACTTCAGTACTTTAACTCAAGTAATAATTTGACAGAACAACTTTCACTTGTACTGGAGTAATATTTGACCTGGAGTATCTATACTTTGACTTAAGTAATGAAGCTGTGTACTTTGTCCACCACTGATCCTTACCAAACAAATTAAAATAACTCAAGTAATTTAACAACACATATTATGTCTCTTACGAAAATTTGAAAACTTGTACTTTTAATGCATGAACATGAAGTGCAGCTTATTACAGTGAAGAAAAAAATACTTTAGTGCCCGAAATAAACACTAGAGGTCCCCAGATACAACATATCTAACTCAGAAAACATGCTGCAAAAAAACAGTTGTAATGTAGTTGTGTTGGGTAGCTTGTGGTTTGAGAACCCCCCTCAAAAAAAGAAAAGTAGATTTTTTCTTTTTACACCTGATGGGCTCTGGTATCTTGCCTGTTTCCTTAGAATAGCACAATCCTACTTCCTCTATACACTAAATAAATGTGATTTATCAAGGTGGTGTCCCATAATAGGTGGCATTAGCAAGGTGCCAAGGATTGTGGAAAAGGGAGGTGGGGGGGGAACCTATTCAGAAATCATTAACCGGACCAGGCTGATCATTTGTTTAACTTGGAAAGTGTTGTGGGCTTCATCACTAGCTGTGAGGGGCTGCCTCGTCACACCACAGAGGTGGGAGGATTCTTTACACTTCAGATCAACAGAAGGAAGTGAGGGAGCTGGGGTTTTTTTGTACCTGATGTAGTCCGAGATAACCTGAGAGAACAAAGGTGACATGTATTGTCAGAGACTGATGTGTTGAGGGACACTAAGACCAGGGTATTCATTGGAGAAAAAGGGGGTTATGTGACTGAGGGAGCCCTGTGTCCATCCTTCCAGTCAATTTCACATATAAAACTGTTTTGTTGGATAATAGAAAGAGAGATGTTTTCTGTTTGAACTTGGAAATCAGTAATTCTTACCTGGTGCAAAAGCTGTTTTACTAAGACCACAATGTAAGCTATGTCATCCTTTAAATTTGAGTATTATATCACTGAAGAAGATTATGTTTGCAGCATTTGCAGTCCTTGCACTCACATGTTCACACAATTTTACTGATTTCCTTTAAGAAGTACACATTTCAGCGTGTCTTTATCTATTTTTCTTTGGCTGATGGTAAATCAAAGACTTACACTGTAATCTAGTCAGAATTCAGGGAATAGCTCATCTTTCCTTTCACAACTCAGCTGTAACTCTGTGAGTGCAAGCATTGTGCAAAAAGGCTCCTGTAACTTCCTTATTTGCTCTTGTGGTTTGTGAGAACGAACACTTTTTTTTTTTGCTGCTGCTCTCGTCTCTTGCTGTCTGCCTTCAGTTCTGCTCACAGCACACTGAAGCAGCAGTGATGGCAGACATGACTGCTTTGCCACTTCAGCAGCTCATTGCTTCATTGGACCCTTCTTGTTTGCCGAAAATTATACAAGTTTGCTCTGGAGTCTATTTCCAAGGTAGGCTTTTTTGTTTTATTTACCGAAAAAAAGAAAAGGAGGAAGATATAGAATATTCTTTGTGATGAGATTGCAGCAAATTGTACATGTCAGCATTGTGTCTCTGCAGTCATTGCGATTATGTAATACACATTTCCCTCTAATCCTTCACCAAAAGAGGTTATCTGAGCCAGTTAGAAGAATGGGCGTTGTTTTAGTCCAATGTTTTTTAGTATTAGCATTGTAGTTGATAAATATTTCAAAGTAGGGTACAAAAGATAGTATTGCAGTCAAGAAATTGAAAGATTGTGCTTCACTTATGTGCTAACTCGTGAATTTAAATTTTGATTCCATGTCTCTGTTTGTATTACTTTTGTCCTAGGGTCCATATATGAACTCTCTGGGAGTGAAGTGTGCTTTTCTACCGGGGATCTAATTAAGGTCATTGACATTGAGCTCCTATCGGTTTCCTGTGAAGACGTGACCAACAATGAGAAGTTTGAGCTCCCCATTAACCACAAAGGTCAGTAAGAGCTGCAGATAAGATTCTTCTGAGAACAAATCATTTTGGGGTTTTGTAGCTGACACCTTTTGCTGTCTCTCAGGCTTGTTCAAAGTTGTCCCAGAGGAGATGCCGTACTATTCAATGGAGGAGCTGATGAGTCTGAGGCCCGTGGGCCTTGAATCCTGCCTTCCTTTCACTTTCACCTGCCGCTCCAAGCTGACGTTTGGAGATTTCACACTGGGTGCTGGGAGAGCTTTGACGGTGCTCTCCATCGAGCAGTGCGAGGGTGAGGAGGATCAAGTGCGTTGCCATGTTCAAGGGCAACAGGAAGCCTCTGCAGAAGTGTGTATCCCCCTTTCTGCTCAAGGGGAGTTCATCGAGTGTGAGGGCGAGGAATGCTTCACCCTGCAGGAGATCATGTCCTCGTCCTGCCTGCGCAGTCGGAGGTTCCGTTTCGTCAACACCACCAAGTATGAGCGGCCCCTTGTCTTCAGTCCGATATACCAGGTCCAGGCCATCATGAACTGTGAGAATACACATCTTTTTAATTTACAAGTGATACACAAGTGATTTAAGTTATCTGCATTTTACTTATGAACTCTGAAAAATAACATTCAGAAATAGTTGACCTTTATAACTGATTTAAGCTTTTTTGAATTTAAACGTGAAATTACACCTCTCATACATTCATCAAGTACTGGGCTTAAATATGACATTGTAGTAACGCACCAGAACTTGGGTGTCTCCATGTTGTGTCATTGATATCTTTCTACATTTTTGAGGTTAATATACTTATAACACTATGATGTAACACCTCAGAACACTAACAGGCTTATTAACACCAATGAGTAGTTTTTGGCTGGTTATGAAACAGACTGAAATATAAACTGACTCTATATATATCGCCTTCAACAGCAAACAAGACCATCAGCAAACAATTTCCATGTAGTCATATTAATTCCTTAAACCTCTTGTTGCCTATAAGTGTGAGGTGAGTTGAGGTGAGGTGAGGTGAGGTGAAATGAGGTAGTTAACCGCACACTGAAGAAGTAGCCTTTTTTTAAACATTTTCCATGACAAAGGTTCTCAATGAGTGATGCGTCTGATTGTTTAAAGGGGTCACCAAAATGGATAAAAACCAAAGTTTATCACAGGCTCTTTCAATTATCCCACAGAAGTAAATCACAGAAAAGTATAAGACAAGGATACTTTGTCATTTTGACCATGTGAACTTGAGAGAACGAAATGCAGGACTCAGGCCTTGTTGCAGTAGATAAGTAAACCAGGACTCAGATCTTGTTGCAGTAGATAAGTAAACCAGTACGGCACTAATAGGGTAATAAATAGATTTTTTTCTCTGCGACCAATTGTTTTTTATTTAAAAAAGAGAGGGGCGTGACATATTTCAAAGGCAGTAGTACAACAGGTTGTAAGCATTTCACTTTAAACGCCCCTCTAGAAAAATCCCCCCCAAACGGCGACAACCCCCTCCCTCTTATCCCAACACGATCTTCTACATTGTTACTTAATGTACATTCAGTAGTACAGTATGTAATACCCTAGTCTCCTCTGTGTTCAGTAGGTCAAGGTAAAGAAAAAGAAAAGAAGAACAATTAATACATGAATAAATGAATAGTAATAAATAGAATTAAAAAAACTAGAATAAGCCTTATAGGGCTGCAGCAGAGAAGATAGAGTGTAGTCGCTTAAAGTGCAGTGAGTGTGATATGGGTGGTAAGCTGAATCTGATTGTCCTTTGTGTAGAATTAACAAGCCCCTTGCGGCACTTCTTTCTCTGCTGCCATGCAGCTGGCACACCATACAGTGATGCAGGAAGTGAGTGTCCTCGCCCATCGCATACTAATAGCATCATTAAGAACAATTATATAATAAAACATAGTGTTTTATAACATAAACAGGGATCATTGTCTGCATTTTGAGTGCTTTAAAACTTCATTATGCTGATGACTATCTTATGATCCTGTTTTCATATTTTTACTTAAAGCTCCTCTGAGGAACTTTTAGTTTGTTCCAGTTTTGGCGAGCCCTGTGGAAAATTTTTACCTCTCATATCATTACTGATTTTGTCCTGCACATCTGTGAGATGTGTTTTCAAATGAAATATTTAATTCTACTGTCTTTTAAAATACAAATATACCACTGAGAATTATGCTGTGGAAAATGTAAACTAAGATGTTACAACATAACTTCATCTGACACCTTCCCCCAGCATACATTTCAGGCATTTATTACAACAAAACAGAGATAATATATCTAACTTCTCCTCACAGGTGCTTTAACAAAGGTCACAAGTACTCTTTTCCTGTTGCATTACAATTAGTACCTTTGTTTCTTAAGAAGTCGCTTACGTCACTGATAAAGCAAAACGCAAAGCAAAATTCTGATGAAAGCGAAGGATTGAAGCGTCTTTGCTTCTTTAATCTGCCGCTAATCTCTGTTATTCAAAGTTACAACTTGTATTGCAAGCCCTGACATCTTTTGCTTACATTTTTCCAGCACAGAGTAATTTCTACCCCCTTTCTACCAAGTCAGTTCCAGGGCTGGTTCAGAGCCAGTGCCTTATCTGGAACAAGTTCTCTGTGTTTTAACCACCTGAGAACTGGCCCTAAACCAGAAACTAAAGGTTCCACTAATAGTAGAGTAGCACTAACTTCTTGCTGGGCTAGAAGAAAAAACAGCTTGCAGTAGGGGATGAAGGCAGGGTATCAACTCTGAACTAGCACTAGCACCAGCCCAGAACTAGCACTGGGAACGATTTAGAGGAAATGGGGTATTTGAGCACTTGTTTGAGTTGAGCATACCAGCTCTTTGTCTTATCACTGATTCATCATCCTGTACTCTGTACTGTACTATACTGGGCAGCTGTGGCTTGGTGGTAGAGTTGGTTAGGAATTCAATCAATGGGATTAGTCACAACTGATAGCAGCCTCTGCCATTGGTGTTTCAATGTGGTGGGAATGGGCGAATGTAATATGTAATGTCAAAGTCTTTTGAGTGATTAGAAGAAGAAGAGAAAGTGTTATACACACAGTACTTTTCAGTCTTATGTTGGTTTATGTAGTTTGTTTTCAGTGCTTGTACTTTACTTTCTAACATTATCTCTTATTTTTCCTACAGTGAGAAAGAACATTTTGAAGTTTCCCTCCAGCTTAGAGGTGGACGTGGTCGACGTAACCGATCTGTCTATGGATGTGAATTTTGCGACACCGCTCAGTCTGACAGAAGTCCTATCACAACCAGAAGAATCTTTCCCTGCAGTGGTGGAGATATTAGAAAACCCTGATAACCGCTCTCTGTTCAAGTGCAGCTGGCTGCCAGAACTCAGCCAGGGCAAGCAGCTGGTTTTCCACAAGACAGGAACCTCAGCCGTGGCTTTGCTATCCAGTATGAAGAGCAAGAAGATGCAGCAGTACTTCCTTGTGTCGCAGCAATATGGTGGGCGATTTCGGAGGCGGCCTAGGGAGTTTAACTCAGTGTACATTCTTTATGTTGCGTCACTCAAGGCAGCAGGGTTAAAAGTCAGTGTCACAAGGAATTTTGAGGAGGCAGAGGAGGAGGGAATGCCTGCTCTCAGTGTGGGGGACCAGCTGGAGGTCATACGCTGTGAGAGGATGGAGTTGCCTTGTGGAAGCAGTAACACACAGAAGGAGTCAGTCGATGCTCTTTTGTGTCATCGCCTCCAAGAGCCAGATGACGGGGATGAGGATGATGATGATGATGAAGAAGAGGATAAGCAGGAGCAGGAAAGAGAGGAGATTTTTCTGCCTCTGTATATGCAAGGTCACTTTGTAGAGGTGCTGGCTGATAACAAGAGGTATAGACTCAAAGACCTGGGGAAGACATGTAGTCTGCCGCTGGATGTTAAAGTTGTGAGCCGCGATACTGAGCTTGAGACTGACCCATTAGTCGGTTTTGCAAGTCTCAGGATAGAAGGGGCAATGTTAGAACCCATCATCCAGGCCAGCTTCCTGCACACTCCAGACCACTGTTTCGAAATCCCAACCAAGTGGCTTTCTATGTCCGTCTCTTTTACCAAAGAGACCGACCTGCCATGGCTTGGTGGTCAACCACCAAAGTGTCATGTGGACAGAGTTACAGAGGTGACAGAATTCTTCTTCTACGAATTTCAAAAACAGGGGGACTCAGGCGAAGCTCCTCCACCACGACCACCAAAACGGAATGTTTCTTCTGAGACTTGCAAAAAATCATCATCAAAACCTTTGAAGAAGGTAGACAAGTCCAAACAGCACCCAGACAAAACAACCCCAACCAAAGAGTTTGCTGATTTGACTTTGAGCAAAAAACGGCGCCCAGCTCCCCTGCCGCCAGTAAGTCTGTCTCTTTTTGCATATTTACTCTTTCACAGAGTCTATTTGGGGTTTGCTATTAATTTAACTGTCTTCGGGCATGTATCGCGTGCTACTTTTTAAGATACACCACAGAAAGTACACGCATTTCTCAGTCAGACTTTGGGGAAATCTCACTTTGGGCCGAGACAAGCTAAACAAAGAAAGATGCTTCCTCTTTTTTGTGGTAAAACGTCATCCATTTTCTGAGAAGGGTTCAAATTCATTTTACAGGATGATGAAGATGATCAACCCCCTCCAATTGTACCAAGAAAGCCCTCTGGAGCAGAAGTGAAAACAAGCAAGGCTCTGCCAAACACTTACGTGGACAGGGGGGAGTCAAAGAAAAAAGGTAAGCTCTCTCTGCAGTCTGCAGCACACAGGTTTCAGACAGATTGGTAACATCTGTAAGACATTTCAGACGTTCTATTTACTTTTTAATATTTTCGTCATGAAAAGACCAGTGTCAACAAAAGTTTACAGCTTCTGCCCAAGTGTTCAGTCAATCAAGCACAACACCTTTCTAACTAATCATAGTTGACAGCGATTGAAAACAAGGAAAAAGCAAAAAATAAAATAAAATAATGAGAAAACACGTCACATATTAAAGAAGAAGAGACTAACGCACAACAACAGCAATAACATGTTTGTAATTTAAACAATTAAAGATAATAGGTTAGAAATAAGTTCAAGCATTAAAATAACGATAAGAATAGAAATAGTTAAAATAAATAGATCAATAAAAAAATTAATAAGTGAATAAAAAGATTAAGAGTTTATTTATTTACCTTTTATTTAATCTAGAAAATTACGGAGAACAAGTGAGCAGAAAAAGAAAAAATGATAAAGATAAACACAGGAAAAAAAGAGTAAATAAGAAAATACAGTATATGTAAAACAAGATATGAAACATTATGCTAAAACAGTCTATGGCTAAAACAGGTACAAACAGAGGTAGTGTGATTCTTTGTGGAGGATTTGAAAATACAAGGGGTACCAAAGTCTTCAATTTTAAAGTACACTAGAAGCTGGTCTCCCAGGCTCAGTACAAACTACATGGATTTGCAGTAGGGGACAATCCCTAGACCGTGTTTGATACAGTCCAGATGGTCAAGCTAGGAGAAATGAGATGTACACGAATACCTCTTATGTCTCTCAGCCAGAGAGAACCACTCAACATTTCTGAACAAGTTGCAACGATAAGTGTTTTAAGAGAGGAAAAAAAGCTTCAACAATTAGTTTTACAATCATTTCCAAATTTAGAAAGTGAGTTTTGTGTCAATATAATAAAACGTTTTGTAAGTAGTTTGTTTGTTAGATATGTCATATTTGAATGAGAGTTGATCAGCAACTCAGAGCATCATGGCTCAAAGCAGCATCACTGAATGTTTTAAAAGAGAGGAGTGGGGGGATCTGACCTTCCTGTTTCATAAACTAAGACCATCCTTGAGATGTAGTCTAGTGTGAGGCCATTGAAGAATTCAAAGATCTAAACCAATACAAACAGGCCAGTGTACAGGTTTTAGAATAGATGTGATGTGTGGTTTCCTTCTGGTTTTGGTCAGCACTTGTTTTCAAATAACTGCAGCTTGCTCCTTGTATTCTTTGGTAGAGCATTACTGCAGTAAAGCCTGCTCGTTGTTAAAAGGTGCATTAGTCTCTTGGTGCTGTGTGAAATGACCTCACTTTGGAAATGTTCTTTAAATGATCAAATGCTGTTTAAGTGACTGAGTGTAAATGTGGTTGGAAATTAAAATTAGATTGGGATTGGTTAAGTCTAAGTACACTTAGCACAGAGTACAGTTTCTCTCTCTGAGCCTTGGAGCCGATTACTTCTGTAAAATTTTGTGACATCCAAGCTTTAATATCTAAAATAGAGTGAAAGAAGTGAGTCAACCATTCTAAGGTCATCAGGAGACACAGCCACATAGACCTTAGTGTCATCAGCATAGCTGTGGAAAGAGACGCTGTGTCTCCTGATGACACTGCCCAGGGTTAGCATGTACGAATTGAAAAGTAATGGTCCTAAAACTGATCCTTGCGGTACCCCAAGGAAGGCCACCTGATAATGTTTGAAGACGGTTAGGGAAAACTATCTGTCACAAAGATAAGTTTTAAACATTTCCAGACTGGCCCACATGCACACATAACCTACCTAAAAGTGTTAAAAACGATCGGAAAAGTTCCGCCCACAAAAGGCTAAACCACTTGTTAAAACGAAAAAAAAGCACTGATTCTTCAGAACTTTAAAGCAACAGAAAAGAGAAAGTGTTTTTGATAACAAAAAATATTATATTGTTGCTGCTCCACTGTGATTGGTTCATCATAGTCCATTATTTTAGCATAAGAGAACATGACACAAAAAATAAAAGCCACATGGTGTTATGTGTTATTGATGACATACAGTGAATTTAACAAACTATTGTTTCTAGCTTAAGATAAAAAAAATTATAACACAGGAAAACTGATTCAAAATCAACATAATGTGTTGAATTGTATATTTTTTAAATCAAAATTTAGGGTTATTTTCTGCAGTAATGACCCACCAGTTTTACAATATCCCTCGCTTGAAAAAATAAATACTGTTTTTTGACACAAGAGACATCTTTATGAAACTTAGTCTCACAGATATCTTACAACTCCACAATGTTGAATTAATTTACAGTTAAAAGAAACATTAGTGTAAGATGAGATTTTATTTTGGTCTAAGTATTTGTATCATTGAGTTCTTTAATGAAGTTTGAAAGACTTCTATTTCATATATTGCACTACCTCGTTAAGGTTGCTCAGGGTGATATGGTTTGAGTTTAAGAAAAAAAGTACAAGTTTCGTGTTTGCAGAATTCATGCCATGTTTTGGTCTCTATGCATATTTTAATTAGCATATGTGCATTGCCTGGCTGTTCTTGACTGTTATTCTGTTTACAAGTCTTAATGGGTTTAACTGTTGGATGAGATTTATTTTTCATAACTTTTGAAATGAGGACATTTCATCTGAAGAGAGGAAAGTATGTAAGATGAGATTTTATTTTGGTCTAAGTATTTGTATCATTGAGTCTTTAATGAAGTTTGAAAGACTTCTGTTTCATATATTGCACTGCCTCTTTAAGGTTACTCGGGGTGATATGGTTTGAGTTTAAGTAAATGTGTCACAAGTTTGATGTGCTGTTGTCCTATATTGATGAAGGGTCATTAATCAGAATCAGCTTTATTGGCCAGGTATGCTTGACACACAAGGAATTTGACTTGGTAAACTAAATTAAACTAAATTAAACTAAACTAAATTAAGTTTCAAGTTAACACTGTTGCAGTTTAACAGATCTGAAGAGATTAAACAAGTTACAGCGTTACATTACTAATGGAAAAACTCTACACCCCCTCTCTCCCCCCAGTGCTGCCGCTGCCTGAAGTGGAAGCCGATGTGGACAGCGATCACGACTACGAAACTGTGGACGAGACTTTGATGGAAATGATGAAAACAGCACAAGACAGTGTCATATTCTACTAACAGATGATGCTGCGCTTCAGCAGCAAAATATGACACCAGGACAGTGTGAACAGAATTTAAGAGTGACTGGCTTTATTGTAATAATAATAATTATTGTTGTGCTTATGTACCAAGACATTTTTTTATATTGTTAGACTTTAAAAGCAGACCAAGCAAACTGTTCGGATCTAAAATTATTGGTTGAGGATAAACTGATATCTGAGAGGATATTTTTCAGCACAAGCTGGTGACAGTCTCCTGCTTCTGTGCATCTCATATTTGCAAACTTATAGCTGCCATCAAACTTTTGGCGAAAATCGATATAGTAGAGGACTGTTGTGTTGATTTGGTCATACTTTTATTCAAGGAAACACATGCGGCAGATAAACTAGGTGTTATAAGGTTTTGTGGACACGTATTGCTAAGTTTGCCCTCATTTCTTTGATGTCGAGACCAAGTTTGTGGTGTATCAACAAACTTTGGTTCTCACATGGTCATCCTTAGTCTTCATTCGTCAACCATTTAGCCTTAACATTAATTAAAAATCTTTTGAAGGCTGTAGCTGTGTGTATTTTGGTGGAGCAGTATTGTGGTAAAAAAAAAAAAAACATGCCATGGTACAGGTTCTGCAGGAAGTGGGTCAAACTTTGTGGTACTCTCTGGGGGCTGTAATGTGTTGCTTTGTATTGAAATCATTGTATTATACTATGCAGCCTTAAAAGCTTCCAGAGTTGAACCAGTGCCTGGTCTAATTTTTGTTTCAAACTCGTATACAAGTATATACACAAACTCTAACAGATAGAGTTAAAATGTGGTTTTGCTGAAATGCAACAGCTTGAAACCACAGAGATTATAAACTCAGCAAATATGCAGCTTGTCACACGGTACGGACTCTAATAGCAGAAGTTCTCTCCACTGCCTCAGCAAACTGACGTACTGAGAATGCACAGGGGTGCTACACATCATATCAGATCCTGTTTTTGTTTATTTTTTTGTCAGTGTCTCTTCAGAATATATAGGACTGCTTTACATATATATGTACTTTGTACCAACAAGAATTTACAGATGTTTGAGAGTTATGCACATTACATTTAAAGACTGCTCAAGAGACAGCAGATGCATCATTTTTATTTAACATTTTCATGTCTGAGAAGTTAATTGCCATTATTTAAATAAAAGAAAAATGCAAATAATGTTTTCTGGAGTCAGTTTTGTATGAAAGTAGCTGCATTTGGTTTGTTGTTGTTATTGGTATCATGCCAAGTAGTGTTTATTTTTAAGAGTCAAGTTAATACTCGGATGCAAACTTTTGTTTTATGGTTTTACGGCTGAAAGTGTAAATATCAATGAGCCGTAATTATTAACATCGTTATACTTTTGCACGTAATGCTTTTTTATTGTGGGGAAATGGGACCATTACAAGTATCTGCAATAAAGGTTCAATAAACCAAAACTGAGTGCTTGAATCTTTTTAATCTCACTTTAAAGAATGTAATCTGAAGATATGGTGAATATTTTTGTATTTATGACAGTTAAAACATCACTGTGAAACAACACTTTTTATATACTCTTTTAATTCTGGCAGAAATTAGATACAAAGACAAAAATAAACAGTGCTTGTTTTCCGTGTATTTAAATTTACACAATGTTTTATGAGGGCAAAATAGGGAAATGCAGAGTTATAATATCAACTGCTTAAAACAGTTTCTTCAACAGTGACACCTCTGGGACTTTCAAGTAGCAGAAGCAGTTTCAGGAATACAGGATGTGTACTAAAAATTGCCTCAACCATGTGTTCTTTGTCTAACATCAACCGCGGAACTTGAACCGAGACGGCTCTCAGGATATCACTCAGCGTGAACGTAGTCACAGCTTTGTGCTGTGAAAAACTATTCTAGTCAGTACAAATATGTAACACTAATAAGAAGACGAAGGTTCTTAGTCATCATTGTCTGTTGATTTGAAGTGGTCTTCATCGATGGTGGAGAAGATGTGCCCCTCGTTGCTGAGGAATTCCACGGCTTGCCTGTAATGGAGCAAAGGACATTGAACACATCCATTGAGCATGTTTAAAGACAAATTTCCAAAACTCAGGAAATCTGCTTATGAGTTGTCATCTTAACACATTTCTAACTGATTCAGTTTGTTTAGACAAAATAAAGTGGCTACCTTTTTATTAAAAAAAAACAAACAAACATACAGAGTAGACATTTTCAGACTGAGACAAACTAATTCAATTTGCCTTCATTTGCATTCAACAGTGTGGGAGCAAAAAAAAAGGAAGTTCTGTATAAAAAAGCTTCAACTTCTGATATTACCTGCATCATTTTACTATCCTCAAAATTTTCATAGAAGCTGCACATAAACTTAGAAACAAGGAAAGAGTTTCCCCTGTTTGTCATCACTAGTAAGTTACAAAGAGACCTTGTAATAGGAAATATAAGGATAAGGAACCATTAAACCAAAAAAGCTATAAATGGACATGTTGACTTTTATTTAAAGACAGAGGGGAAACGGGAACCTACCTTTAAGTCAGATGGTAGTGAAAATGATTAGGCTACCATAATGTAACAAATAAATACAATGAAAGTAACTTAAGAAATCTGTTGTGCTCTCTAGAGACATTTAACCTTTGACAAAGACTGCTGTTCTCACAGAACCTCACATCTGACAGGCTATCTTTCTCTTTCAGTTAACCTGTTAATATATAAAAGGTATCTGATTTTTAATGCCACTGGTAAAATATATCTCCTCCCTTAAAGAGAGCTCTCATGGTGTGAAAAATGCTGCCTTGTGACATCTGTGGTCAAGGCAGTTCTCTTTTAGTTAACACGTTGTAAATATATAGGTATCTGCTTTTTAATGCCACTGGTGATACATGTATCTATTTCCTGAGAGCTCTCATGGTGTGAAAAATGCTGCTTTGTGACATCTGTGGTCAAGGCAGATCATGGAACAAACCTGACTAAGAGTCATAAGTGCGATAAAATTAATCTGAAGTTAAAATGTAACTTTTAAACAAATGAGGCCTATTTGACAGGAATAATCAAATGAGTTAAATGCTCCTCTATGAAGCAGAGAGAGAGGGTCTTCTGTTTGTAGCAGTAACTGACTACACTGTTCAAACTGAGAAGAACATCAGAGCTCATTTTACTGACTGTGTAATATATATATATATATATCTTACTTGATGACAGGCAGACTTATGACACTCAGTCTCTGCTTCAGCTCCTGGATGCTGATGCCCTGTGTGTCCGGACAGCCTTTTATCAAACTCAGCACCTTGTGTGAGAGGAACAGTGTTAGACATGTGAGACATGAATCATGTAAAAGCTGCAAGTGTATAATCAGCCATTAACCTCAAAAAATAGCACTTGGTGAAAGATTCCTTGAAAAGTTGTTTTTCTGTAAATAATAGGTCTGGTAAAGAAAACAGGAAGGAAGACACACACACCCGTAAAGGACAGTAAATACAGTCAACGCTGCATGTGAACAATGTAGCATGAGAAAATACAAACAACAATGCGTTTGAGCATCTTTTGCATTTGTTAAATAATTTAAAATACATTTCATTTGCTTAGCGACGTTCGAGTGGTTCTTTTTTTCGACTATTTTTTCATATCTGTTTAGTTTTCTTTTTCTATTTTGAGCCTGTCATGACTTTAATGACTCATTTGTTGGCCATAGACACCAAACTGGCTACGTTTGCAGTTTTTCTTTTTGCTATTTTTGTTCCTGTGTATGTCCGGAGATCCTGTGTAACCATGGTCGCATTGTTTACATACAATACCAGCTGTTAGCAGCCTGTAGCATGTTGATGCTAAACGATGCCAGGCTTGATGTTCCCTGCGAGCTGAGGAGAAGGAGGCAAGGATGACGTGCTGGTACTGAGGTGCAAGCTTAAAAAGACGACATCGACCTGTCCTTCCACCCACTGTTATGGGGACTGTAAGATCTATCTATGATAAGGTGGATGAGCTAACCCAGCACCAGAGGGAATACTGGCAGAGTAGCATCATGCCAACAGAGCTAACACCGGACACAAATGCCACATTGGAAGGATTTCACCTGCTGTGGGCGGACAGGATACAGGAGAGCAAAACTGAACTAACTGGTGAAGAAGGCCAGCTCAGTCCTGGACGCTGTGGAGGTGGTGGCTGACAGGAGAATTATGGCCAAGCTGTCGTCTCTGATGGACATTTCTTTTCTAGATATATTCTTGTTGAAATTCTTGTACTGTACACCTTTTTGTTTGCTCCATGAATTTCCCCATTGTGGGACGAATAAAGGAGTATCTTATCTTATCTTATTACACAGGCATGCATGCAATTTAACATTGTCATCACATTTCATTCAAACCTACCTGGTTCTGGTTTGCGCTTAACCCATTGTTAACCATATCCATCGCCCCTGAATAGCTCCCTCCCATGTTTCCCGCAGCCGGCCGTGACATTGGTGTGATGTCACTGCTCATTCCTCCTCCTGCAGAGGACTGAAAGACAAACACAAAAAGATGATGTCAAAACAAGATTCCCAGTTATATCATGAGGAGATCCTATACCAAGGTTATTACCATTAACGAAAACTAACGAAATAATGAAAGCAAGAGGTTAAAAAACATTTCCGTTGACTGAAATAAAACTAAAAACGAGGCTTTAGAAAAAAACGATAACTAACTTTAACTGTATTGTGAGTTTACAAAACTAACTAAAATAAACCCAGTATTATATGTTTTATGTTCCATTGTTGTTGTGACCATTTTTTTGTTAAATACAATATAACACTGAGTGACACATTTTATTGTTTTATGTGGATGGTTGTTCATCTGTCCAAGGTGAATACGTTTTTGAAAATAGTATGATGTTTTGAGTTTTTAATACACAATGCTGGGCTTTTTGCCTTTATTTTACAAGACAGCTGAAGAGAGACAGGAAATGTGGGGAGCTGAGAGCGGGGGAAGACATGCAGGAAATGGTCACGACCGGGAATCGAACCTGCGACCCCTTCTACGAGGACTATAGACTCTGTATGTGGGGCGCTTAGACCGCTAGGCCACCAGCGCCCCCACAATGCATTTTCTGACCTTTTTGATTCTTGCACCGACAATTAACCCATATTGCAAAAAATACCAAAACTAAAACTGAAACTAATAAAAACTAAACTAAAATTCAGCATTTACAAAAAAATAAAAACTAAACTATACTAGCAAAACTGCTTTAAAGACTAATTAAAACTAAACTGAAACTGAAAACAAAAAGTCAAAGCGAAATAAAAATAAAAACTAATGAAAAATGCAAAACTAATAATAACTTTGTCCTATACCAGGAATTCAGAGAAATGTCACATTTCAACACCAAATGTGACGAAACATCTGATACCAGTCGTCAAACTCTGAGGAAGCTGAGAGCATGGAAGCTTTATAGTGACGTGTGATGTTGTGTTTCAATGCCTTTCTCAATAAAGCCACTTCGTTAAGTTTTCTCACCATTGACTGGGATTTGTTGAGTGCCATGTGAGCTTGCACGACCTCCAGCATGTGTGAGGTGATTTCATTCATGTCCTCCAAAGTCCTGACGCTGAACGCGACGACAGATCTGTGGTTCTGTGAGGAGAAGAAGTCATACACTGCCTCAAAGTGTCTCAGTAAACATGAATTAAAACATGATCAGCACTACAAGACTTCTACACACATCATCCAGAGGGTGAAGTTCTTATTGCATGGTTTAAAATATCAAGAATCAAAACCAGGCATGTGGGTCAGCACATCTTACCCTTGTCAGATCAGAATAAAGTTGAATTGAGAAATACAAAATGATGACATAGAAATGCTGTCATTTGGGAATCAACATTTGTGAAACAGTCTTATGTCTACATTCACAACACAACACAACACAACACAACACAACACAACACACTCACCTGAAAGGAGCGCAGGTTGCCAGATACTTTGACGTATGTGCCTGGAGGCAGGACAGTGCTGTCCACACTGGGGTCCTAAACAAACCAGATCAACAGTTTTACCAAGACAGTAGATTTGTGCTCCCCTATGTTGATAAACAAAGACTTGTACAGCTTGATTTCTGAAGAAAGAACAGTAAAGGACTGCTCAGTTTTCCAACTAGCAAAAATGGAGACAGAAGATGCTAATGTGGAACTTGATGTCACATTTCATCTTGATCTCATAATCAAACTGATTGCAGGGTTTTTGTTCCTGCTGTTCTTTGATGTATGTTAAAAAGATGTGATTGGTAAAGAAGCAGGTATAACGGATACATTTGGAAGACTCGCATCCTTGATCTAAAGATGAAGCTGAAGTTGAAGACAGAAATTAATTATTCGGGGGAAAAAAAATTGTTGACTAGGGTTTGATAGATCACAGGCTAATATTTAAATAAGGGTCTATGCTGTGTAAAAGTGTGACTGTGTTCACTAACCTCTGTGTCCACCCACTGCTTCACGTCCATGGGAGCGCCCGTCATATCATCCACCTTGTACTGGATGTTCGTCATGGATTTGTCTGTGCTTCTGATGACACCCACAAGGGTCACCTTTATCATAAATAAAAAGAATCAACTGTTATTATGGTGTGTGTATCATGCCTTGAGCAAGTAGAAGTGTCATAATGGAGCCACAAGACATTCTGCATGAAACCAAGCAAAGTGCTTTGTTTCTTTTATGTCAAGTGTAGTGGATGATTCAGTGCTTTATGAATACAAAACAATGCCCAGAATATATATGTATCAAACTGGCCTTTTTAACTGTCCAAATATGTATGACACGATAACACTAATCACTCTGATTTAGAAGTAAGGGCTAAGAAATGTTTGAAATTCACCTTTAGGAACAGAAATAATAAATCATATCACCAGAACCAATTATATGGAGTATTCAATGGATTTCTGGTATCATTTTGACACTCTGCTGTTTATTACCTTACAGTTGTTACAAACATAGGCCTCACATTTGGGTAAATGGAGCTTTTAAATTGGGATTTATTGCCTGTCATTTTCATAAATTGTTAGTGAAATGTTGCTGAGTTTCATGGCGTTCATCGGACAATGTGGCTGTAATATTTTGTCAGTTATTCTATCATAATATCTGGAGAAAACAGACAACAATTGGAAAATAATCTTCTGAGTTACTTTCACGCAGAATGCCACAATATAATCTCTGCTTTATTTTACTATACCTGGGCAACCTCCACATCTCCTACTCTGAAGGCCTCATCTGCCTGAGATGCAGACATCAGCTGAGACACTGTGCAGGGGATAATCTGGTTGGCACGAGCTCTCTGCAAAACAAACAGAAAACAGGTTACTCTCTATGGTTCAGGGGCTAGAAAAACATGTGTGCACACATATGAAAGAAAGGAGGAAAATTCATAAAAGATCAGACCTGCCAACACTCCTGATTTAGGCGGGAGTCTACTGCTTTTTATCCCAAATTGTTATTTCTCTCAACAATCTCCCTATTTCACGTTGATGTCAATCATATGAATGTCTCTACACTTCTTTTTCAAGAACTCCTCTACTTGATCCTTATATTCAAACCCCCCAAAACATCCACCCCTCCTCTCCCTGTAGATGGTTTGATCTAAAATAGTTTCTGACAGCAGGTAAACACAGACCCACAGACACAGAGCGGCAGGTAGATCTGTGACAACGGTAGATGAAGTGTTTATTAGATGAATAGTTATGAGTTCAACAAACTTCTGCACTGTTTAATGATTTGATCCATCCCTCATTAAAGTGGTTTAGCCCTGTTCTTGTTAGCCAACTTAAGTTGTGACGTGCAACAATGCAACATCCTCTTTAAAGTTCATCAGGAGAGTTTAGAGCTGTGTGAATCTGATGACAGAGTGCTGACAGTGTCACTGTCACAATGTAACAGGGGAAGTTATTAAAACACTAAACTCTACCTGATAACAGAGGAAATCTCTTCCTTCTTTAAATAAAGAGCAGAAAACAGCAGAGGCTGAGGATGCAGAGGTTACTGTAGGTCAGATAACATTTAGCTGTATGATTTAGGACAGAGATAAATTACTTTAAAAAGCACACAGAGATGTAGATCCATGTTACAGAGACTCCTTCATTGAAATAATACTATAATGGTATTAACATTAAAATATGGTGTCAACGCAAACCCCTCTACCTGGAATATGAGTGTGTTACTCCTCCCTGCAGTGGCTCACTCTACTCTCACTCTTCAACTTGTTTATGAATTTTGTCATATTTTTAAGACATGTTTTTATTTTTATTTTGTGTAATTTCATTGCCCCGTTTTACTGCAAACCTTGAAATTAAGAGACATTTACAGTATTTGACTTCCATATCCGTTTATTAAATGTATTAATCTGCAGTTAAGGGTCATTTATGGACGGGGTTGCTGGGTATAGGCTGATTTTACATACTACAGAAAATCTCCCTATTTTGGCAGGTATGATAGATGGATATTGAATCTATTCAAATAGACGTACGTGGGATAAAAGTAATGATGTTCATTGATGATTAAAGATATCAGAACAATGTAATAGCTCTACATTTGTCAGCTTTCTTTCAGATTATAAATCCCTCATATTGTTTGGTAGTGTAACACAAACCCCTTTCTTCTCTCCTCCTTGGGAAAGGGAAGGTGATGCAAAGCCTCCTGGAGATTGAGTGTACCCTCCGACTGTACCCGTTGCATTAAATCCTCCTGAAAGTGCAAAAAAAAAGAAAGTCTCTTTCAAATATCTCATTTAGGAGAGGATTTTCCAACTAGACACAATAACAAGGAGGCACACAAACACAGCAAGTCAAGCTAACATTAGCCGCAGCCAGACAATGTAAACAAGACAACATGTCCACGTGTTGAGCTCAAGAGTGTTGACATTACACTTACCCTGGTTCCACATGGTGTCACGTTTTTAAATAAGTGTGTAGAATAAAATCTGAAACTTTTGTAGCACTGTGACAAGAGGATAGCAGCTTCGCGTAGCTCTGTTGCGTTTTCCTTGGATAGTCCCGCGCGCCAAACTCAATCTACGACGCATGCGCATGGCAGAAGTCCCGCGAAACCTACACGGATGTCATGTTTGTTTTCTCTTGCCCTGGTCTTTG
The DNA here is from genome assembly GCF_009762535.1 of Notolabrus celidotus. NCBI lineage: Eukaryota > Metazoa > Chordata > Actinopteri > Labriformes > Labridae > Notolabrus > Notolabrus celidotus. The sequence goes on along the minus strand of NC_048283.1, from coordinate 11,108,873 downwards.
CCTGTCAGGCAGCCGTTTCTCTCCAAATACGTGAAACGCAGTCTCTGTCTCTAATGTTGGGAACTCGAACTTTCATTTGGTGCCTTAAAAATACTTGGAGCATCTATTGAGCCCAGAGTTAGGGGGCATATCTTCATTTAACAAACCTTTGGGAGGTTACAAGGAAATAGATATGCCTGACAGATAATACACCGGGCACAGAAACAGGCACTTTGCTGCCTTCATAACCTGTTGGAAATATTGTGTGTACCCAAACAGTAAAATGCTATTTAAGATAAGATAAGATAAGATAAGATAAGATAAGATAAGATAAGATAAGATAAGATAAGATAAGATAAGATAAGATATACTTCATTTGTCCCCCGTTGGGGTAAATTATTTTGTTGCAGCAGCTGTACTAACATAGTTAAAAAAAATGTAATAACAACAATAATAGCACTGACAAGGGTAAAATATAATTAAATTAAATTAAATTAAATTAAATTAAATTAAATATGTCAACTATTACAGATATATACACACTATGTACACTTCTATCTGAACGTATTTGCACGTATAACAACGTAGGTCCACATAACAGGAAAAATACACGAGTGTCACATTAAGACTATTTAAGACTGATATTCATGACTGCGACAGTAGGTGTAACGCCCAGTCCTATTTTCAAGTGTCACGGTTGTCATTATTTTTTTCAGGGTTAGATTTTGGTTATCTAAAATGTCTTTCCTAATTATACATAGTTGATATTTTACTGTTAAAGGTCATTGTTAACTGTTACAAGAACTTTCTGCGACAGTTTTAAGGTTGCAGCTTCTCTATGTAATATATATAATTTGTAATTAATATAATATGTAATGAATATATATGTAATGTATGTGTATGAATTTATGTGCTTTGGCAATAACATGTCTTTGTTCATGTCAATAAAGCAAAATTGAATTGAATTGAATATATAGTCGATGACTCACACACTCCATGTTTGGGAAATACGAGCATCACCTAAAGGCAACACAGGCACCTCAAGTCCATCAGGGCTATATCAAGATCACATCTGTCTTTTCTCAATGTGTATTCAGAGAAATATCACTGTGTCTCGTGGAAATTAAAACATGCTCAAGAAACATTGTAAGCTAGTGAAGGAAAGTAATATTATTTAACTGCCTCAGAAGGCGAGTGTAAAAGTAAGCACTGATTTTAGAATATATGCTCATGCACATAAAAATAGTTCTCAAAGGGTTTTGCCTTATATGGCATTTTCATATTTGTTTATACAGCTGTTACTTTCCGTTTTATATTGTTTTTGTGTTTGCACTTCTTTATTTCGAAATATGTAGTTTAGCCAATGCTGGGAAAATAACAGAAGACAGAGTATTAAGAATTTCATATTACAGAAACGGACCACCCTCAGCCCAACGACGCGTCATAGATAGCTATCTCATCTTGCTTCACTTTTTATAGTCTTACCTCTCGATCCAGGACGGAATTTTTGTCTGAAGTTTGCTTTCTTCCAAGACTTTGACATGTCCACAGTAAGACTGCTCTTAACCTGTCTGCTGTTCAAAAATGTTTTTGCGCTGTCAGGTAAGTAGCCAAAACACATCTACTAGTATACATTAAAAATATGGAACCACTTTATGTGCGCAATTTCGCATCGGTTTTATCCAGGAAGCTTCTGGCACATCACGGACCAGCACTGGGACCCAACTTACAACCTGGCAGGGAATCCTGAACTTGTGTGCGCGTCAAGCGGCAAACGACCAGCTGCCAGTGCTGGAGTATTTGGAGACTATGCTTGTGACTCGCCATGGCACCTTATCAACTCGTCTGTGTATGCCATGAAGGATATCCTACCAGACCCGGACTTCATTGTATGGACAGGGTATGTCGCCGACTGAGATACTTTTTACGCAGCCAGCTGGGTTGGATCTGTCATGTATAGTCCCAATCATATGCGTTTCTAGCCCATTTTTTGGGGTGCTGAAGCATCCCTAAATTGAATCCCAGCACCCCTAAAATTTGAGAGATTTTTTTTTCTCGCTGTATGTCATTTTCAACAAGCTAGAAAAGTTTCAAAACCATACAGTACTTGATTGACACGTAATATACAGCAGACAGAGAATAGTGGCACGCAACACTAATCAGGTCATATAACACAGACAAGAAGGAAAAAGGCAGAGAAAAACACTGAAAAAGTCAATTTCTGTTAATGTGTTTTACATGTTGTACATTCCATTTCAAATGAAAGTGCAAAAAAATAACTCCAATGTCAATTTTTGGTATTTTTGGTACTCACTATAGGGGCTGGTTTACTCCAGAAACATACATTTATGTATATGTTGAGGAGCTGCTGAATCAAAACGAGTTGTCTTTCCCCAGAAATTAGGGTTACCATATGTTTCTTTTATGATTCCAATCCATTTCTCTTTTGCTGTGGCTCAGCATTTAAATAACCTTTATCAGATTTGATGGTTTAGTCACAGACTTTCCCAAAAAGTGTTATACTTTTCTTTCACAAATGTGGGAATGAAATTGCATTAAAATGTACAAAACAGTGAACTTTATCTTGCCTGGCTCAGTACCCCTAAAAATCTGGTCCTAGAATCGCCCCTGGTCCCAATGTGAATGTTTTGTAACAGACGTCACGCACTATTTTCACTGCTTTGCAATATTGTCTAACTGTGCATAATGCAAGTGACACCTCTGTTCATCATGATACCAAATTACTTATTGGACTGTCTCCAACTATCAACAATATGTTTTGTGTGTCAGAGATGACACACCACATGTACCCAATGAGGATCTGGGAGAAGAAGCAGTGCTCAGCATCATCAGCAACCTCACTCACATTCTAAACCAGGTGTTTCCAAGTAAGTGAGACATGATTGTGAAGACTATTTACATAAACAGACATCTAAGATTAAAATGTCACAAAAGTGTTGCAAAATGAACTAATATTTATGATAAAAACTTTAAATAACTGCGCTTTTCAGACACTAAAGTGTATTCTGCCCTGGGGAACCACGACTACCACCCTAAGAGCCAACTCCCTGCAACCCAAAACTACATGTATGACCAAATAGCAGAAATGTGGAAGGATTGGCTGGAGCCAGAGTCCCAAATAACTTTTAAAAAAGGTTGACAGAGACTCTTTTGCTTCTTTAAGATTTGTTCTTCTGATGTCAATCTCTTACTTGTTTCATGCACTGACACATTTTTTCTTCCCAAAGGTGGATATTATACGGAAAAGCTTCTAGGTCGAACAGGTTTCAGGATGCTGGTCCTCAACACTAATCTTTATTATGACCAGAACAAGCTGACTGCTGACATGGTGGATCCAGCGGGACAGTTCAGCTGGGCAGACCAGGTCCTTACAGAAGCAGCTAAAAACAAAGAAAAGGTAGAGCGTCTTGTCCGTCCATGTCTGAATCGCCACATCAATGGCAATGAAATGTTTGTATTTTTTGCATAATGAACACCCTGCTTCTCTTTTTGATGCTGGTTCCAGGAAATAAGCAAACAGAAAACCTTCAGAGTAATAATTTTAAGTCAACACTTCCTAAATCTGCACCCCACCTTGCTGAAAGATGAATTGCTACCTGTCTGATCAATTCTACATCTGTGTCTCTACCAGGTGTACATCATTGGCCATGTTCCCCCAGGTTTCTTTGAGAAGAAGAGAAGCAAGCCATGGTTCACGCCTGAATTCAACAAGCAATACGTGCATCTAATTCAGAAGCATCATTCAGTCATTCTTGGACAGTTCTTCGGCCATCATCACACTGATAGTTTCAGGATGTTCTACAACTCAGACGGGAAGGACCCTTCCGTTTCTGCAGGATCTCCCATCAGCACAATGTTCCTCAGCCCTGGTGTCACACCATGGAAAACAACACTTCCTGGAGTCATGGATGGAGCCAACAACCCTGGGATTCGTGTCTTTGAATATGACACCGACACACTCCTTGTCAAAGTGAGTCAAAGCCAGAATCTGGAACTATTCTTTAAGTAGGTTAAGGAGCTGTTCCACTTTGTAATTGAAAACCTGATGTTCTGTAAATGAGTCTAACCCTTTTATTATTCTGCTTTCTGTTTTGAAACACATTTACACACGCTTAGGATCTGGTGACCTATTATCTGAATCTTACCCACGCTAACGCGGCCCGCGGACGCTGGGAGAAGGAGTATCGCCTCACAGAGAGCTTCAGAGTACCGGACGCCTCCCCCTCCTCTATGCATCAGGTTCTGGAGCATATCGCTAAAGACCCCTGCTACCTACAGAAGTACTATGACTTTAACTCCGTCAGCTATGACCTGACTGAATGTGACAGTGATTGTCGCGTGGACCACGTGTGTGCAGCCAGAGAAGTAGACTTTCAGAGGTATGAACAATGTGTGGTAAAAGAAGGGGCAGCTGCCATTTATGGTGGGTTACTGCCTCTCCTCTCTGTGGCTGTAAGTCTGATGATGGCCAATCGGTGATGACCATCAAATTCAAAGTTAATTTTGAAGCTTGTGAATAATAAAACTGAGGAGAAATACTTAAATTCCAGCAAAAGGACATTGTGTAGTGTAAATTTTTTATGTGACATCTATTAGTGAGTCATAAACTAAATGTACTGAAGTACAAAATCAACCTTTGGCCCAAGCAGTCTTTAGTGGGGCCTCCTCATTGGTTCATTGTTGTTTTATGACTGAATATTTCAATTCCAGTTAGTGGGAAAACTACTCTGATGTCCAGGACCCATCCACCCCGTATCCTTCTCATTTACTGTATCTGTTTAATAAAATCAGAGCTCATTCAAACACTTTTTATTGCTTTATTAGGATTGTCATAGCAGTTAACATGTTATAAAATAACTTTACACCTACTTATGTCCATAAAACTTTGAAGTGATGAGATATGTTCAAGAATTCATCAGATAAAGTTGAATTATCTGGGTTCTGTGACACTTGTACTTATCCTGCAACACTGTATAACAACTTTATGAGTTTAAAGTTACTGTCTGTTATGGAAAATAAATTGATGCTCACTGGACTCTGAGCCTTCAGTGTGGACACATTTATTGAGCATGTGCTTGAGCAGTGTATACAATAAAGAGGCAGTCCTGCTGTAACAAGTCAGTTCATATACCTCAGTCATGGCAGAGTGGTGTTCAGTTAAGCATGTTCAAATGATCAGGACCTGTTTAGCTGAAGTGAAAGGCTGCATGGCTGCGTTCAGAGCTTTGGTGAAGTCTTGGAAGCTGACCTCTGTGCAGGCAGGAGCTGTGAGCTTTCCCTGCTGGATGAGGCTGCACAGTTCATCCAGCATGGCTCGAAATGCACCTCCATCTAAAATGTGAATCATTTTCTGTCAAAAGACTTGTGTGGCTATATTTTTCTTTATAAAGAAGAAACCCTGTGCAACTTACCAGTTGAGTGGTCTCTCTTCCACTGAGTGACCCAAAACCCTCTGACTTTCACATCTTTAAAAATAAGGGCACTCTGAAAAGAAGAAGTGAAGTGTGTTATGTATGTTGCGAAAAATGTGATAGTGAAAGTGTTGGCAGCATTAGTGATTCTATCTCACCACAGGGACAGTAACTGGCTGCTTGGCCATCCCTCCATACGTTACCATAGATCCTCCTAATCTGAAATACAGAGAAAAATGTGGTGTTATTATCAGATATTTCTTTCATGTACGTTTGGGGATTTGTAAACACACAAGACTCAATGTCCTCACTGTAGTTGACGGAGAAGTTCTGTGGCACTTTTTCCTCCGACTCCATTCAGTGCCAGTTTAGGCCTTGGGCAGCTCTGTGTAAAATAATAGAACAACATGACACAGGGACTGTGTTCATTAACCAGTAGTCCTAGCTACATAATAAGATCTTTGAACTTGTCTTCAGACCCGCAGACCTTGAACAGCTCCTTAATCTCTGGCCGCCTCAATGCTTCTTCTTTGATCACATGAGTCGCTCCTATGGCCTTCAGCCTATCGCTGAGCTGTGTGAACTCTGGTCTTTGAAGAGAAGAGACACAATGGGAAAATTCATTACAGCCATAAATTCTTGCACACATAAAACACTATCACAAAGTGGCTCACTGCTAACCTGTGTTTATACGAGAAACTTCATACAGTTAGTAGGAAACAGGACTAAAATAGAAGTAGTGACTCAAGCACTATTTGTTAAATGAAAAACATTGCCAGAAAACAGTTAATCTGATATGACTTGGTTCACCTGTCCCTCACAACGTTGATAGTGTTTATTCCCCTTGCAGCAGCAATCTGTATTACTGCCTGTCCAACTCCACTGTTGGCTGCGTTCTGAATCACAGAATCACCTGCGAGGATGACAGAATAAAGGAAATTGTTACAACTTGCACACAGCGCTACAAATCAAATCACGTGTTAAATATCTTCTAATCAAATTGCTTTTATATCTGTTTAAAAACAGAAAAAGACTGTTAACTATTACACTGTATTGGTTGTACTGGAATAATCCTGCAAAAACAAAATAAAAAATAAAAAAATAAAAAAATAAAAATTGCTTTTATATCTTATTTCATCGATATTGTAACTGGGTAGGTTGCTTCAATCACAGGTCTTACAGTTTGCAAGATTATATAGAAAATAGTATGGGAGGTTGAGCCTTCAGTTCTCAGGCACCTCTCCTTTGGAATCATCTACCAGTCAGGGTCCAGGAGGCAGACACCCTCTCTACTTTTATGAGTAGGCTTAAAAATGTCCTTTTTGATAAAGCTTATAGTTAGGGATGGCTCAGGTTAGGGCCAGCTCTTGTGCTGCTATAGGCTTAGACTGCTGGGCGATCTGACATACTAGGACACTGGGATCTACTCTCTCCCCTCACCTAATCTGAATATAAAAGAAACAAATAAACTAGCTTCATAAAGATACAATTACTCCATCAATGTCTAATCCTGAATTGGAAATCTAAAGGTTTGGAGTTCTATTCAAAATGGTAAATAACATCATGTCCCTGTTTGTGGAAATAATTACCAGGCTTCAGATCCTCAAAGTCAGACAGCATCCTGAAGGCAGTGCAGGGATTCACCCCAAGTGTAGCAGCAGACAACAAGGGAATGTTATTGGGTAGTGAGATGACATCCTCCTCAGCTAACACTGCCTCTGTCCTCCATGTTCCTGCTCTCACAAAAGGCACAACACTCATCACAGGATCAGAGTAATCACCCTATAAACTTATCATTGTAATAAAAGCTGTAGTTTACCTAGACCAGCATCTTTTGGTATAACCCAGTCTCCTGTTTTGAGGGACTTCACCTGGCTGCCCACCTCTACCACCTGTGCCACTCCCTCATTGCCCCCAACAGCTGGGAGGTCAGGGAGGATGGCGTAAGTACCTGAAACAAACCCACAAGATGTTTAAGTCACACCTTTTTGAGAGCTTTGAGCTTATATGGTCTGGTGTGGACGTGAGTAACACACCTTGAATCATGTTGATGTCAGATGGGTTTAACGGAGCTGCCAGAATTTTAACCAGGACATCCTTTGTACCTAAAGGGGGCAGATCTATGTCTTCCAACCTGGAAACCAAAGAACACTTGTTATCTGCATATCAGATAGATATGTAAAATAAAAATGTCATAATTAGCAAAATAATAACTTATATTTCTATCATTTCCACTCTTTTTCTGGAATTTTAAAACCTCTAATCTCAAATTAGGCCAATCATTGAGCACAACTAGATTCCTTGCACACACTAGCTCAGATGGTACCATAGAAAATGTTAAGAGTGGATTACTTTTCAATCAAATAAATGCTCTTTTTTAATCCAGCTTTTTGTTGTGTAATCAAAAACATACAAGTCATCTTTGTATTTTTTACAAATGAATTGCGTTCAAATATTCCCTCTGAAGTCCTGAAGGGGAACACAAACATCACAAACAGTTCTTATTAACTGTAAGGCCCAATCTCAATGTCCACCCTCAGGCACTCACTGACTTTGAAGCACGTTCCCGCTAAGTCCGTGAGGGCTTAGGGCTGTCCCACTGTCAAATCATCAGTGTGTGAGGGATCTCTCACCAACTTTTTGAGCCCTTTATGCCCCCTCTCCGTAAGTGGGCATTTTTGCAGACTTAGCGTAAGGGAATTACCCACAGTTCATAGCATTGTGACGTGAAACACAGGATCCCCAGGGGAAGCCCGCAAGCATGGAAAGGCAAACCAACGCCTTAACATGAAATTTAAAAAAGTGTGACAGTAAAAAGAAGCATGAAAGTTGCAATGAAATTTACAGGCAAAAAAGTTTGCATGTAACTATAAATATAGAAAACAGCCTTAATCTATTCATCTTCACACATGTGTATACAGTATAATTTATATATTTATAGTTATATGGCCTATTCATATATCTTAAATGTCGTGGATAAGCAGTCTGTATGGTAAGAGCCTGGATCACATGGCAGTCAGTCCCTTAAGCACCTTGAATTTAAGGAAAGTAAAAATTTTGCAATAAAAATTCCTAACACTGCAAAAGTGAGGTTCATGACTTCATGCAGGTCACGTGCAAAGTCTCAAAGTGCTGTCCCATACCCAGTTCTACAGTTTGAGCCCTTCCAGCCTCCTGCCCTCAATCACTTTACAGCTGACGTCAATTAAGTCAAGAAGGGTTTAGGGCTCAGGGTTTAGGGCTCAGGGCTTAGGGACACCTGGCTGTTTTAGTGTCCTCCGACCTCAGGGGGCAACACTGTGCTCCTCGCGACTTTGAGCACCAAAACAAAGCGAGAAAGAACCGCAGGTGACAACTTTCTTGGCAAATTTTATACAGTCTATGGCAAAAAGACATAAAGGTGAGCTTCTAAGAAAAAATTGAAAGGTTACGTTTCAGTTTTACATGACAAGATACTAAGGCAATGAGTTCTTATAAGTTTGTTGACAAGTATACCAGCTAACAGTGCTTTTACTACGGGTCCCCAATAGGGCCAAACACACATTCGCATTTCGCCAGTAACATGAACGAATGCACCATTACGCTTCATGCTATTTAGACAGGAACTCTTACTGGATCACTTGAGATGGGTCTCCGTGTTTTCTGTATAGTAGAGCCTTGCATGTTTGTGTTGCCAGTCCAGCTGACTGCCCCCTGTGCCTTGAACACTTCAGAAGAGCAACAGAGAAACTTCTCCTGCAGAATGACCCGCTTCTTAAACACGCTGTCTGAAGAGGCAGCCACATTGCGACATAGGAATACACTTAAAATCCCAAAGAGAGTAAAACTAGTCCGTTATATTTTCATTTGTAGTGGAGGTTTTGCTAGCATTTGTCCTACTGCGCGGCCATGTTGGATTTTAGACATGAGGATGTGTCATTGGGAATATAAACAGAGAACAGCGCCCCTTGTGTATAAACGCGGTACTACTATGCGAAGAGCTAAAACCTCATGACACTCAAGCAGTGTTTGGTATTCAGGGGGGTTACCAGAAAGGGAAATAAAGAGGAATAATCCCACTGTTTTCTTTGATATATTTTGCTTTATGTTATACAATACTGTCAGAACTGAAGTCCAGGTGTTTATTACTCACACACTGTTTTGTGTGTTGCTTTATTGGTCTTTTAGAATAGATTTTAAGATTAACTTATTGGTTTTTAAATATCTTAATGGTCTTGGCCCTTCTTATTTATCTACTCAACTCTCAACTCAGCTCAACTTTATTTATATAGCCCCTTTCATACATAAAACATGTAGCCCAAAGTGCTTCACGGAGGAACAGACAGTCAGAAAACAACAGCAATGGTAAAATTATAAAAGACATGATTAAAAAATAAATACTTAAAAAATAAAAGAAAAACAACACAATAAAATTAATAAAATAAGTTCGAGTGGAAAGAATAGTTAAAAATAAGGTAGAGTTAACAAGATCAGATGAACACAAGAAATAAATAAGATAAATAAATACATGTTAAAACAATGGTTTAGACATATATATATATATAGTTATTATTTCATTTTATGAATGTATAGATTTTTTTTGTATGTGTATATATATGCTTCCATATCACTATGTTTAAAACATGAAAATATGTTTGAAATACTGGACCTGTATTGTAAAGCTTGCGTTTTGCCAATAAAAAACAAATCTTGGAAAAAAACAAAACAAAACAATGGTTTAGATAATAATAATAATAATAATAATACAGTCCAGGGCTAAAATAATCAGATTTGCTTTGATCATATGAGCCAGTGAGAGCCTTCAGGTCTTCAGGTAGTGGACTTTTAATCGTACCAAAAGTAAGAACAAAGACTCACAGTGAGGCAGCTTTTTATTATCACGGACCCAGCCTGTGGAACACCCTACCTGAAGATCTGAGGGCTGCACAGAGCATCAATATTTTTAAAAGCAAACTTAAGACCTACCTTTTTAGTCTCGCTTTTTGCTGACAGTTTTATTTATCTATTTATTATGTAGTTCAAATTTTAGTTACTTTTATTCTACTTTCTTTATTCATGTACTTATTTATTTATTTTAAGAATAGCATCTTATTTTATTTTAATTGTTTCATATTTTAGTGTTTTATTATCTTAGAAATTTATTTTATTTTGGTGATTTTTCATGTACAGCACTTTTTGTTACAATGTCATTGTATGACAAGCGCTTTATAAATAAAGTCTGATTGATTGATTGATTGATTGAGTCTTACCCATAGCAAATGTTGATCCTAAATCAATGCCTACTACTAAGTACTACTAAGATTATTGTGATACTGCATATGTTTATGCTTACAGAGACTCCCATTTTACTATGTGGGATTTATTGCAACACTCCCAATTATGGTGACGATGAGTCCTCTTTTTTTAAATAGTACTTTATTGCTAATTCTTTAAAATGTCTTATTGGTTCAAGATGAAATAATTCATTTGAATCTATCACTGTCTGAATTGTTGGTGAGTCCCTTCCTTTGAATTTCATCAGTTTAACAACTTCTGAATATATCTATCACCTATCAAAGTATTGCAATGCTAAATTTAAGTACAGGCTCCTCTGCAGGAAACCACACTGCCTGATGAGTCATTTCACCTCACATACTATTGTCTTTATAACACCTGCATTGTTCACATCAGTTTTTGTTTCTACACTTGAATCTTTTGTCAGTGAAAGAAGGCAACTGAAGACACATAAATATTGAAATATTTACTAGGAAATGGAGCAGATCTTTACATATAGAAACATAATCACAGTAATACTTGAAAAGCCTACATGCTGCTCATCATCGATAAACTAGCCCATGAAATCAAGATAAGATAAATCAAGATAGTTGTAGTTTATGGCAGTAAACATGTAAACATTCGTCAGTAATAAATGCACATTCTTCTGGAAGTATCTAGCCATTCATCTTGAAAGATACAGCACCACAAATAAAATAGCTGATGGTCACAAACAAGATATACCATTTAAAGCACACATGGATCAAAGTGGGATATAGAATTCTTTGATGTGCTTCAAATGTTGCCCTGAGCACTTAGTCTTACATGTCCTTGGATTTTCAAGGAATATCTAACCCATCTAACACCCGACAAGCATATCACAATAACACATCACTGAGGGGTCAAACTGGGTCGTTGTGATCAGAATGTCTAACATGGACTTAAGTTTCCAAATAATACTCTGAAAACATTATTAGTAACAGTAGAATATTGCAAGAATTACAATACAACACTTTCATTCAACCTTTATCCAAAGAGTGGGTGTCAAAATGTAGAGAAAGGTAAATGTTCAAGTAAGAGAATCACTTAACTGCAGCCCATAGTGTTAAACTCAAAACAAATACACACAGGTATGTAAAGTGTTCCATCTAACCTGAGCACAACATTATTTTCATATCCTGAGTTCAATCAAAGAAAACAGTGTTTGCTTTTGAAAACTTGAAACACTACCATAAACATCACCCTAAAGCATAGTATCCACCAACATGTGAGTGAAATTATCCATGACACATTCTTTTTGTCACAAGCATTGATAGTCTGAAACACCAAGTATCAGCCATGTGTTGAGACGAGACAACCCCAGATTATACTACTAGCCCCAATCCCTGTCATAATATTCTACTACATCCCCATCTACAACAATTAAAGAGGAAAAAAATACAATTATAGTGGAACATATTCTCCATATCATATATCATGGCAAGTCGTGTAAAGAAGAGGGAAATAGCAAGATCATCACCACACTGTATGCATGGGAGGATGACATAGTGGAAGAGTCAAGTAACTTATGAATCTCAAACTTAGTCGTTTACAATCATTGGAATCTTTTTTTTGGCAATAATATATTCTTCTCATCCTTCAGATGAGAATTCAGTCCCTGCTTTGTCTTAGGTACAGACTCCTCGACTCCAACTAATCAATCTGAAGCATTCCCTGAGTTTTCAGATTGGATATTCCTGAGATGAGCCTTAGAGTAAAGTTGTTTTTTTGTCAACCAGCAACTGACTGTATGTGGCATATGAAAATATAAAAAAATACATACAATAAGGAACATAATACTCAAAAAAGGGAAAACTGAATATAAAAAAGATAATAATGCATCTTACACATGATTAGTGCAGAGTAACATTGCATTGGTTTTGGCATAGATAGATAGAAATAACAGTGGGACTCTCTTCTGAGAGACCAATGAACAAAAAATGATTAAAAAAAAACAGGTCAAAGAAAATAAAAAACTCACAGTTTACGACAGTCCTCACAAAACTATACACTTGTACAGATTGTATTGTTTGTAAGCTGTATAAAGAGTTATTACTGTTATACTGTATTCATACTTCATTGAGTTACCATTGAGGACAGTGACAATGATTTATCAAGCACATATGTAAAAAGAAATACAAGTACCTTGATGTTAAAGGTGTGTTACCCAAAACTATTTTCAAGTTGAGGGAGCTTCGAATGACAGACAGTTTTTGATGTCTACTAGCTTTCATAGCTCAACAAGAGCAGGAGGAGAAGCTGCAGCACACTTGGATGAAAATAAATACGTAGTATGATTATTTAAAAAAGGCTTTAGAATAATTTTACATATATATTAATTGGATGTCAAAGTATCCTCAGCTTCTCCTGTAAAACGGGAGTAAAAAGCTGATTAGCTAGCTAGTTCTACATGCTCCTCCATGCAGGCTTGGTGTTCCTGAATTATTACCCTACTAAGGGTCATTGGGAGGTAATGTCTTAAATAACTACCTAGGTATAGATCACATTGGATACAAACAAAAACACCAGCCTACCCACTGGCAACATCAAAGCTGATTCTGCCTCAATATATTCAAGTATGAAGAGGAGAGCTAGCTGGACCCTCAGCAAGTAACTCAGTCCAGGTCAAGTATCTTATTTGTATTGATGAGGTATGAAGTTGGGTTTGGAATCACATCGTTTGGAATTCTATCAAATCCAAGCGGTAATTGTTTAGCAGCAGTATTTCACACAGCAGACAGTAAAATAAAGAAGAACTGTTGAAGTAGTTAAAGGCTAAGTTGTTTGTTTGTGCTGTTCCCCCCTGGGTGAGACTTAGCCTTTTTGATTTCAACTGGACAATATCATGTGCCAGATGCTACTGACCGCATTAACTCATCATATAAAAACCATTGAGGTGTTGGTCCATGTTGAGCTAGAAGCCGTTATGATTTGACTCTTTGGAACCGGTCACCTTGCCTATCATTGCAGATGTTACTACTAATGCCCGTTTAGATTTAAAACATTCCCCTTTAGCAGCCACCATTTAGGTTGCTTATGAAACATGTTGAGCCAAAATCGTTTCATGATGGTTTAAAAAGTCGTGACTGGGCTCATCTGAATCTTGTGTTGATAGATATGCCTGACCTGGAGGTGTGCCACAACACATCTGTCAGAGCTTAAAAAAAGCAGGGGCTTGCTAATGTTTGGCTGGGAATGACTGTATGTCTTTTCTTGGCAACTCTTGAGACTCAACAGACGGTACTAAGTCACTGCAGCAGTTGTGCTTGGTGCTGATCAGAGTTTCAATAAGTTTGAACCTTGGACCAAACCAATGATTCAGTGGTAATGCTGTGTAAATACTGTAGTGCAAAGAGAATTTGATTGAATCCCAATTCTGATCTCAATCTCCAAAACTGTATTTTGAGACTATCAAGTTCACCATCAGCAGTGAGAATGATGGTTTGGATAGCAGAGCAAATATGCACCAATAAAAGGAAGACAACACCTTTAGACAGTCAGCAGTGCTGCATAAAAATAATGAAGTTATGAAAGAAAAATAATAGCCCAAAAGCTTGAAACCACTTCTGGTCTGACATTCATTCGGCCCCAGAATTACCAGATGGTCAATTGCCATATTGGCAGATGCCAATAAATAGCCTGTAGCGATACCCCTAAAACCCATCCCATGTGTCTGTATGAACCCTCCCAACCCCATGCGGTATACAATCTAACATTCATCACAGAGGTACTAATTGGTACGCTCTGCATAGTCGGAAAGTGAGGTAACAGTCTGATAGGAGACTATATGGTAAGGCAGCAAAAGTGTAGCTCTATTCTTAGCAAACTGACCGAGTGTTCTGCAACAAACAGAAGAGGTATAATGCCCATGAGAGAGGCATGTGGTGCATTAAAGAAACACAGATTCTAATAAAAACTCATCAAGATAGTAGGTTGTGTGGCGTTGCTAACTACAATCTCAATCCCCTCAAAAGAATAGCAGTGATTCAAACATTTAGAAAGCGTCCTGAGTGCAATAATACAGCAGTATTCCTGAGTATAACACTAAATGAAAAACAAACAAAAAAAAACCTTCAGCAACATTCTTCATCAGCAATTATTTTTAACCTGAGGTAGTTCCAAAGGCAGCTTTGACAAGTAGATGAGGATCACGAGTCCCATCTCCCTCATCAAAGCAATCTGATTGGCCTCTGTGCTTCCCCGGCGTCAATGATGCCCAACTTCTCGTTTAATCTGAGGTTTCAGGAGCTGATGGCATGTGGCTGTGCTCCTCCTCCTCTTCATCTTTTGAGGGGGATGGTTTTCCCTGAGAACCTGGTGACTGTTGTGCTTTTTGCGGGCAGTTGGCAACCATATGATCGATACTCTGGCAGAAATGGCACTTCTTGGGCTGCGGTGGTAGCTTGCACTCTTTGGCATGGTGGTCCAGGCCTCCACAGTTGTAACATCTGAAAGAGTAGATAAGAAAACAGTTGCTTTACTAATTTGAGTTACATAACACATTTAAAGTTGAACCCTGGACATCTAGCAAGGGAATATCTACCACAGTAAGTGCTACATCCTTTTAGGTCACCAGCTAGTTGGTTCATTGGTCTGATTACTATCTGGTTTTTAGATTCTCTTTTTCTTGATGTACTGTCTTTGGGGATTAAGGGTTAAAAAACAATGTTTAGAGAAAGCAGTATGTGTTTTTGAAAAGAAAAAGTCAGTCGCCAGAATAGCTTGAAAACTAGACAGTTCCTGGAAGATGCTTCAAGCTGCAAAAAACTGCAGATAATTATGCTAAGTTCAATTAAGTTAGTCCCCTAGTCAGTCATGTTAGCTATTGTAAATAAATAGTCTCCAGCAATGTTTGGAATCATATGAAAATGTTTCAGACCAAGGTCCAAAGCCCAAGGCTTTTTCACCTGTTGACCACTAGATGGCAACCAGTTCCCAGGGTTAACTTGAGCGCACCTTTTGTCATCAGTTTTCAAGGGCATTCCAGGTCACACCATATTGCTCTTTGGGTGAGCATACCAGGTTTAAACATCTCAATGCATCCAAAGGTTTCTGAGATACTCAAAATGAACAGCCACAGTTTGTAATATTCTACTCAGCAAAACACCTCTGGGCAGTTTTTATTTTTGAGTGTACTGTGGTCTTGCAAGTGTCAGGAACCTTGTTCCATGGACCAGTTATGGCCACCATGGCTTGTTTTATCTCAAAGTAGCCTGAACAGCTTGCCTTATTTGTCAATTTGTCACTGCCAAAAGCTTTCAGTTGAACTCACTGGGCTCTATTGTATCAAAGTAAGACATCCATTTCATCGGCATTGAACTTTAGAAATGAACACCACGCCAGGGTCAAGCAGGAGCCATCAGGGGTTCCTTCATCCACCACTGTTTGAACACAATCTATAGAATGGCCACGCGTGCAGAGGCGGAAGACAGATGGATGGTGGGCGTGCGGTGCTTGGCCTGCGCCACAGCAAACCCCCTGCCACCATTGAAGCAGCAGATGAGGTTTTGTCAGGGTGGCTGCCTGGAGGTCAGTGTGGCTTTGTAGTAGTGGCCGTTGGGGTGGTGTCAAGGTCTATACTGCCACATCACTGCACCTCCCTACATCAGCATCCTTCAGGAGGCAAAAGGAGGGAAGGGGAAGTGGTTCCTTTGTCTAAAAAAGCTGCAGTAATGACCTCTGAACCCTGCCCCCTCGACCTACACCACCCTTCCCTTCGACCCCCAATTCCATCCCAGCCCCCAGCCCACTTGCATTTACTCATGCATTGTTGCCATGACAACAGTGACCTTTCACCCCCTTGCTCAAGCTTTTACATCTGTTATCAATTAAATGGACAGGATCTTTTCCCCTACCTTCAAGTCAGATACACACTCACATACTTACAAAGGTGGTCTATAAGGTAAGCCCTGAACATAGCCCCAAAACTACAAGCTGCTGTTCAAATTGTGCCTTACTTTTGGATATAAATATGATCAATCAATCATACATAAACTAATGAAACACCATCCAGCACTGCATAATGAAATACGCTAGAGGGGAACGATTCCTTATCAATGGATCAGTGTGGTCCACAGAGAGTTATTGAACCACAGCGGGCCTCCCAGGACTCTTTGAGGCGGTAATGATCTCTGTTCTCACACTGACTACTCTCTGGCTCTAATCACAAGTGACAGGAGGGTGAAGCTGATACATTTCTAACCCCTTGCTATATTCTGAAAATAACGTCCAAATCAAGGACCCCTTCGGCTTACCTTCCTCTTACTTGGAAGGCCAGTGCATGAAACACTGAGTTGCAAAAATATTGTAGACTGAACAACTCCCAGTTTTAGCTGTTGTGAAACTTGCCCAGGATCTAAGTAACACAAAGCATCCTATATTTAATCTATAGGCTTAACTCCAACAGCATTACTACGCTTTGTTTACATCAATGAGGAATGGCATGCTTAAGGCTACAGCAATCAGACTGCCTTGACTAAATTTAAACAGTCTCAGGTGTATTTCAATCTTTTCTTGATAAAAGAGTCAGTGCTAGAATGACAAGCAAATTCTGGACCAACACTTGTTGTTCAGCTGTACTTTTCTTTATCATGAGCTTGCTTTTTGAATTACCAATCTCATTTGTTTGGGAAGAGAGGAAGAATCTGTGTGTATATATATTCACCAGGGGCCAGCAAATTTAAACAGTTATTGATCCAGGTCACACGTCAAGCCTGCTGGTGTGACCCTTGCTAGGGCTGGATGTGGGGGTTGGGGTCGAGGAAGAGGAAGGAAAATGGGGAGAAACACCCTTGTGTGTATGGTCCAAATTAAACAGCACAATGACTGTTTGTGGACTGCAGAGAAATTTGAGATGCACAATCATTCAGTTCTCACAGTTTAAGTAATTTAAACCACTTAAAACATTGTTCTGTCACCACAGTGTGTAGGCTTTTACACAATACTAAACCTCTCCATGGTCTGTGGTCAAATTTGGAGCTACAGCTAACTTATAATTTGATGCAGGGGGGGTCTTAGTTTTGGAAGTCTTGAGCTCTAAAAATGACCAAAAGGTAATCACAACAATAAACTGTGTCTCTGTTCCTTCCCAGTTCATCCCTGCTTACCTATCTCCCTTTGACCGGCGCTTCTGGACCTTCTTGCCTTTAGGTCTCCGTTCACTGCCCACACAGTGGATACCACCTGGTCCGGTCACTTGCTGGGACTCAAGACCCTTTGAAGACTTCTTGAAGGTAAACTCGACTGCCTCGCCCTCCTTCAGGCTGCGGAAACCTTCCATGTGCAACTTGCTCTGAAAGGAAGAATAAGGAGAAATTTAACATCAGAACCCTTATTTCAGTGTTGGGTAACTTAATTTGTTTGTTTTCAAGTATTCCTTTGTACAACAGGGCGAGTCCTACACAAAGGGATGATAGGATTTAGTGTTCGTAATTGAGTTTCTCAAAACCTGCCTTATTGCACAACCTGTGCCAAAACCACTTCTTTTGTGAGTCAGTAGATACTTTGACCCTGTAAAACAAAGCCCAACCAGTCTTCAGTGCATGATACCATCAGAGCCAGATAGCACTTATCAGGTATCTGCTGTTTTAAGGTGATCATAATGTCTCACCTGATAAACAGTTTCCACTCTACCAATCACTTTGTACACATACTGCCCTCCACAAAAAGACACCTTTACCTTATTTAGACATGTCTTTTTGCTGTGTTTGAGTGGTAAATCTGATGAGGATAACCTTCAACCCATCCCCCCTCCAGAGGAACAGCATTCCATACTGCTGCCCCCACCCCAACCTTCTTCCCACCCACATCACAAAGCTCCACTAACACACTGACCACCACTACTAACCCTAAACTGCAGGATGCAGGGGTTAGTGCTACGGTTGGGGGTGGGGTGAGAAGGCAGCGGTGCTTCTCTGAGAGGTTGGGGGTCAGCGGGACATTCCTTGGATAGTTGTTTGGCAGAAAGAGGTGGAAGATAAAAGTTGAGGGAAGGCACCAATGATTGATATCTCCCTTTGATATCAGTGCTTGAATGTGTGACATCTTTGTTTGTAAAAGAAACATGGTGATTTAATTTGGTACCAGTGTGAGAGGAAAAGAAAGATTAGAGAGGCATGTTGGCTAAATGAATCAATTAAGGAGGAACAATAAGAGCAGAAACTAATCTAGTCACATGCATAGCTACATATTCTGTCAATGTTCACCTGGGGTGACCTCTCTTAGTGGTTCTGGATAGCAGTCTCATCCGATTCACAAATCTGAATTTAAGGTTACGTACAAAAAATTGAGATGGAGAAAGGGAAGGTAGGGCGCGGTTTTAAGGATAAACTCAACATGGGAAACCCCTGTGTATAAATCCTAGGGGGAACTGGGAGATCAACTTGTCACAACTGTGGCAGACATAGCAAGAAGGATCCTTGATGTAGTAGGTATGTTTTGACACACACTAATCCTATTTTCTTTCATTTATTTTTTAATAAAAGTCACATCTGTCGGTTAGTTATTAACAACAATCTGTAAACTGCATCTGCTAAAACAAACCGGAATCAGACTGAGCTCCTGAAAGCAGTGTTGTTCGTTGATGACTGCTTAAAGCCAGACAAGAAAATCCTTCAGGAATGGTTATGATATCAACGATACAATTAGTAAAGTGCATGGGACCTATTAATTAATAAGGGCACTTCATCCCTGAAATTTTCAGTTAGAGTGTTGCAGTCATTGTTTCCATCTGCAAACTAGCCATGACAAAAAAACAACAAAGGCACCATCTTCTCTTATCCTGCAGCAGTCAGTCATAGCTGAGCATCTGCTGCAAAGTCCTGAACATCTATCACATGTGATTGGTGAGGCATGATGTTAGTGTGGCAACATGGATGTTCACAGAGCACCAACCCATCAGGCCTCTCTGTGGCCTGGTGACCGTTAACCCATTTCCTCTCTCATGTGTGACCTCCCCCCAACCCCCATAACGGACCTTCATTGGCCGCATGCCCTTCACCAGATTCCACACATCCACACATGCACTCAGGTATGGACCAGGATGGAGCATTTTCAGGACCTGATGTTGAAGTGTTAACTATTGTCAGGATCTACCGTAAACTTTGTCCAGAATGTGCCTGGAAGCTGAGCGAGGCAGAGAAAGACATCAGAGCAGTGAGGGACAAAAGCAGGACTGCTGCTGAGACAAAGAGGGGCTCGGTCACGGCCGAGGGGTGCTTCATTCGGATGCATGGCTCTATTGTCCACCTGCACAAAGGCCAGTGGACCCTGGGAGTTAATTTTCCTTGACACGCGGCCACTAATTTTAGGGCTGAGGCCTCTTACGTTGCCATAACCTCTTTACATCCATCATTGACACGCGTGTGTCTAACTTTTCTTGTGACAGAGTGGGAGGTTGGCCATTAGTTACGCATTTCTTTTGGATAAAATGAGACCACAGTGGATTAAAAACTGTCAGATTGAGAGTCCTTTTAAAATAGCAGCTCTACTTTATGGCATTGGAACATTAAGTTCATGATCAACAGGCTGGATTTCTTTCAAGTCACTAATTGCTGTTGGAGTTTGTTTAACTACCAAGGCCTTTTTTTTTCTTCTTCATTTTAACGATAAAGCACAAGAATAAAAGTTTCTACCTCTGGTTGAATGTTTATTGTATGGTCACACTATGATGAATCAGGGCGCAGCTTCAAGTGTTTAATCGAATGATGTTTCAGTTACAGAAGCCCTGCCCACTCTCACTTTACGCATCATCATTACAGGAAAACAGACAACTGAAAAACAGAACCTAGTGAGAGAGCTTTGTTCTAAAAAGTTGCTCCAAAGTTTGGAACTTGATCATTTTTCAAGAGTAAATTGTCAATTAAAGGATATCATGTATGCTTTTCTCTTTATGAATAAAATGTATAATTTTAAAGGAGAAATGCAATATGTTGTTAACACACATGAGGCTGAGTGAATTGTAACAAGGGAAATTTACCTTAAAAAAAATCCCTGAGGGCTCCTCCTTAAAGCCAACAGACTACCACACACACACAGGGAGGGGGTAGAGCAGACAGCAAAGAGCCTTTAATCACTTTATGACAGGAACCTTGAGGTGAATGAGCAGCTAGTGGAGACTCCTCTCATTCACATGCTAAGCCTTTATCTTATCAGACAGCAATGGAGGCGCTCACTCACATGAGAAGTGGGAGGGAAACGCATCCCCCGCCTCCCACCTCGCCACTAGTTGTATATGAAAAGGTGAATGGAGGCTGTGGGCTTAACCTGGATGAACTCAGGAGTTTTATTTTAAACCTCATGTTGAGAGAAAACAATTAAACCTTGAGTAGAGACAGCATGACTTATTAGATACAGTTTCAGTGTAATTTATCCAAAAGTCCTTTTTTCGCAGCGCTTGATATAAATACTCATGATGGTGTTGCATTACTACACTTAGGGATTGACTTTTACAAAGCCCAGTGAAAAAAGAGCCACACCAGTCATAATCATTAATGTTTCCTGTCTTGGCTCACATTTTAGCCTTTGAAAAGTGATCAATAGTTGTTGTTTCAAGGTTTGCACATTCACCAGTTAATCTAGGACCCCAAATCATACAGATCATATCAAAACTATTGTTTCAGCCAGCAAATGCAATGATAAAAGGCACAGTGCTACACCCACTCATCATTCCCCACACCCAAACTAAATAATTGACTGTTTAAAGGCTGCAGGAGAGGACCAATGACGTTTTCTTCCCCTTTAAACGAACTTACAATGCTGTTCACACAGCAATCATTGTGATCTATAGTCATTTTAAAAGCATTGCAATGTCAGAGTATTAAAGTAAGTTGGCTTTAATTCTCTTTCATATCAGTGTTCAACCACGAGGGAGGCCCGCGCAGACTCCTCAGGCTGCAACACGTGTTTCCCTGAAGGAGAAACACCCACCACACTGCAGTGAGTTCACACAGTCATTTTAACTTATAGTGAATAAATCACATGGTATCTTATTTATCTTAATTAAACACGTCTGCTAATGTGGTGTTAAAGGGCAGTGTTTTTTTTATTTTCATAGTTTTAATTTAAAGCTGCCTCACTCCAAAGATGGCTGGGTTGAAAGAAACGCTGAATTAATCAGGCTGGATTGGAAACAGGTGGTCTGACCTCACTCAGGGGATTTGTTTGCGTATTTTAAGGTGTTTATATAGAAAGTTGCTTTCCCACTTTGATAGTTTCACTTTGTATATTGTGTCGTCCTACCTGATGGACAAAAACATCAACCGGTTCGTCCAGTGGCACTTCCTCCCGGCTGGTCATGGACAGGAACCCGAAGCCCATGCGGACGTTGAACCATTTACACACGCCGACCCCGTGCAAAGGCTGTGAGTCCTCCTCGGTGCTCGGTCCTTCATCCTCCTCGGTCTTGCACACCCCTGCGAAGAAATGTTCAATTTAATGAAAAATCCGCACATAGGGTATTGTTACATTCATTTCAAGCTAAGGGGCAAACTTCCATTAAAGTTTAAGACCGGAAAATAACTTTATTCTCCTTGTTCTCTCGCGTTGTTTCATCATCAATCAATATGAATCGATACAACACCAGGAACAATTGTGCAATTTTGCCGCATTTAGACTCAAATTGTTGCTAAATAAACAAAACAGACCAGACAAATGTGACTTTATCAGTAGGGGTGAAATACTCAGCAAATTAAAAGTGATGTTAGATTGTGTAGTATCTGAATTTTAAAGAGCAATGGCTTCATTAATCCGCACGCATCACATCACGTGTTTGCAACAATGCATCAGGCTACATGTCCCAGTACTATCAAGCATCAAGTCCTCCCAAATTAAAAGTTACTCAAGTAGGCTTTTAAAAACAATTAAATAAAATGCAAAATATTCTGTTACTCAACCTGGGAATTCCTGGTTAGAAACGGAGCCCATATCTTCACTTCTGCCTTGAGTCAAAATTAGCACCCAAGCTACAGTATCCTTTTTATTTTAGCCCTCAATCTGGGTAATCCTCACAGATTGCCACTTTCATGCAAAATGCTGTGAAAAGCAGAAACTGCGCAGAGAGAGGGAAAGCGGGAGAGGGAGGTAAACAAAAGGGGGCTGGCAACCTATTCCCCCTAAACAATGAGGGGAGGGGGGTGGGGGGTCAGCGGGCAGAATTTTTTCCTGAAGACTCCCCCTCCTTAAAAGAAAAAAAAAGTCCTAAAAACAATGCAAGGACACCCAGCCCCTCCAGAAAGCACTTTAACCATTCTCAGAGATAAGTAAGAAGCATCCCAGCATACCTTCTGCCATGTTTTAGCGCCAGTGTAGTCCTGATGCTGCTGCTGCTGTTTGTGCGCGAGTGTGTGCGTCTCTCCTGCAGTGGTCAGCTGTGTTGGTCAACACTAAATGACCATTTCTCATTCAACAAACCCCCCACACACACGCTCGGTCATGTCCACGTGACTTACAATTTTATTCCCCAAGGATAGATTGCGTATGGTTTAATGGAGGAGCCTAAATGTGGAAGTGACCAATCACGTTTAACGCGAATAAAGGATCCACATAATAATTTTAATGTTCTATATATAGGCCTCTGTTGTGTTTTATAGCTTAAATGAAGCCATCAATCTGGAGCACCATATTTATTTTAATATAAACATCTTGTGTGCAGGTTTGGGAATACATGTGAAGCTTATAACCCCTTTTATATAACTGTGTTTATTTTTCTCTTCATATACATTTTTAAATTGTTTTTACTTCCATGATATTTTAAATTAACAATGTATTTAAATTTTGAAATTAAGGTACAATTAAGGTGGGGTGTGACAACTGCGAGGGAAAATAAGATATGGCCTTATCGCATAGGCTATATAAAAACATATTTTTGAAGGATATCATGATATATTATGCGTCCTTAGTTTTAATTTCAATTCAACCTATTATTCCTAAAAACTTCTTTTTTAAACCCTTGTGATTTAGTCTCGTTCTGGTGGCATGCATGTGAGTTGGTTAGCTGCCGTCCCCAACATGCCAAAGAAAACGGATTCTAATGTTAATCCAGAAGAAACATGAGGGGGGAAGTGTTTCCTCAAGAAGCAGAGGTGGGGCAGTTAAATTGAGTCGAAAAGAAAAAGGAGCTGGGACGAAAAATTGGATAAAACAAAAGGACACAGAATAGTTAGAAAAGAATAATCTACCTCGATACAAGATGGCAGCATGAAAACAAGCCAAGCTGGTCAAACGAATTCATGGATCGATAGTGATTGATCACGTCATGTTAAGATGTTGACTCGTGTCCTTGTGGAGAGATGGATGGATCAAAGACAGAGAGAAGTGATCTAACCATGCAAAGAGACAGAAGAGTCCAGAAACTGAAATATAAACAGAAGGGTTTATTATTATGAGAGTGAAGAGTTGAAACGAAGTTATGACACCCAACGAGCGATTCAAAAAACATGAAACAAAAAACAAGATGGCACGAAGATCCAGCTTCTTGTAGCATGAAATTGTGTCACTGAAAAAGTACAAGCGGCCTTAGAATAAAGACATTTAGAAATCAATCAAGACAACTTGAAAAAAAAAAGATTCGTCGTGATAATGAGAAATGTTGGTGTCATTTTTAACATTTGGACGTCTGAATTATCACCAAAACTTCGATTAACAGATTTTCTTTCTTTCAGCAATTGGAAATAATCTGTGCAGATTAATCTGAACATTAACAGAAGTATTTAGTTTATAAATGGATCTCAGCTCCTCCTCCTATTTGCAGAAGGCCTGGTGGTCACCCTACCTGTCCTTTCCATCATAACTACCACAACGACCCCTTGTGGACCCGCAAAACACGCCCACTCAGACACTTAGATTACATAACCGACAGGATTTAGTATTCCAAAATTAAAATTGACGATAACAGGACAATTTAGACGAAGACATGTTGCATCACGAGCGCTAATCCCAAATTTGATTCAAGTAGTGTAAATAAATAATCAGAGCTGTGAACGCTCCTTGGCTGGAGGATGATTTTATTTTAATTTGAAACGAAAATTCAACTATTTATTTTGTATTATTCTTTTGAAAAATCGGCAATTCTTTAATTTTAATCCGCTATTTTTTTAACACGAAAAGTTAAACCTTCTTCAGGTGATATTTTTAAAAATCGAGCTACAATAAGGCCTATATTCTGAGATAACCTATTAGATTACAGCAGCGTGGCCATTGTTAGAGAGGCGTTTTAGCTGTAAATGTATCTTGATGCTTCCATTCTAGTAACGTATACAAGATTACAATTTAGCAACAATATTGTTACATTTAAAATTATCTTGAAGAATAATATAAGCTTATTTTTTTCATCAATAAAGAAATTAATAGATATGAAAAGAAAAAAAGAGAAATAAAAAGTTGAGATGTGTCCTTGTGACTTCTACGAGCTGTTATACATTTCACCCCAACTTCCTGCCTTATGATTGAAGATGTTAACTTTACACTTTAAAAGAGTGACTGCTAAGGCTTAATCATATATAAGCAATCTTAACTCAAAAAATAGTAGGCTAATTTAAGAGTCCATTTTGCTTTGGCAGCAAGAACACCAGTAAGAAATCATTTCAGATGACACATGTTTTTATTTATTTTAGACTTGTTTAATTGAAAAACAAACAATTTAAAGGATGTATCCACTTAACTCTAGACAAACTGATCTATAAACAAAGTCAACAATCTAATGAAATGTCAGCAAGTGAAGAAATCTTCAGTGGAGACGTGCTGGGGATATATTGGCAGTTAGCCAAAGTGTTTGGCTCTCACTGCTGGACTCGAGCCAAAGCTGATGCAAGCTAATTGACTGCAAAGACTGATGTCATTGTTGCTTAAGGATAATGGTTAGGAAATAAAAAGTGAATGATATTTAGCTTGATATTGAAAATAATGTTAATAATAAAATAAAAATAATTATTAGAATTATAATGATTATTGTTATAATAATAACAATAACAAATCATAAATACACAACTGAATTAATAAATAAATATAATTCCAATGTCCTCTTTCAGGGGTGTGTCCAGACTTTTGTGAATGGAGTGGCTCAACTGGACACTGGCACATGCAGGAGTGGCCAGAATTTATGTGTAATATTTGTGAACACACACGAATGATGAGCATTTACCCTCTAGATTTTTGTTATCTATAAAGTAGCATACCGTCATTATATTCCTGTGTGTATTCCTTTTTTTACTCTAAATGGCAAAACGAAAAAACATGGGGTACCAGTTGGCCCAGCAGTTTAGCACAGTGCTTATAGAGAGGCTATGGTCCTCTACAGCTGTCGCTTACCCCACTCTCTACCCACTGCATTTCATGTCCCTCTTCAGCTGTCCTATGTCAAGATCCTGCTCCTCATCTTTAAGGCCCTCCATAACCTTGCTCCTCCATACCTCTCTGAACTTTTCCACATCAACACACCCAGCCGCACCCTCAGGTCTTCTTCCATTCACCTCACTATACCACCCGCCCACTTAACCCCCATGGGGGTCCAGAGCCTTCAGCTGGTCTGCCCCCCACCTCTGGAACTCCCCCTCCACCAGACATCCGTAACATCGACTCTCTTTCCATTTTCAAATCACATCTCAAAACACATCTTTTTAAACTGTCATACTCACTCTGATTACACCTCTTTGCTGCACCAGATCTGATCCTGATAATTTTACTTGTATTAATTAATTATACTATATCATGCCTTGTTGATTTTATCTGCCTAATTTTTATATTGTTCTTTTTAAACTCTGCATTGTACGGTGACCTTGAGTGCTGAGAAAGGCGCCTTTAAATAAAATGCATCATTATTATTATTATTATTATTATTATTATTATTAAAGGAAAAAATGCCAACAACCTAACTTAAAAACAGATTTAAAAAAAAACAACAACAACAAAGAAACAGTAGAGTGGCATCACGGAGATCTTTCTTGCTAAATCCATTCAGGGCTCTTAAAGATTATGTTTGTCCAAGGCCATGATTTAAGCCACTTACATAAGAAAATGTGTTACATTGAAATATAAAGAAAAAACATGTATGAATAAATAAATAAACAAATAAATAATTACTACAAAATTGTTACAAACAGCCCAAACAGCAGCTGACTGAGTAAATAACCAACTATAGTGAAAGATTATGATGTGGCACCTGGGGTGGCTGAGCAAACGGGGCAGGAGTTTGGGGACTGGCACCCCCAGTCAACGCTCTGGACACGCCCCTGCTCTGTCAGTCTTTTGAACTACCACTCAAAATAAATTGGACATCTGGGTGTCTTATTTTCAGCAGTACTTGAATGCCGCATGTTGGAGTGCGCTTGTGTTATATTAAGTGACCACTAGATGCCACTGTAACTCTTAACTATTAAAGTAAGGGAAGCAACTCAGCCGGCCAATCAAACTTTTACAGAAAATCATAATAGTTATTGATACTTTTGATCGTAATGTCGCACCTGAGAGATTATATTTTTGAGTCACTTTGAGGTTCTTTATATCACAGTGAAATAACTATTAGCAACCGAACTGGAAGCCTACTTAGTTTCTGGTATTCAAACTTCAAAATATGTAATATTTCTTCCTGTTTAACGTCATATAACGTCATCAGAAATTAGCTAAACAGCTCAGAGGAGGCACGCCAATCAATGTCTAATAGCCCACTGTGTGAGGACGAATCTAACCAACCACGGAGGCAGGGAACTCCCGTACACCATGGGCAGAGAACACTACGCTGCGTCATGTGTCCGGTGCACGGATCAGATTATGGGCGGGACACGGCAGCCAGCTGGAGGAGTGATCTGCTCAGAGAGAGAGGGAGAGAGAGAGAGAGAGACAGTAAAGGAACGACTTGATTGGAATGACATCAGGATTATCCGCCCTGTAACAGCATTAAGACCAATTTTCCATTATAAGAACAAGAGCTTTGGGAAGTGAGTTTCTGTTGTGGTGATACGAGGCTCAGCAGAATGCAGAAAACTGAGGATGCTGGAAAAGTTCAAATTCTCTTCACCAGCCGCGCCAGGTAATCTACATGGGTGCTGGATTGCAAACATGTAGCCAAATCATAGTTATGAAATCAGTTGGATATCCACTTTTCTAGACGACATGCATGACACTTTGAACCTTAGCTCTTAGGCTGCGAGGAGAACTCTCAGGAACAGGACAGAAAGAGGTTTCTTCTGGGTCCGTGTCCCATCCGAGCCGTTTGCAGCCTCTGCTGATCCGGACAAACATGGCAAGACTCCGGAGGAAAGCTTGCATAGTTCTGCTTCTCTTCACCATATTCGTCTTCGGTACCATGATGGGACTGAGGACCCTGAAGCCCTCTGACGGCTTCTCGGATCTGGCTCCAGGCTTGGACTTACTGCCGATGATAGGAGGGAAAGTGGACCGTCGCTCCGTGTCCCGGGACACCACCTCGTCCCCGGTTCAAGCCCAGCAACCTGCAGGCAGCAACACCAAAGCAGTTTTGTCCAACTCAGGTCCCGAGGGGACTATATTTTACGATGTTCATATTTTTTACCACATCTGGTATGGCAACCCCAACATGGACGGTAAATTCATTCACTGGGACCACATCCTTGTTCCACACTGGGACCCCAAAATCGCATCCAGCTACCCGAGAGGGAGACACATGCCGCCCGAAGACATCGGCGCTAGTTTTTACCCCGAGCTTGGTCCGTACAGCTCCAGAGACCCAGACGTGTTGGAGTCCCACATGGAGCAGATCGGAGCGTCTGCAGCAGGTACAGTTCAGAAATGACGAGGACACTGTAAAATAACTGAGTGTTGTTTGTGGTGCTTGACAGAAATCCCCCTGTAAGCTCAAAGCTGCCTCGTTTTCGCTCTCAACATTTTCAGCACCACGCATCCACTGGACAGCTCCCTAAACGCTCAGCTCTGAGTGCTGAATTTCTGCAGATAGAAACTTCATGGATTAAAAAAACTCAGATTGTGTATCCTATAGATTGACATTTTGAGCCTTATGTTTACGTCGACTTTCATAAATATATCAATTTCAAAAATAAAAGCGTAACATAATTTATTATGCTTTGAGAAATTTTCCAAGGGTGAGGTAAAAGGTTGAAATAAGTATCCGGATACACATGATTATTATATTTAAGGCTTCATTTCATAAACCACATTTAATGCAGTTATTTATCACGCTAGTAGAATTTTCAATTTAAATAATTCCTCACAAGTTTGAGCTTGTTCTTTTTTAAGCATTGCTTTAATTTAACAAAACTAGATTGAGCAACATTTCCATATCATCATGACTGATGTCTAAGAGTAACTTGTTCAACTTTATCAAATGTGGGCTGCACAAGGATGACTTGGTTGATGCTTTTGCATCACAGCAAGGAGGTTCCTGGTTCAATTCCCAGCTGAGACCTTTCTGTGTAGGATTTGCATGTTCACCCTGTGCATACATGAGTTTCCTGCGAGTGCTCCGGCTTCCTCCCACAGCCACGCTCGTTGTGTTCATTGGTCTCCCTGAATTGTGAGGTGTGAGTTTGAGTGGGTCTGGCTGTGTGTCAGCACTGTGATAGGTTCTTGTCCAATGACAGCTGGGATAGGCTCCAGCCCAGTGACCTCGAATGGGATAAGTGGTATAGATAGTAGATGGATGGATGGATGAGAATCCAGGGCTCACATCGTCAGTCAAGAGCAAATTTGTTTGACAGCCACAGAACCAGCATTCAAGAAACCACAAATCTGAAGCCAATCAAACAACTATGAACAACAAATAACTCAACAATAGCAATGAATAAATTCTTAAAACATATATGAGAATAGAGCTTCAAACGGATTTAGATTCTGCACTGTGGTTAGGAGATTGTGTTAAAAAAATAATGCCCTTTATTTCTACTCTGAGGACGTCAGACTTAGTTTTAACAGATGTTCATTAAGGCAGTTAAAGTTATTTTGTGGGTCTTATTACAACCTGGTTTGGCCTTTCAAAAAGACAGCTGAGTCCTGTAGCCTGATATCGAGTAACAGCTCAGTGAGTCCAGCTATCAGCAGCCAACACATGATAGGCCCTGATGTTTCTGCCTTGCGGCTCAGTAGGTTATTGTACACCAACCGGAATGATGACCAGACTGTCTGCCCCGTCTGGTCATGGCAGCGACAGATGGATCATGGGAGTGCCGGCTCTCAATCCCTAACTAAAACAATCCATTAAATTAGAAAACACCGCCAGCAAAACTCTGAACAGTTCCACTTGGCTTCATGACTGATTCCCCACCACTTTAAGAGGCTCATAAATAAAATGAAGAGCTGTGGCCATATTCTAAATACACACAGAGATAGTTTGGTACTGTGGGATAATAGTCTCACACAGCTCCACAGCAAGCAGCCATGAGTTTAATGAATGACCTTAAAGTGCCAGGATCCTCTGGTGCCATGAGCTGCTAGGGCTTACATGAAGTTATTTCTCAACCAGCATTCGAGCATGAGGTTGCATTTTCCAGCTGGAATTTATGAGCTGTCACACCTCATGCTGCACAGGAAGAGAGAGACTGCCACTAAAACAAGGAATAAGTAATGATCCAAAGATGACATGCATATTCATCAGTCAGGTGCAGGATGTGTGTGCAGGTAGGTGTTTGGATATAGACAAGAAACCTTCCTGTAGAGAGCTCTGGATGGATTACAGAGTGTGTCTGTCAGGCACATACCCAAGGGCCCAACGAGTCAGAGGGTGGCTGGGGCAAAGCCTGTCTTTTGAAGTGAGAGTAAATATTTCTTTTTGACAAGAAACTACAACAAAGAGAGATAAAATGTGCAAAAGGAAGCAGAACAATTTGAAAGGGACCAGATGATGCAAAACAACCGCAGAAGAACTTTGAAGGGATGACAAAAAAGCACAAAGTTTCCACTTAGCTTCCACAAAGGGTTGCAAAGCACAACAAATCCCAAATAACTAAAAAGAGATGCAAACAGTTTTAGAAAATATGCAAAAGTTTCGTAAGGAGACGCAACCACTAGAGGTTTACAACTACTAACAGACCGAAAAAACTCCTCTAACAGAACCTAAACAACCTCATAGGGAGATCAAACATCCACAAAGAGATGCCCAGAACCAGAAAGAATCACAAAACAACCAGAAAGAGCTGAGTTTTACTTTGAATGTTGTCATCACAGAGACCTTGTATATGTCTGTTTCCTAGAACCCATTGTCTCATAATCCGTCCTTGCATACAACACCTAGCTACAAACCTGACTGCCATCTGTCTGAGTCCTGTTCAACATGTGCGGTAATTACTTTAATGGATTCCCTGGGCAGATATTTCCAGCGTGTTCATTTGATTGTCTCAAATGACTCTGTTAAACTGTGTGAAGGGCTGCGTGGAAACCCTCACAGTTAATTTATGAAAGCTAAGGTTTGTTGGCTCCAATTCCTTCCCACAGGATCGTCAGCATTTCTTAGAACTGGCATGTAATCCACAATGTGCGAGAGAGCAGTCTCAGAGGTTATACGCACTTTGGACGTAAGGTTTTCTCTGTAGATCTTTGGTCCAGGATAGATGATCAGGCTCATGACTTTCTGACTCCCCAGGGGTTCTGGTCCTGTCCTGGTATCCTCCTGGCCTGGCTGATGATAACGGGGAACCTGCTGAGGATTTAGTGCCAGTTCTACTGGATGCTGCTTATAGGCACAACCTCAAGGTAAGAGGCATCAGCACATTTTTCATTTGTGTGTAAAAGTGTGTGGGACTTTAAAGAAATGGGGGAAATAGTTCAAGGTTAAACAAAATAAAAACTCTGTGATGATACCAGAGGAAAGTACAACAATTAAAAATCAAAAACTTTACTGTTGTCTTTAGCAAGAGACTTCAGAGTCATTAATGGGATTTCCATTTTGAGAGTGCTTTAAGTAGCTACAACAGGAACCAGATAGCTCTCCTTTCCACCCCTATCCATACAGTAGATGGAAGATAAATGTATTGTGGTCTAACATAACTATTCCCAGATACACCTGCTTTCTCCCAGAGTAGCTTTTTAAATAAACTGTTACAGGGACACTTGACATGGACAAAGCTGGCTAGCTCTCTGTGAAATGTGTTTTTTTTCTCTAGTTACACATCTTTATATGCTATTGAGTTCTACAAACAGTCCAGTCACATACAGGGACTTTTTACAAAATGATATAAAAAATGATAATCTGTAACTGGTAAAATGATGATGTCAACAAGCCTAATCCTAACTATATCTACAGGAATAATCTGTGCTGTAATGCCAGCTACATAAAAGATAAGCTCTTGCTGAAATTTGAAGACAAGTGGTTTGTAAACTTTCATTTCAAACCAAAACTAAAGAGTAAAAGAGAACTGTAGTCCTGAATTATAGGTAACGTCTTGTCTGTATAGAAACCAAAAATCCTTGGCTGGTATTCTTCCTCTAGCCATTGAAGTTGGATGATTCAAAAATAGAGGAAAACAGACTTTGTGAGTTGTGTGATTTGAATGAAGTGGAGACTGAATCCCATTTTCTTTTGTACTGTGTCAAATATGATGACCCAAGAGAGTTATTGTGTCATGAAATGGTTCATCAAAACCCTGAAATATTTGGTTTCCAGATTAGCAAAATCTGGAATGGCTGTTAGAGTTTGATGAGCCTGGAGAAGAAGACATGGGAGTATGTTTAATAAGTGTTGTGTTTCACTTATTAAACAGCGATTTTGGGGTCCCTCACTGAATAGAGACCTGCTGTACACTTTAGGATGAAATAAAAACTTAAAACGTCAAAGTTAGCTAGTAAAGACAAACTAGACTTGTGTCTGGTCTCTAGTATAAGACCCAAACCCAAGCATTGCTTCCTTCACAGTTTTCAACACATCACTCAAAAGACATTTATGTAGCTACACACATTTGCAACAGTAACAATGTCTACAGTTTTCCCTCAGCTGTAGCAATGTCCTCATGCTTGAAGGCTCCCTTAAGAGCCTCTGAAAAACTGGTTCCCCAAGTTTTATCCCCATTTAGCACTAAATTCATGACACACTGTACAATTAAAATGTACAGCTGAGAGAAGATCTACAGCTCTAAAACATAGTATCATCTGCATAGAAATGAGTATTGTATTTGTTTCATGCAGATTAAAACATATGGTTAATTAAATGAGAAAATGAAAGCGGACCAAGCAAAGAGCCTTGAGGTATTCCATTTAGTACAATTAGCCAGCTTGAATGGTCCCCACTGGCTTTCACTACTACATAAAAAAAGACATACCAGCTAGAACTGATAAGCACAATGTTGTATTTAAGAGGGACAACTGATCAAATCTTTCATCTTCACTAGCTTAAGAGTCCATTTACAGAGAGATAAGAACGAGGCGTAAATATCCCTTTTTTGTCTCCATCTTGTCATTTCACTTAGACCGCAGTCATGCTGGAGCAAGAAAAGGCTTACTGACGCTTCACAGAGTTGAGGCAGAGAGCTTAATACTTCTCAGAATAGTAATCTCAAACAAAGCCAGTGTGCCGTGGTGAGTCGAACACAGAAGTGGCAGCTTCTTTTTTGTCACAGGAGAGCAAGATTGAGAGCAGTAGAACTCACTCTGCTGTCTCCTCTAAAGCCGTCTTTGCTGCTTAGGGATTTGACTCTGGATGTTTACTGCTGCAGTGACATCTCCAGCATTAGAGCAAAAGCAGGTCAAAGAGCTGCCGCTGCTGTTGCTGCCACTGGATCAGTTGTTCAGTGAGGCTTGAATGAGCTCGGGAGCACATCAGTAGCGTTGAGAAGTGGGGGGTAGGAGAATCATATGACCAATTGCCAATTAGGTTGGAAAATGGCACGTTAGAGGAAAAAAAAACGACAGTCTGTGTTGAGTTCCTTCTTGCTGTCACTGAATCAAAAGCTTATCAATGTTTAACAGAGGATGCACACATGTAATCTGATACAACTCGTGTCAGAAGCTCTCCATATAAAGATAAGAAGGATTAAGACACACATTTTGAAAACATGTCCGTTTTAAATCCACTCATTAGCACAGTGATTAGCTGAAATGGCTACTTTTTATGAAATGATAAAGTCTGCAACATGAGCACACAAGACATATATGTAATGTGTTCATCTGTTTATATGTATTTTAAAAGCTACTCAAAAGTGAGCCTGCTTTCTATATCAATTTGAAATGACATGTAAGAGGGACAAGCTCGTAAGAGTTTTTCTATGTCATAGCAGGCACCATTAATAATGCACCAACAGCATTTACACACTACATGTTTAAATAAAAAGATAAGCAAGCTGTCATGTAGGGGGTGCATTGGCAAGAAAAAAGCATTAGCAATGCTATAGGGTTGAGTTTGAGTTCCTCTACTGAGCTGAACGGTCAGCTGATAAATGTTAGACATAGGTTCTTAGTTCTGAGAAAGAGAAGTTGTGAAAATACCCAAATATTTTCTAGATGTCAACTTTAAATTATGAAGATGCATCTCTTTGTTGTAATTTTCAAATCTTACTTTTTGGGACTGATTTTGACTGTTAGCCAAACAAACAACATACTGAGGTGTCATCTACATAGAGCATACCATTTCCTTTCTTTTTCCAATTACTGATGCTGAAGAAACATCAGGTACTGTAACACATAATGAAAATATTCATAAGTTTTCCTGATGTAAAGATGAGGAGAATGTGTTCCAGCTGAGATATGGGATGTATTTGCCTTGTCCTGAGTATGACAAGCCCTGATGAGTGCCATGACGCTTTTGAGGCCAGCTCATTTAACCCTCCTGTTTGTGCGGGTCAAATTGACCCTTTTAAAAGTCTATTTTAGGCAATATATGCCTTCCAAACCAGCTAAATGCAGCATAAAAATCTGGGCAGCATGTGATAGAAGAGGCGTTGTGTTAATTTATCAACATCACTTCATAAAAAAGAAAAATTCAAAATGTAAAATAAAATAAACAAAAATCTATGTCATGTAAAACTATTGTATATGTATTTAGGGCTTTCCGATGTACATTAGAAAAAGTTTTAACATTAATTTTCATGAAAAACGAGTGAGTTCTCCTCATTGAACAATGATCTGTGAGAATTAAAGAACACCAATGGACCAAATCTTGATTTTAATGGTTAGTAATGGAGTTGAAAATTAATGTGTATTGGGATTTTTGGGGGTTCTGACACTTTTGTGGATAATTGAATGTGCCCCGGGTCAAATTGTCCCAGGAATATTATTGCTGTACCAGAGAAACAAACATAACAGGAGGATTAACCCACATTTGCGAAACCTGCTGTTTGGCTGCAGGCAAAGAAATAATGCATCTCAGTGAGGTCAAGACAGGAAGGGAGAGATTTGACATACAACGCTCAGCTGATGAGGTTTTACACATGATGGTGTGAGGACAAAAAGCTAATAGGCTGAATTAAGGGCTATGTTTTATTATCATAGGTAACCCAGCAAGCAGGATGGTTTCATACAAAGTGAGAAGTGAGTGTCAGAACAGGCTGTTTTGTTCTGTATAAATTGCCTCAACATATCTCACTGAACAAAAGTACTTATCTTTGTGTGATTTGAAAGCACTTAAAAAACACCATTGGAGAGCAGTGCAGATAAATCCTTTTTTCTGTGTTATGTAGTATGCTAAGTGTAGTAGTTCCCAGTGTCCTCTTCCAGATCTGTTTTCTTCCAGGTTCTCCGTTTTTTTTATTTTTTTTATGAACTCCTCCCACTCCCTCAGCACAGGAGGACATTTATCTTTGGAGTGCTTCATCATGCATAATTTTAGTAAAATGCTGACGATGTAGAGAGCTTTGGCTCTGATCGTCTGGAGCCCCAATGCAAATTTTCTAAAGCAAGAATCATAAAAAATGTCTTTGCTCTTTTCCACTGAGAGGAAGGAGAGACACCCAAGTGAGGAGGACAGATGGTCCCACAGGAGAATAGGAAACTGCCAGAAAAAATGTCAGAGCTGGTTTCAGGACACATCCCAATCTTTAATCTTCTTTAGGATGCTTGTGACAATTAAAGAGCAGGTTTGTTTTGAAACATTACGCCCTTGGCACTCTCTGAACCTATAAGCTAACATTTGATGATGATGAATGCCTCTCGACATATGCTTTCAAAATAAATGAAGTTGTTCCTTGGTTCATTATATTGCCCTGAGTAGTGCCTGTTCATCTGTTTCTGGAGAGTCTTAGTTTCACTGTTGATAGGTCACACAGATGCTTCACTCTGGCTTACTGAACCTGAAAAAGAAACCTGTTTTTTTATGATTACTTTTAATTAAAGAGCCTTAAATTCAGTATAAGAGACCCAGGAGAAAAAAAGTTTTGATACTGTTTTTTCTCTAGATAATATAAGTATTGGGGTTGAAAGAAACATATTACAGAAAAACGAAGATTTCATGTCATTTCATGAACATTAAAACACTTATATAGTGGGAACACATCAGAACATTAACATATAACTTTAAAATGCATAGTCAACCCTTGAAAGTCACCTAAATCAAATTTTTTTACTGATTTGATGTGTCAGTGTGTGCGTGTGTGTGTGCATGTATGGGCATGTGTGAGTGTGTGTGAGTGTGTGTGTGTGTGTGTGTGTGTGTGTGTGTGTGTGTGTGTGTGTGTGTGTGTGTGTGTGTGTGTGTTTCTGTGTGTGTGTGCATGTTTGAGTGTGTGCATGTAAAATCCTCTCAGCCTCACTCAGCCCTCTGCTTCCTGGAGTACTTAAATTGGTTAAACACAGATGTATTTAGTCCTGCTGTCCACTAGAAAGGACACTGAATAAAAGTTGTGTTTTGAAAGGGTTAAAATCACTGTACATTTGCAAAATCTTACTAAATGAGGTTAAGACTCTTACATTGAAGAATCAATTTAATTATTTGCAAGAGAAACATGATATCTGCAAAAAAAAAAAAAAAAGATCCCTCACTTCCTTTGGTGCCATAAAATGTGAAAGTTGAGTTTGCAGCCATGTTGAAAAGAAAGTTCCTGTGCTCTGTTGGCCACATCCCCACAAGTGAGACATCATTAGACGGCCCAGGATGTCCTCTTCACAGGACAGTAGGATTTTTAAAGACAGCATATATGGTGCTTCACTTAGATGGCTAAAATGTATGTCCTCCACAGAAGAAAAAAAATGAATTGCCAGGTCTCAGGAGGTTCTGTAAGAAGTAAAAAGGAAAGCTTTAGCAGATCCATCCTCTAAAAAGTGAAGAAAACTTTGAAAATGCTTGTTGTTGTTTTTTTAAATGGAGGTCTGATCAAACCTTCTTGTAAGTCAGGGAATCTAAATGCTGATGGCTTTCATAACACAATTTCAAGTTTCAAGATTTGTTCCTCAAGTTGACATTTTTGATCTAGATTAGATATAATGTATATAAAGGAATCTCATCAGATCCCTGTCAATGGGATATGTCATTACAGTAGATTGGGTTTTGTCTGCCTTTTCTCTCCACACTGACTGTTTTTGCTGCTTTCTCAATACTGCTCTGGCTACCAACATCCTGCAAATGGGAGCTGGAGCACTTTCCATGCTAAAACACAGCCCTCGCCCACAGATGCTACATTACTATGTAGGCTCTGAAAATGGAGATTAGGCCCTCGAAGAGACCAGCATGTATGATTACACAAAAGTAGTATTATATTACTGGGGGTAAAAAAAACCTTTAGACAAGGCAGAGAAAAAGACTGAAACAACAGGAGGAGTCAACTCTTGGAAGCCCTCAGTGTATCTATAAAACTATCTATTATCTATTTTCTATGTCAACTGATGTTTTTCACTCTTGTTCTGTGTTGTTGTCACAGCAACACTCCTTCGCCCTGAGGACGAGAACTGCAAGTTGTCTGGTAGATTAAACTGAAACATCATATGGAAATGAGTCTTTAGATTGGTTCTGTGAAGCTCAATGAGGCATGAATATGGCATTAACCTCGGCAAGATTCATGGCTGGATTAGTCTATTAGAGCACCCCAGGCTGAAACTTTACTGCTGACCCAATCTCAAGTTAATTTATCCAAGGAGCAATCAACGCAACAGGGATCCGTGTCAGGTCGAAGTAAGGCATCATTAATGAGGCTGGTGCTAGGGAGGGGAAAATCAGTCTTGTGTTGTTGGTTTAGGTCTTGATGGGCCGCAGCCCCTTCCTGTTTTGTGAGGAGTGTCTCAACGGCTACGTTCACACTGCAAGACTTAATGATCAATTCCGAATTTTTGCTCAGATCCGATTTTTTGTTTGCCTGTTCACATTACCATCTATAATGTGACCTGTATCCGATTCCAGTGTGAACTGTGAACTTTGTTACAGGGTTACGGTATGAACCCTCAAGCTTTGCTTGTATGGAAGTGTCACCCCATATATTTATAAGGTCCAAGACCTCGCTGTCCCTCCATTGACTTGCTCCATCGTTGCTATCCTCCACTTTTGCAAGGCTACTGCCGCGCAGAATTGTTACCTGTGTCGCTAGTATAAAGTGAAGTGAGTATCAAATGCGCATCAAATCCGCCTTGGCTGAGGTCACATTGAAAAAAATCAGATCTGTATCTGATTCAGGACCACATATTGAAGTGGTCTAAATCTGATTTGAAAAAATCTGGTGTGGGCCAGATTTGAGTGTTCACACTGCCTCTAAAAAATTTGACCTGGTCACTTGACCCCCCAAAAATCGGATTTGGGCCACTTTTGCCTGCAATGTGAACATAGCCAAAGATAATGTCTTGAGGGTCAAATGGGTCGGCCTGTTGATCTTACTGTTGTGTATTGACATCTTAAGTTTGTCCCTCCCGGGATACGGTCCCGCTCTCCTGTGTGTTTACGTGATGCGTCACTGAGTGCAGTGTTAAGATGGCGGCGAAAGGCAATACACGTCCCGGTATAACTCTCTCTGGTCTCCCGTGTCATTCTTATTCATAATACATAAAGTATAACGAGTACACAATACTTACCTGCACACCTCATGGTTCTGCAGGTTTACATGTTCTGAAGAGATGACAGATTGCAGACAATCACCCTCTCTAATCAAGGAAAAAACAATCATTTCAGCTCTGGTGTTACAATGTTAAACTAAAAGTGAAGCCAAAATAAGTGTCTCCATTTCAGCAATATAATGAACTACACATCATGTGTTGCATTATTTACTCTGAAGTTATTGGATTCTTATTTTCTCTTTAAAGTGGGTATAGCTAAGTGACTACAGCACGATTTGAAGTTGTTGTGAGTCATGGAGGTGTAGAGATCTGTTGGCCTCCACACACACTTTATTTACTCACTTTTTTCATCTGGAGGAGGATGAAAGGAAAGTGAAATCTTAACTACAACCACACTTTTTTGGAAAGGGAGCCTGTCTTTCAATTGACTGAAAGAGATGTGTGATGTTGCTTTGATGGCTGCTACATTCTTCTAAAGGAGTATGGGTGGGATTTTGTTAGACTTATGTGTAAAATGAGTCATTGGAAACATTGAAATGTTAAAAGAAGGAGAGAAGAGAGATATTATGATCCATAAAAAGTTTTTTGGGGCTAAAGTTTTGGTATAAAACAGAAGACACCTGACAAAATAACAAAGGGGGAGGAATAATGCTTCGGGAAATGTATTTTGAAACAACATTTTATCATAGATCTCATCTAAAGTTACAGAAAACAAGCTTTGCTAAGATTATAGCTGCATTCACTGTGAGGGGAAGTGCAAGTTTAAATAGGAGACATACACTTACATATTTTGCATAGCTGCATGTTCAAAACTTACAAGAAGATGAATGTGACTGTGAGCAGAGGTGGCTTAGCAGAAACAAATCCAACTCTCACACTAACAATCCCACACCACACAGCTAAAAACACACTGACCCCTCTTTGGGTTAAGGTGTGCAAGAAAAGCTATGTACTCTTTATTATATAAGTTGAGAAGTATTTCAGCAGCACCCACACACGGCTCGTGTATTTTGTATTTTTGTACGGGCAGAGCTGGAGAGCAGATCACATGGATTCAACAGCGGTGCTGCTGCTGCTCGACCTCAGCTTGAAGAGGAGCTGAAACAGTCTTTCTGCCCTGGGGAGGGTGGGGGTGGTTTGGACGGGGACAGAGTAGGGGGGGGGGTATTGTAAGCTGGGTGCAGGCAGGAGGGAGGGAGAGGAGATGAAATGTGCATCATGGGTGCCATGACTCAGTTTGCCTCCCTAAACAATCAGCACCCTGAGGGGCTGTAAAAGTTCTATCAAGTAAGTAGGCCATGTAGCTGGATGTACACAGGGGGAATAAGGCCCAGGGGTGCACCATGATGGCATCGGCCATACAGTCTACTCCACATGACCCTGTGTTGTTGTTTTACCACCGGCTTAGACCTCAGAATCTACGCCGACACTCCTGCATGAGAAAATGTGCTCAACTTAGTTAAAATTGATCTCATTGTTATAAAGGTCTGGACCTTTTCTCTATGTGTTGGCTCATTGTCCTCCTTCAGTGCTTTCTGCATGACATGGCACTAAATTCCAGTCTGCTCAGCATAAATCATGCTGGAGTTGTTCCAGGCTCTTGCTGTCGATGTTTATGAGCTATTAAAATGCGTCGACTCTGTCTCATTTACCTCTAAATTACCACAGAGTAATGGGCCGGTGTGTTTGCAAAATGAGCTGAGTTTTCTGGTGGCCTGTGATCTGCTGCAGTGAGCAGGAGACAATAACAGCTTTTATTCCCCTCTATGGTTGACACATTATTTTGCTTCATCCTCTAACGCAGCCTTGGTTTTTTCAGGATAGGTTCATATTGGATTTCACATCACCGGGCGAGAGTCTACAGAGTTATTGCATCATAAAAAGTTTTTGGGCCATGATATGCTTAGATTGCCAGGATATTTCTCTCTCTATCTTTCTTCTTATTGCTATTTTGCAAGCAAAGTGCTTCGAACACCATCAAGGTGTATGTATTGTTGCACATAAAAGCACTCAACATATCCATTAGTAGCACAAGTAGCTGTGTTTCCTGTCTTCGGTTTGGCAGCCCCTCTGTAGACATGTTCAGTAAAAACAAATTTTCAGACTTTAGTTTATTCCAAGCACCACTTTCATCCATTAGTGCACTTATAGTCAATGTCACAGTGATACTCGGCACTGCCAAAAGTACTTTTTCCATTAAGAAATTCAAGAGCACTGATCATCATGTGCATTTTAATGCAACTTTCCTATTATTAACATTTGAGACACATCATTCATCCGTTCTTATTCAGGATAGCCTTCCAGTACTCTGTCAGTGATACTTCCTGTTAGCCATGCCAATAGTGTTTCTTTAAATGTTCCTTGTGTGTCTCACCCAATTGCTGGCCAGAGAGCTGTCTGTTTTCACGCCCCTAAACTGGGGAACTCTCTGCCTCTGGACATTAAAAGGGTGAGCTCTGTGAGTGTTTTTAAAAGTAAAATTAAGACTTACCTTTTTAATCTAGCTTTTAATCTGGGGTAAATAATTTTTAGACCTGGACTGCATTATTATAATTATTATTATTTTATTATTATTTTGATCATTGCTTTAACATATATTTATCTTATTTAATAATTTATTTATCTATTTATTTCTTGTATTCATCTGATCTTGTTAATGATACCTTATTTTTAACTTTTCTTTCCTCTATTACCTATTGTATTAATTTTACTGTATTGATATTAGTATTCTTTCATTTCTAAGTATTTTATTTATAATCATGCCTTGTATAATTTTACCATTGCTGTTGTTTTCTGTCTCTGTTATTTTGTGAAGCACTTTGGGCTGCATGTTTTTATGTATGAAAGGTTCTATATAAATAAAGTTGAGTTGAGTTTAGGGGGGGCAAACCTGGCCTGTTTGTTCACCTTCACAATGTGTAATTAATGTGTGCTGACCAAATGCCTCTGGACACAAATGGTACACTTAAAACCAATCAAAGTACCTGACTGAGCTGGATAACAAGCTAGTTGAACATTTAGTAAATGCTGTTAGAAATACAGTAAACACATCTTTCCTGTCAACACAAGGTTCAAGTTAGGGATGTGCGTGTAAACTTCACTCTTGCTAGTCGACACCAGAATAACTAGCCTGGGCTTTAGCTCGGCATTAATGTTATAATGTTCTACTACCTGGATGTAAACAAGCACATATGACAGATGGCAGATATTAGTGCATCACAGTTTGTCAGTATTTTAATTGTATGATGTAGGCTTCGTTAGCATACAAACACTCAACCAGACCAATGTGTAATCTGCACAGGCATGGAAAAGTGAACCTGCAAGGAGGGCTGAAGGCCAGTGGTGTTAGCCACATTTGACAAACTCATTTGACATAATTTACCAGCAGACTAGATACATGAAGTGCATGCAGTTTGATACATTTTGACTGTTTTCTGTTTTTTCTTACCTTGAACAAGTTGGTTAGTTGAATTTTCCAGAAACTTGTCAATTCTTAACTTACCTAGTTCAATTGCAGATCTATACTTCCCTCTCTTCTTCTAACAAACCTGCTATTTCCTTTTTTAAATTTACTTATTAAAACAGACTAGATCCAATCTAAATTGAGTTTTAGAGTAAATGTATCAACACTGAAGTGCTACCAACTCAAACACTGTCAACTCCATAGAACAAAACAACACAATGGCCAGTTTAGACAATGTGAGATCTAACATGGCTAAATCCAGGCTTATGATGTGGCTGTAGTGACTATTCTAAACTGATTTTAGTCACTGTCTGGGTGCAGGAGTGAGGTGTTTTTGACGTGCTTCTAAAAGAGTCCAATGTCCAATCCTGTGTTATCGTTGCGTTACTTCTTGCCATTTATTCAT
Organism: Notolabrus celidotus; assembly: GCF_009762535.1. Lineage (NCBI taxonomy): Eukaryota > Metazoa > Chordata > Actinopteri > Labriformes > Labridae > Notolabrus > Notolabrus celidotus. Next base: position 11,066,425 of record NC_048283.1, on the reverse strand, counting down.
GCAAATGATAAACAGGTACAGACAACTTACTTTGAAGGTGATATGCGTGATGAAGATAACAGTGCGGTCTAAGACGAGCGATAAAAACCGTGTGCTCTTCTCGTTCCCAAGATCATTGCTTCACCAGTGCCCCTTTTGTAGCATTTACCTGCCCCTTGTGGGGATTGTGCGAGTAGCAAAACAAAAAACAAAAACAACATAGGTAAAATGGCTCATACAGTGGCATATCCTGATATTTTCTACTGTCCTATCTTGCATATAGTCTCTGATCGACACCCAGTGTCATGTGGTCAACATTTGGATTGATGCTTTTGTTTATGGCTTAATATCTGCTTCACTAATAATATCCAGATGAGCTTCCGCTGAGTTTTGTTCTTAGTACTCTTAGTACTACTTACACAAGTAACTAATATGGTGTATGTGACCAAAATTAAACCTAGCATTGTCATTGTGAGTATTAGCATGCTGGTGCATTGGGCTGAAGCATCTGTGTAACTTTCCATAAGTTTAGTTTTTGCCCGAAGACAGCAATCTTACAACATACTGTATGCTAAGTCAGCCTTGTGTAGCTCACTCTGTGACATCTTACATCCATTAAGTTACTGTTGACCTCCATTATATTAAAAAAAAAAAAACCTTTTCCACCACATTGTTTCCCTTGAGATCTACTGCTTGAGACAGAAAGTGTTTCACTTTGATCATACATAATTCAAACTCACTGAATTCTCTGGTCGAGCTTTAAAATATTCAACTTAAGCACTTTTTGTGTACATGTCACTTCAGGTCCCTCGTGCCTCTGTTGCTGTTTTTTTGTTTTATCAATTGCAAATACCCATTTCTGTGAGCGGTAGCTGTACTAAAACATCCAGGGGAGCATCACTTTGGGTGAAAAGATCTCACACACTGACAGGGTTTATCATAAAACATTGAAAAAGGAAACTTTACAGTCACTCCCTGTCCAGAAGGATCCGTGTGAATGTCTAACTGTGGTGTGGTGGTGAAGTCAGTGTTCCGCTCTTTTATTCATAGGACTTTAGAAAACTTGTAAACAAAGTTATCTGAACATGGTACAAGTGTAGAGAAGAGGCGCTTCATGTCATGCAATGTTTTGAGGCCACATGAGGTCGAAACAGTGCGTGACTACAGACTTCTGCACAATTCTGACAATACAGCTCTTGAATAATATGCATCATATTGAGCCGTTTTCTGTCTGAGAGCCCTTCCTATCAGACTTCCTGGTCAATACTAGCTGTCTGTGAGTGCTGACTTTGCAATCATTTTTTGTATTAGCAGTAATAAGATCAATGGAAATGTATAACTTGTGTCTTTTTCCACGTGTTTTCCCAGGTTGCATTTCACCTCCAGCCATACAGAGGAAGAAACGACCAGACTGTGCATGAAAACATCAAATATATCATAGACAGGTAGGCACTCGTGGAGCTGCGCACTTCATCCATCACTCACTCGCCTCTCAGAGAGTGGCATTAAGATTTCATGCAGAGAAACAACAGTTGAGATTCTTTCAGAGAGCGTTTTTTTGTTGTAGTTTTATTTTTGGACTTTTATGCCTTTACTCAGAGAGGATAGGACAGTGGATAGAGCAGGAGTGACATGCAGGAAAGGTGCTGTAGGTAAGACTCAAACCGCTTGCTTGAGAACTATAGCCTCTGAACATGGGGCGTGCCAAACCGGTGCCTGTCAGAAAACATTTCTGATTACATAAGTCTGCATTCATGACTTATGAAAAAGCTTTCTGAGGCAAAAACTAGTTTTGAAAGCACAAGTATATGTGACTCCAAAAACTTCTCAGAAGAGGAAATTACTTTTTGAACTATTTCATATATTTTGCCAGGGTGTAGTTAAAAGACAATAAGGGTTGTTTTCAGTCTTGTATGGTTCAGACTGCCAATGAGTGAAGAGACAATTAACCTGTGACCGCTTTATAGAAACTATTTGTGCTCATAATTTTCAGTTTCTCCTGAATCTATTGGTCAGGTTTCAATAAGAACATTATGTTGCATCTGTTGTTTGTCTTACTGTATTAAAGTGACAGCTACAAAGTGACTTCAATGATGCATTGACTTGTAATAGGAGGAGTTGGACCTCATTCATTTCACTCCGTGGAAAAATAGCTGTTTTGGACGCCATTCGGAGTTTCCACAATTGCACCCTTGGCGGCAGCAACGAGCACACAACAATATATATGAATACATATGAATACATATAACATAATACATATGCTCTATTTTTTGTAGGCTTATCGATGTGATCTCAAAAATTATAATTTGAACAGCACCCTAAAAAACAGACTGTGAGTGTTTAAAACTAACCAACGTCTGGGCATGTTTATTTAAGGTAATAGATGCCATCAAGCCAAAATATCTACGTGCTCTAGAAAGATCATGGAGAATGTGAAGAACTATATTTCACAGATTTTTGTTCCTCAGGGAAAAAACTAGAGAATTTTCTTTTGGTCTTCACTCACTGAGGTCACATTGAAACCAAGCGGCAACCTCCAGTCTCAAAATATGGAGCCCATGCAGAAGTGCCAAAAACTGCAGTTCATCAAGCATCCGCTTTAGGCAGGCTACTGAAACACTGCAACCACATACACACCCATTCAAAAAAGACTACCTTTGCAGCAATAATAAACATGTTTACAGCCTGGTTCAAAAAACGGTTAAGGTCTGAATAACTAATTTCTCTGTTGGTACACACTGTATGGGGGATGAATTTTTTTTATAACTCAGTATTTTCAAAGATATTAAACTTATGAGTTTTGCCTAAATGAGGGTTAAAACACAAGAAATGTAATATTTTATTAGGCAGATTCTAATAACATTTGTTGGCTCAACAGCTGCTCTTCAGATTCTGTAGTACTTTCTCTAGCAACAGACTCGATAGAAGAGTTTATATAGTTTTTGGCTCCCCCTTCATCACTTTGAGAGCTTACTAAATCCTCATCAAGTCATCAACAATCATCTGGTTTTCTTGGCTCTACCTCACTGTAATTATTTGGCTGCATTATCCCCCCTAAAGGTACGCAGACCACAGCGCCTTCTACAAGTTCACTACCAGCACAGGGAAGAGTCTTCCTCTCTTCTACATCTACGACTCCTACCTGACTCCGCCAGAGTCCTGGTCCGAGTTCTTGACTCCCACCGGCTCCCACAGCGTGCGCGGCTCTGCCTACGACTCCATCTTCATTGCCCTGATTGTGGAGGAGCGCCACAAGCATGACATCCTCGCAGGTGGCTTCGACGGCATGTACAGTTACTTCGCCTCCAACGGTTTCTCCTTCGGCTCCTCTCATCAGAACTGGAAGGCCATCAAAGCTTTCTGCGACGGCAACAATCTGCTCTTCATCCCCAGCGTTGGCCCGGGTTACATCGACACCAGCATCCGGCCGTGGAACAACCACAACATGAGGAACAGGGTGAATGGTCGGTACTACGAGACGGCTCTGCAGGCGGCGCTGAACGTGAGGCCGGACATGGTAACCATCACGTCTTTTAATGAATGGCACGAGGGGACGCAGATAGAGAGGGCAGTGCCTAAAAAAACAGTGACCCGTGTGTACCTGGACTATCAGCCACATGGACCTGATCACTACCTGGAGCTGACCCGGCACTGGGCCGAGCAGTTCAACAAGGAGAAGGAGCAGTGGCTCATGTGAGCGTGACTTGAATGGTCGTGGAAGTGTGTTTACATCAAAGAGAGAGGAGTGAATGTAGAGACTGATCAGGATGGGTGTGTTTAAGAACATGCTTTTACCTTTTACTGATGTCAATGTGAGAGTTTCTGCGTGTATGAATCTGCTCACATGCTGATCTGTAAGAATACGATGTGGTGTGGGAGGAGTGACTGTTTTGAAGTTGAGTAGAAATAAAGGATCATTCAGCTGAATTTGATCATTTTTTTAACCACAGATAAGACTTGTGAGCGGTTCAGTAGGCCTGATTCTGACCTCTGTTCACTGAATACAACTGAATGAATTGTCTCAAGGTCCTTGTCTGACGTCTTATAGTAATAAAAACGTGTCAGGAGGAGAGGGGCTCATTTCTCTCTGTGTGGTTAAATGATAGAAGTGATAACATCAGTGAGCAGTTGTTAGAACGTGCTTTTGTACACAACAGAGTAAGGCTCATATTTTTTACTCTGGCCCTGAAAGTTTCAACCACTGGTGAGTGCATTTTTACAACAATAAAGACTTGCTTGATCTTGAAAGATAAGAGACTGTCCAGCAAAAATCATACTTCTACACCAAGAGGATGATAAAACCAGAGAAATAGATAAACATTTTGAGGAAAATGCCATTTCTAGCTGACAGACAGACACGGGCTTGCATCACTCTCTTATCTGTCAGTGAAAATAAACTCCAGCGTGATAACTTACCATTAAGACAAGAGAAAGGAAAACAGCTAGCCTAAAGCTGCTTTGGAAACTTTTTTGTCACATTCTGGTGAAGAAAGAAAAAGATTATTTTTTTCAAAACTGAAACTTTTTTATGTATTTCATTTTATATCCTTAAAGTTTTTTCCCATTTCTTAGACCTCACCAGTGGGGGAGTCCTTATGAGGAAGAAATGGAGGTGGAAAGTAAAATGAATTATTGATCAGGTGTGTTCAGCTTTGGAGAAAGTGGGTCCATCACACAGGCAGTGTAAGCCCACAAATGCTAAGTTTAGGCTTACATAGATTAAAGTTCTCTTAACCCTCCTGTTATGTTCGTTTCTCAGGACTGAGTCAATTTGACCCGGGGCATGTCTAATTATCCAGAAGTGTCAGAAACCAAAAGATGCCCCAAAAACATTGCTTGTATCTAATTATTAACTCCACTACTAACTATTTCAGTCAACATTTAGTGCAACAGTCTTCTTTACCTCTCACAGATCATGGTTCAAAGAGGATAACTCACTCGTTTTCATAAAAAAAATCATGTTTAAACTTTTTTAATGTACATTGGAAAGACCTACATACACACATATACATATACATATATATATATATATATATATATATATATATATATATATATATATATATATATATATATATATATATATATATATATATAATTTTACATGACTTTGTTTTTGTTTATTTTATTTTAAATTTAGATTTTTTTTCTTTTTATGAAGTGAAGCCCAGATAGTTATTCTGTATTTAGCTAGTTTGGAAGGCATATATTGCCTAAATGGGCAGCAACCTCTGAATATCGCTAGCCTTTCATCCACTTTGACATTAGAGCCTGGGTTATAGAGTGGTAGAAGTTCCTCTACCCACAATCTCAAAGAAACTATTATTATTTGACACTTCTGACCCCTTTTAGCATCCACTTTGACTGCCGGGTCAAATTGAACTGAACAATATATATGCAATATAAACATTCAGGGGGGGTTGCAAATACGTGAAATGAACCATTTTCATTTCATGTGTTTGTAACACTAATTAAGCCATGAAGAAGAAGTTTCAAACCAAAAACATACCTTTTAAATAATTATTATTAGTAGTATTTTTTTAACGCTATAGTGGGTCAAATTGACCCACTATAACCGCAACATAACAGGAGGGTTAATATTCATTTGTTCATCTGGCCTGAATAAAAACACTCCTTAATGAAGCTTTCCCTCTTTTGTTCATTTTTTGGAGTAATTTAGATTGGAAGAAATCCTGCCATCAACTGAAGTACATCTAGTTTCAGGAAGACACTTATGAGACTTACAGTGTGCTCTTTCACATTTATCTGGGTGTGAAGGGAGCTTCTATGTCTGCCAGTTTTCTGTATTTCACTCTTGAGAAATCAATGATGAATTAAGACCAAACATCTAAAATAATACAGAATCATGTTTCAAATGACATCTTGTGCTTGAAAAAACAAACTATCACCGTGGGAAATAAAACATTTTATTGTGTCGTGTCCTTCCATAAAACAAGTTTACATAAGGGGGTGAGAATAAAAAATAAAAAAAACATGCAGTTTTATCCATAAATACCCTGAAATAGTTCTGTATTTTCCATCCTGTAAATATAATGTACTGTAGTTTATGCAGCAAAATGAAACCATGTTAACTTGACTGGAATCAAATAAATACAAGGGATTTAAAATGTAATAAAACATGGTTCTGGCTTAATGTCTGTATAACTGATGCTGTTAACTCCCGTCCCTTATCACAAACTATTATTCAAGCCATATAATATGAGTCAACACCTCTACTCTTTATAGAAACAATCTTTCAAAGTAAAACTCAAACTGTTTTATCCCAGTTAGAGCACTTTGCTCTGATGATACAAAAAGATACTCAGTTTAACTTTATGCAAAATAAATCCCAGAGCTCTGTTTCTGCAGAAATGGCCAGGAAATAAGAGTTTATAAATCCTGTGACAGCAGAGACCTTCAGGAAGACAATAGAAAAGAGACTCCAACCTTAAATCAATGACCATCCACCGTCAGCAGTTAAAAGCCTCAGATTTTCCAGAGCTCCAGTTTTTCCCTGGAAAGACTCTTTCTTCCATGTGTGCATGAAAACAGGAGTCATCTTTTCTGAGGGAGCCCCTGGTCAAGCCGGTTGTGCGTCTCAGCGTGTGTTGTGGAGTGTGCAGGGTTCAAGGGTCACGCCTCCCCCAGGTCTTCTGACAGTCCGTATTTGTGCTCCAGCACTTCAACCGTAGAAGAAAGGGCACTGAAAGAGAATTACATTCATTTCATGTTTAATGTAGTGAGTCTCCTGCAGAGCTTGATGCGCCCATTTGTAGTGACAAAGTGACTTTAACTGTCGCCATGTTTTAGCTCACCAATCATTGCAAAACACCCTCATTACTCTCCATGGTCACAATATTTGAATAATATGTCCGCTGTGCTTAATCTCAGCAGGCGCTGTAGATGGATCATCCTGCGAGTGATGGATGACTTTTTAATGACACAGCAGAAAGCAAAAACACCAGCAGGTGCTGGATGCAGGTGGATCTTTCTAAGAAATTAACCTTTGGTGAATACATTTCCTGCTTCCTGAGTCATGCAGTAAACAGGAAAGCTGGAGGAGCAGTCACATTGCACTTCAGTCTTGGGTTTATGTACTTCTCTTAGATTCAGTTCATTTAAAGCCTTTGGAAGAGTACTGACTCAATTTCTGTGCAGTCTAGGAGCTGACCCTGTGCCAGCTCCGCATTCTCAAGCCTTGGGCCACATTTTCTTTTGGGCAGCCAACAACAACAAAAAAAACAACTTGTAAATTAACCAGATTAAAATCATAATTTATGAGACAAAAAGTTGTACATTTATAAGAACAAACTAATAAAACAAAGGGAATTTATGTTTTCTCTGTCATCCTGGTCTGAGCTATAAGGTCACCTCTAACTGGATATTTTGTCTGGACGATTTTAAAACTAGGGCTGTTTACGAAACCGCTTACTATACTATTAGTACGTACTGATTTGGTCAAAATTCAGTATGTAGTATGTAAACAAGAGCAAAATCTGCAGTATGCCAAAACTACCAGGGTGTCGTACTGATTCGGGAACATTTCTCAGTATGCATCGGACCAGTCTCCTTCGCGTACTGTTTCCCACAATGCACAACGCTAATGTTACGCTTCTTCATTTTTTCCATATATGATGGGGGAAACTCAGTTTTTAGGTGCTGTGAAAATTATTAAATTCCATATAAACCACTTCTTAACTTTTTAAAATCATAAATAAATGCTAAAGAAGCAGTTTCCAATCCGGTGACATCTGGCCCAGCGTACTGCAACACAGATCCAGAAGAACAGTCATACTGTACAGCAGGCGATTTTGAAAACAGCCTAGTGCTGTTTTCGAAATGGCCTGCTACATACTACCTACTAATGTAGTAGGCAGTAGGTACTGACTACTACATACTGCGTTTGAATTTAGTCTGTAGTATGACTGTTCTGTTCGATCTGTGTTACAGTATGCTGGGCCAGACGTCACTGAATTTCCAGATTTAAAAAGTTAATAAGTGGTTTATATGGGATTCAATAATTCAAACAGCACCTAAAAACTGAGTTCCCCCGTCAAAAAGAAGAGAAAATAAAAAGCGCTGTGCATTGTGGGAAACAGTACGCGAGGCAGACTGGTCCGATGCATACTCTGAAATCTGGGGAGTTTTGGCATACTGCAGATTTTGCTCTTGTTCACATACTACTTACTACATACTGACTTTTGGCCAAATCAGGACGTACTGCTAGTATAGTAGGCGGTTTCAAAAACAGCCTAGGATTAAGGACTATTTTATCAGTGTACACATGTTTTGCCACTTAATGCTGATAATCTATTCATTAATATAAAGGTTACTTGATGTTGTCTGTTTGTCACGTTCTAAGTGTGAAACTGTATATGCTGCTGTCTTGGCCAGGACTCCCTTGTATCTCAATCTTTCTATGAAATTAAAGGTTGAATATATAAATAATAATAATAAAAAACAGATAAAAGGCAAAAATGTACGGAAAAAATGTCCTAAATGTATGAGAATAAAGCTGTAACTTTTTTGAGAAAGTAGTCCCTTGGCAAGGATTTGTCTGTGTGTAAAATAAGATACAGGGTGACATAAGAGGAGCAGCCAGCTGCCTGCACTAAAATGAAGACCTTGTACTGTATTGTGAAGTTTTACTCATCAGCTTGATGACAAACAGCGGTAGTCTGCCCTTCTTCAAAATACACTCAGCCTTTTGCACAATCTATTCAGAATCTGTGTGCTTACAAAAAGTCTGACTTTGTTCCTCATAAATGTTCAACTTTATTCTCGCAGTACTACAACTTAACTCTCATAAAATCACAACTTTATTCTCAAAATCTCAGTTATTTGTGTGTGCATCCATCAACTATCACATCAAAGTCTACTGATTGTATCTCTACTGAAGGCTTTGAGTTTTTTGTAGTCAGTTGCTTTTCTGTTTTAAACAACTTCACACTTATTTAGAATCGGCGTGTGAAGTGGATTTAGGATGTGGCAAGTGTTTGGAACTGCAGATGGGACTTTTCTGCACCAGATATAATCAGTGCAACATCCGTGCAACACAGATCGCTCTGTTCAATATTCATTGATTCCAGATATCTGAACCATCACATCCTGTGTCAGGACAGTGTGGTGCTATTTTGTTCCATGAAACTCTAACCTGACCCACTTTACTTTAGAACATGATAGTAGTAATCGCACAGTGCTCTAATCAAAGAGTTTTTCTTAGTCATCCTGAAAACTATTTGTGGATGTATGGAGCTGGTGTGAGACCCAGTAACAACATGAACTCACCAGCCGGGTCTGATGATGCGGTATCTGCCGAGTACTGAGAGGTCGATCACTGTTGATCCAAGGCGGCTGTGGTCTCCTATTGGTCCTCCGTCCACCACTACTGCTAGCTTTGGCCAGAGCTCCTGAAACTCCTGCAGAGACAAACACAGCAGCATTAAGATTTAAAAAAAATGTCTTTAGTTAAGTTGTGGGCCCATGTAACGGGTGGCCAGGGTTCGATTCCAGCCTGCGGCCCCTTTCCTGCATGTCATTCCCCCACTCTCTCCCAGTTTCCTACTCTATCCACTGTCCTCTCCACTATCAATTAAGGTGTAAAAGCCAAAAATAAGTGTCTTTAATGACAAACGTATCAAACCCTCTCTCACTTGATCATATTCAAACATATTAAAAACCATATCTCAAGATGTCCTGTATCATTTCCTCCACACACTTACATGTACGGCCACAGTGCTGGTGTGTGAGCTGATGTTGGCGCTGGTGAGAGCGAGGGGTTCTCCACACATCTGGCAGAGGCGTCTCATGAAAGCGTGATTGGGGATACGGACGCCTACAAGCTGAGGAGCACATTGTCACGTAAAAAACAGATCATTTACATTCATTCATTCATAAAACAAAATGCATGTTTGAAGCTTTTGGGCCGGACTCACTGAAGTGAAGGGGTTGAGATCTGTGTTCAGAATTTCAGATCTTTCAAACACCAGAGTGACAGGACCAGGGAGGAGGTCATCCAACACTGCTGTCTTCACGGTCACCTTACAGTACCTGTGCAAGGAAACAAAAACATGTACTTTTAATAGAATGTGATAATGCACTGTGTGTTCTGTGAAAAATCTAAGTTGACATCTTATCCCAAAACTCAACATTTTGAGCATGTGATGCCAGTAAGTTTCAACCAAGCGGCAACCTCCAGTCTAAAAATATGAGTCCAATGCAGAAGTGCTAAAAAGTGCAGTTCATCAAGGATCCGCTTGAGGTTGGCTCCGGATGTACCAGAAGTCACATACACATGAATGGGAAAAAGACGATCTTTACTGCAGAAATAAACATGTTTACAACCTGGTACAAAAGACGAGTGTAGGCTGGATATCTAATTTTTCCATCGGCACATACTGTGAGGCGGCAATTTCGAAGATATTGAGATTATGAGTCTTCCAATGAGAGGCACAGCTGCCTGCAGGAACACTGTAGCTGTTGGCGAGGAGGCTCAAACTCCGCCTCTTTACGTCACAATCGCTCGGCAGCATCAACATGGCTGCCGACAACGATTGGCCTCAAAACAGCACTTCAGAAACAGATGGGTGACATCACGGATACTACGTCTATATTTTATACAGCCTATGGTTTTAACCAGTTTTATCTCTTATTAATTTGTGATTCACTTACAAATGCCTGTATTCATAATAGAGCTGTGACTATAAATCATACAGTTTAGAGAAAAATGTTACGAAAACATCTATTTAGGTAATCAGTTAATGTTTTAAGTCATTTTTTAAGCAAAAATATCAAACTTTGGTGAAAAAAAATGTAAACATACATGTTTACTTTTTGTTTTTTGATGATTGAAGCTTCTTAAATGTCAGGATGTATTCTTTTACTTGGTCAATCATGACAGTAAACGAAGATTCTTTTTGTGTATGAAATCAAAATAAACATTTGAAGGGGTCACTTTTGGCTACTGGAAATTGGAACACCCCTGTTTGTTAAAATGTTAACTCCTGCACAGTCTTAACTTGCAAAAATGCATATTTATTAGCAACGTTTCCTACAAACAAAATGTTCCGGTGAAGGTGTGGAACTGGAACGTTGCTAATAAATGTATATTTTTGCAAGACAGTGTGCAGGTTAGCATATTTTGATCATCTCACTCCTCTTCATCCTGTCCCATGATATAGATGTGCAATTTGTTTCATTTTTTTTTAAATCACAATGTTTTGAAATTGCATGGATCTAGATAACTTGTTTCAATAATAAGCAGATGAATCTATAATGAACCTTTAGTTTCAGCAATCACTTAAAGCATAGTCACAAAACTAAGTAATTAATGCATGCAGGGTATAACTGACAGCACTTGAGCCTGTCACTCAAAATGTAAAGTGTCTGATGGTGTGAAAACAGGAAATCAGCCTCTCCTCTGTGTATGACTCCTCTGTGTATGACTAATATATTTGTGCAACATGGTGCGTGCACAGAAAATCCATCACACTTCTGAGGGACTGACACCTAAACACTACACTGAGATTTTGCTCGGTTAAAAACAAGAGCAGTTCAGTGTCAACGTTCAAACAAGGGAAAAAGGATCCAACAGCAGACACCCACACATGTACGTACTTATAGATATCCTGAATCTCTCCCACACAGATGGCCAGCGGCTTGTGCCCGTTTCTTCCTTTGACGTTGTAAGTTTTTCTGATGGCTTCCGAGTTCTGGGCCAGACATGCCAAGCCGTAGATGGTGTCAGTGGGAACGGCGACTACATGACCCTCCTTCAGCGCCTTCACGGTGCAACTCAGGATTTCAGCACCATCTGCAGTTCAAAAACAAAGATGATCAATGAGGCATCATGCACCACTAGACTGAGATGAAGACAAGATAGAGAGGGTAAAAAAAAGGACACACATTCTACCTTTAATAATACTGCATTAAACATTAAACAGGTTGTTGGAGAAATTTGGGGTGGTGAAGGTTGAAAGAGGTAAATGAGCACAAATGAGGAGGCAAAAGTCCCACATTTGACTGCATCAAAGTCTCTTAACTGGTTTTACATTTACAATCTCTTTCTTTGGTGCTCCTCATCCAATGAAAATCATCCTCAGTGACTCTGAGTTCCCTTTCAAATCAAGAACCAGGACATAGACAGTATTAAAAAGCATTACATGATGATATCAATAATAATGTGATTTTTGTTGGGGTCAGTACAGAACAAACATGTTCTTTTAATTTATTTCACCTGTGGAACGAGATTTGCCGATCAGAGTGCCTCTGCAACACCACAGTACTTAATAATAAGGCTATTTTTACACATTTTTCCATTATTTTATTTTACTTATTGAAACTTCTTTCTGATTGTACTTATGTCTGGGTTGCTGTAACAACTGAATTTCTACCCCAGGGATCAATAAAGTAATATCTTATCTTATTTTATCTTAACTCTCTGGGATTTGGACAACTGGCCTTGATTGACTTGCCATGTTACTTTTAAAAATAATGGCAATCATGAAAAACAAATAATGAAGCTACAAATACAAGTAGCTTTGGTTTCTACCACCCAACACTACACTTAAAGTAGGTACATCAAATAGTGCTTCACGTATCTTTGATGTAAAACTCTGTAGGGAGTCATTCTCCTTTATCAAGAATGCTTTTGCCAAAGCTTGCACAAACACCTGAAGTCATGCAATAACCACTGTTGGAGCTATTTGTTTATTTTTGTATTTAGTTGTTTATTTAATTTAGAATTAATAAGTAGTATTAGTTGTTAGATTTATCTAAACTTTTGTTTTTAGAACTTTCTTTTGTATATTTAGATTTTTGTATATTTAGTATTTCTTTTGTTTGTTTGGTAATTAGGAACTGTGGACACCTGAGGTTATTCAGGTAGGTAGGTGGCAGAAGGCCAGCATGCAACTGGGTGGACCTATGTTTTTTTATCAGGTAGGAGAGGCAGCAGGAGCCTTGATTTTCCTTTTTCCTTTTGTTTGCTTGCTTACAACTACCTGGACACATGTCAGATACAGTTATGATGCCACCATGTCCTATTTGTGTAGGCACGTGTTTATAATGTGCCATTACTTTGCTGTCCAATAGTTCAGGTGTTGATTCTTTCAACTGATTCACCTATAAATGATGCCATGCTGGTCACACATGACAGGAAAAACAGGAATCTGATGCAACATGCTGCAATGTCTACAGTCAGGATCCGTACAGCCAAACAGCTCATGTAAATATCCATTCAGCACTTACATCCATGAGTGTTCCTTCCTCTATTTTCAAAACAAATGGTCTGTGCCAGGCACCCACGTGTGGTTTCTCACCTGTCTGGCCTTCCTGATGAACAGTGGGCCCATTGGAGGTCGGCGGCAGTAAATGCAGCACTTTGGTCTTCAGCTCTTTACACATCTCTCCTCCGAGTCTTCGAGCTGCGGCTGAACTGTGAGATCCTGGAGATTTGAGCAATTCAACTGCAATGTTACAAACGGACTTCATAAACCCAAAGCAACAGGGACGAATGTGTCAACTCAGAACCGGGTATAGGAGCATGTTGTCGCCTGATGGAATGACAGGGGTCTTCCGGGTTACGCCCCCAAACATATAACGTCAGCTTTCTTAAAGGGCCAGTAGCACATTGACTTGTTATATTGTCAGTATCAGTGAGTTTGGATTTCTGAATTTTGTTTGCTATGATAATTTATTTTGAGCATGGCTAAATTTGTCAAAGAATGATGCAATTTTAAAAAACGGCATGGTTTGGATTGTGACGCCTGTTGTATATTTCTCAGGATGTCTTGACTGGAGTTGTGCTCCATTTTCCATCAAAACTACAGTTTACTTTTACTCAGATTCAGCCACACTTGATGCTATGAAAATATGACAATTCCCCACTTTAGGTGGGGGCATCTCAAGGAGCTGGAAAGAAATTCCAGAAAGGAATTCTGAATTTTTGTTTATTTATTCAGACAATTTTAGTTATCTTATTGCAGTTAAAACAAAACAAAAGAAAAGCATAGCAGAAAACACATTTTATTTCAGGCCCATTAAGGGCCTCCTCCCCACTTGGGCCCTAGGTAGTCAGTCCCACCTTTCCCCCCACTACGACGCCCCTGCCTGTGCTCGTCTAAATGACTGTTTGCAGATTTCAAGAAAAGCATTAATTCCATAAGGTTATTCCCTCAGCAAAATAATTTAACATAAAGCGTCAACAACAAAACCTGTAGGCTATTTGAAAGTACAAATAAATTCAACAAATCTGAATCAAACATCTCCGCTTGTTTATCAACGAACATTCGATACATATATAAAAAGGTCTAAAGCTAAAGGTTGGTGTCACATATTTTGTATCAATATAAATTATAAATTATAAAACAAAATAGTATACTCCCTTTTGGAAAAACATATTTTGTTGTCTCTGCAATGGATATTACAGATATACCTTACAGGGGCGTCGTCGTGGGGGGAAAAGTGAGACTGACTACCTAGGGCCCAAGTGGGGAGGGGGGCCTAAGTGGTCCTGAAATAAAATGTGTTTTCTACTACGCTTTTGTTTTGTTTTGTTTTGTTATAACTGCAATAAGATTACTAAAACTGTCTGAATATATATAACATATTCAGAATTCCTTTCTGGAAAAAAGGGGAGTCTCTTTTCGTTTTGACCGCAGCTGTCTGTCAGCAGCAGGCAGCTCTTGGGGTGCTGAGTGGACAGTGGCTGTGGAACAGACCGTGTGCCTTGATCAATCAATGTGGATGCGCAATTAATAAGTTAGAAATGGATATACAATGGGCTATTAGTGTGATTTAAACAGCTGTATATGCATAAAAACACTTGTCATTGTCATATTTACATAGCATCAAGTGTGGCTGAATCTGAGTAAAAGAAAACTGTAGTTTTTTTAGAGTTTTATTTCCCTTCATGAGGTTAGATTATACCAAATAATGCCCCCTTGTTGTTATTCAACAAGTCACTTGGCTTCAAATAATCTTGTTTACAGAGGTGGACAGTCTGATGGTCAATATTGTGCAGTTACAATTGGAGAAATTTAAAAAATATATTGATATGTAGCTTAGATTTGAGTCAGTTAACCAGGATAGTTTTAATTATATATTTGTGTTTAATGCAAATTAACCAGTATTATAGCAGCAATGTTATATTTTGTAGGGTTGGCTGTGGTGGTGGGGCCCACTGAGATATCTTTTCGGGAGGCAGAATTCCTGGCGACGCCCCTGCCTCCGTCTCACACGTTAATTAGTGAAATTTAAATCACCTGTGAGCACCTCGTCTGCGTAAAAACGCAGGGGTGCCGCACACTGAGGAAATGCACGTTTTACTGGACAAATATGTCTGTTGTAATGGCCTCGGATGAAGGTAACTAAACATGGAATTATTTGTTTTGCCCGCTATGTGGTCAGTACTTCTCCTCAGTACATTTTGAACCAGTTACAGGTTATGCTGAAGACACATCGACGCTGCCTTCCACTGACGAGTGCGATTCACAGACCACACAGGTGAGCCCCGAGGTGAAACTTTTACAGACTGCTCAAAGAGAAGTGTGAGCAAAATGTTTTACCCTCCACAGACCCTGGAGGAGGTGGAGAGCAGACTGGGGACCCTGTCTGAGAATATAAACTTGTGTAACATCGCTCTGAAGGACCTGAAGGATCTCCGTGATCTTCTGGCGGTAAGCTCTTATTTCCCCCCCATAAGACTGTTGTGACCTATTGCTGATTTCTGAAAGCCTTTTCTTGGTTTCATTTCACAGAGGAAATCTCTCCAGGATGTGTCCACTCTACCACAGCAGTGACCAAAGAGGGCACAGTTTCTTTCTTTTTCTATTTTTCCTGTCATATGTTTTATAATTAAATGTCATTAAGTTAATTGTCAGTCTCTATCAGTGGTGAACAAAGTACACAGCTTCATTACTTTAGTCAAAGTATAGCTCCTCCAGGTCAAATATTACTCTAATACAAGTGAAAGTTGCTCTGTCAAATTATTACTTGAGTTAAAGTACTGAAGTACTTCCTTTTTTAAAAATAAAGTATTCAAAGTACTTCTTAAAAAAAATCTTAAAACTTTGTATTTCACAATACAGGAGTGCATTCAAGAATACAAAGAGGCAGGGGTGCCACCAGGGATTTTGGGCCCCATGTAAAAATATCATATTGGGCCCCATCACCAAAGGCCACAAGAACCTTGTGCAACGGCTGTAACCACGTCTCCAGGATCCAGTCGACCCAGACATGACATTAAAACAGCCTAAATCACTCAATGCTCATACATACATTTTATGAAGACAACAGGACTTTTTTTTTTAATGACCTCATTCTGAATAAAATATGATTTTTTTTTTTGGGCCCCTGTCAGTCATGGGCCCTTAGAATCATCCAACCATTTCCCCCCCTATACGGCGCCACTGCATAGAGGTACATTCGGTTACATTATGTTTATCTAAAAAACATTATTTGAAATCTCTAAAATATACCATGGAATAAAAACAGCAACTAAGTTACTCCAAGCACAGACACCTTTTAGTTTGAAATGTTCATCTGGAATGAAACAAATGTTACGTAGCTCAACACGCTTTCTCAGGTTGGACCGTGAATGTTAGTACGTTTGGACAGAGTGGGAAACAGGGAGAACATTTCAAATGATACGTACGGGCTGAAGATATGGCCATGAGTGCTCAGGTGGGGAATTTATAGCCATCATTACCACCTCTAAATGAACTGCCGGATCTGAGTGAAACTTGCTCTGTGTTTGCTCCACAAATTCATGAGCTGACTTCAAAGCTAAAGTAGTGAGTAACTAGAGCACTGATATGTAGTGGAGTCAAAATACAATAATTGTCTTCTAAATGAAGTGGAGTTAAAGTAATAAGTTCCCCCCCAAAATAATACTCAAGTAAAGTACAGATACTCAAAAAATGTACTCACTGTACTCAAGTAAATTTACTTTGTTACTGTCCACCACTGATCTCTATCATACTTCAACAATTGTAAGAAAAAATGCATTACAGTGACAAGGATAGGGTTTTATTAGTATATTGCTCTCAATTCAGAAAGTTATTTCTTATAATACTTTATATGAAACAAGCATAAGCAAACATTTTCACATTATACATTCTTTTAAAAAATACAAATCCTTTACAATTCCTCACTCTTTGGGTGTAAAGACATTCCTTTGGAAGCATACAGTTTCCCCCCATTTTTCTACTTCTAATGTTGCCCATTTCAAAAAATGTTTGCAAAATGCTGGATCTCCATCACCCCCCCCCCCCCCCCCCCAAAAAAACCATCTGGCTGTACATTTGTGATCAAACAATGTGCTTCCAAACAAACGTCACCATCAGTGATATGACTTTACCTTTTTCTTTTAAGGTAAAGTTAAGAAACACAAACCTGGGACAAAGGTCCAGAAACCATTTCTCTGCCATAAACTTAAAGGATCAGTGGCTGTAAGTGACTTGAATTTGTGAAGATGAGCCAACAAAATAGCCACATGTCCAATTTTAAATACATGAAAAAGCTGAGATCGATTAAATCAGTGAGTGAGCCCCAATGAAACCTGTTTAGGCGTTAAAGTAAACAAAGGAAAGCTGCGCTCATTTGATGAAAATAATTCTTAAAACAGAATCATTCACAAATTAAGATCCCCTGCAAACAAATCCAGTCCATTTCAAGCAACATGTGAAGGGGATTGCAGTGATTATCAAATCACATCAGCCCAGATGTGGAGCAGGAAGTGCCAGAGACATGCTTTACATGAATGCACTAGAAAGGCAACATTTGCCTTTGGAGTTCTGAATAGAAGGTTGTAGCAGAATACAATTTTAATGGGAGGGAGGAATAAATAATGTGTGTCCTGCAGTTGGTATTTTAAACATGTGAATGCCACACTTAAAATTGCATAGTTGTGTTCAATGACAGTATGCATGTTTAGATGTATTACTGATGGCATGAGCTTGACTTGTGGCAGTAGTTTACCGAATGCTTTCCAGAATAAGTCAGAAAATGAACATTTTTGTCATATTAGAGCCAAATTATGTCTCTATTTATCAAATACTGCATACATGGAATGGTTACAGTACAAAATGGACCAGAGCCTTTCACAACAAACCTAACCTCTAATCTTGGCACGGTAAAATGCTCCACCGAAGTTATGGCAAAAAGAACAAGAGCAAAACAAAAAAGAAGTCAGATACGAGTTGTTTGGTTATGATCACATCACCTTCATCAGGTGTTATCTAGTTGATTATAGTTGTAGCAGAGCTGCATATCTATTTATTACTTTACCTCATCTAAACAATCAGCTTTTCTGTTTCAATTCTTCTTTTGCCTCATGGTGATCCACAAAAGTGATTGCCTGAGACTTGATGAAGATGGATGTGTTACAATGTCAAGTCTGAAGCAGAGACGTCAAGGCAAAGAGGCTCACAGAATCGTTGTGTGGTAAGGCCAAGTAGCTCTACTCTCTAGCATACAATGGCATGAAGCCTTCACTCTATCATCATTGCATTGTGTCCCTTGTGAAACAATACTGTTAAATTATACTCTGAGCGGGAGGCCATGTGTTACATAGATTTTGTTACTATAGAGACTGTACAAAAGCCCAGCTGCTAGTAGAACTATTCGACTAAACACAGCAAAAACTCTTCTGCATAAATGTGACTGGGGGGGAAATGCAGGGGTACATTAGCTTCAAACTCTGAGAGTTAGTAATTCAAAAGTCTATACAAAAATACAAATTCTAGAATAATCTACACATTTCTCAAAGATGTTTACACTAAAATGTATTTACACTGTCGCCAGGACACCGTCTTTTTAAATGCTACTTTACAGCAGTTGTATACAAAAGTCTGTAGTGGTGCTGCACCTCAGCTAACAAGCTGTCAGATTACTCATGTTTGTGTGCAAGAAACGGGGAAGAGTGCAGCAAAACTCAGGGCTACTGCCAGTGTGGGGCCGTCCTGTAAGAGAAAACTAATGTCTGAGTAACAAACTAAGGGGAACCAGAATCAGTTATGAGTCGATGCATCCCTGAGAGGGTCAAACCCTGTAAAACATGGGATGATGACAGTAGTTCTTTACTGTTTCATTGTGGGCGTTTCCTACCAACGAGCTAAACCTCCGAGAAATTTCGTCACTGTGCAGTCGACTAAAGGTGCCTCTTTTCTCAAACTCGCTTTTATGTTCCTACAAAACAAAAGCAAAATCAGTAACATTAAAACTCAACTAAAAGTACAACAAGTGATTGGAATAAATTAATTATAGATTCTCTGTTACTTGATAATATTACCAGTAAAGATGAAAGAATCAAGCATTAAATAAATTAACATGTACAATTATAAATTAGTTTAAGTTATAGGCAACTTATTGATGTCTTGACTTAATTTCATTTAAAGACAGGCTGATCTGGTCACAGGTTATTTTGTCAATGAGTAAATAACTGTCAAAAGAAGAAAAAAAAAACCAAACATCACATTTTCTGGACTACACTAGTCTTCCTCGCAAACAAATAAAAAGAATAAATCACTTCATATCTCATGACAGTCATGAGGCGCCGTGTGGCTCACCTCTTCAATTCCTACAGGGAGCGATTCTTGTTAAAAATTTCGAACATTCTTCTAATATACAGTGCAATCTGCTCATCTGCATACCAGATTGAAGCATTGGTTAGGACCTCTAGTACAGTACAAGGATATACAGACACACTTTGTTTTCCTGCTCAGGCGTGTGGAACCTTCAAGCCAGAAAAGTGGAGCTCTTCGTTCTCTCAGTGCTTTGACAACACTCATTTGTAGGGTTGATATATATACAGCTTGATTATGTTCAGAACTAAGGATCTACTGCCTTTCCCCTGCTTAACACAGCATTAAGAGAGCTAAATCTCAATAAGCAAACTAATCCTATTTTCAAAAAAAACTCAACTACTGCAATGAGACTCAACAGAAAGTCATCCATAGTTTGTGTATATGTGTTGCACAATGTGATACAGAACAGAATGCACTGCAGGTACAAGGGCTTGATGCACACGCTATATAGGGAAAGGGAAGAGGCTTCACTGAAGAACGACTTGGTGTGGGTGGATTTGATGCCTGTGGATGCGTGGGTGCAACAGACCAATGCAGGCCGCCAGACTAGGAAGGCAGCTCTAGCCGTCTAAGGATTGCCGTCAGTGGCCATGCTGAAGTCCTCGGCGACCAGAAGCAGAGCCTCGATGTTGGCGGCCGTGTCTGGGCTCTGCAGCGAGAGGAAGTCCGACACATCCATAGTGGATAACGCGTCAGATGAAGGAGGGTTGGTGGCAGTGCTGCTCACTATCGTGGGAATAGTCTGAGCTGTGGAGGAAGAGGAGGAGGAGGAGGAGGAAGGGGAAGTGGAAGAAGGGGCCTCTAGCCTCACCTCAGCCACTTTGGAGGAAGACTCAGGGAGGCTGCAAGAAGAAGAGGAGGAAGTGGGGGGATGGTGCGGAGGCTCTGTGGGCTCTGATGGTGGCGGGGGAGGAGGGGGAGGCGGGGGAGGCTGTGACAGAAGCTGTGCTGGGGCTGGAACTGTGGAGGAGGCACTCTTTGAACTCTTGTCCTTAGCGGAGTCCCTGCAGGCACACTGACACTGGCAGGACTCCTCCTGTTTGATGATGATGACAGGAAGGCTGAGGCCGATCTGCTGGACAGAGTTGCCTGAAAATAAAGCGGACCAAACAAAAGTGGCTGAGATGATGAGAATGCATTTATCACTCGCTGTCCAAATGTCCTGCAAGCATTTCACAAGACAATGTTTTAAAGAAGCAGACGAAAGTTAAGACAGCATGAACTGAGAGTACAGGATGTAACAGCCTGATCAAGTGTTGATGCAAAGAAGCCTGTCACACACTGACTTCAGCTACTTAACACTCGGATAGCTGTGACAGAGATGCTTTGCAAGTGTCATATCTGGTGTTTCTGATCAGTGTGGTGCCATGACATAAGACAGATTTTATGATGCTTTCTATCTCTAGAGTCTGCACAACTTAGGCTAAAATGTTTTGTAAGATAACAAACCACATGAATGAGTACAGTTTTCCATTGTCAATCATTTCCTAAAGCGAGTGTGAGAGTTTTAATAGATTTCCCTGCTTAGAAATGCAGTCTTTACATTTGTATTTATAGTTATAATGATCTTTGTTCTTAAAGAATCTTCCAATACTTCTTATACGTCAAATCTGTTAAACCTTAAAGTGGTTTAAACTTTAGAAAATGTGCTCAACAAACTCCTTGAAAGCTGTAGGTCCACTCCAACTCTCACCTCCTTTAAATCAAAGACTAAGACTTTTTTATTTGCCACTGCCTTCCTATCTTAGCTTATTTGAACTCACTTTAAATGCTAATTTTAATTTTATTTTTAATATATTTCCAATTTTCCTTTCCTTTTCTGTTTTATTATATTTGTCATTTTAATTGTGTTCTTTTATGCTTGTCTGAATGTTACCAATGCTTTTAATCTTTTAATGTAAAGCATATTGAGTTGCCCTTGTGTATGAAATGCGCTATACAAATAAAGCTGCCTTGCCTACAATTTTGGTTTTGATCAATTCCAACTATATTATGCAAACAATAACTCATGCATCCTGATCTCTGCCCCCTTTAGCTGCCTTTGGACCAACTCTTAGTTATGCTGCTATAGGCTTAGACTGCAGATGGCTGTTTAACATTAGTCTGGTTCTGCTTGAGGTTTCTGCCTGTTAAAAAGGAAGTTTTTCCTTGCCTCTGTAACTTGCTAAATGGATTAAGATGAGATAAGACTGAGTCTTACCCTGTCTTGATGTTTGGTCTTTGTTAATAAGTCAACATAGAGTACGGTCTAGACCTGCTATGTTTGTAAAAGCGTCTTGAGATAACATTTGTTGTGATTTGGAGCTATACTAATAAAGACTGACCTGTGCATTTCACCATCTGTTACAACCATTGAGAGTAACAACGGTACAAGCAATGAACGTAAACATGCTAACCTAGAATACTTCTGTCTTTAGTGCTTTGCTGAAAACAGAATGAGGCCTCTGCCAGTTCTAGTTTTTTAGATCAATTTCCAAGCTATAAATGCATATCCTAAAAATATATATGAATATATAAAAACAATAACTGCCTCCTCTTTTACTTACCAGCATTTCCTCCCACTGGTATGGCTGTAGTGAAGAAAACCTTTTCCACTTTTGGAGCTCCTTGATGTGCCTGTGAACAGACATCAAACAACAAAGTTCAAGCTTCAAGCCGATAGTTGATTTTTCTCTATGACGGTGGAGGTCATCATTTACTATGTTGATGACTGATCATGATGTGTTGAAGACAACTTCAAACCACAAACACTCCTCAAAGATCTGAATGTTTCATCAACAGGTTTCTAAATGGTTTCTGCAACAGGTAAAGTCCCCCCCTGCTGGTCGTTAGAGAGAGTGCAGGTTTGCTGCCATAAAAAGGCTTCTTCCACTTTTTATACACATTTTAAAATAAAAGTGAATATTATAACACACTGATTCATTTGCAGCACATGTTGTAAACAGGCCAAAAACAATGTCCTTCTTCTGTTTTACTTTATATATGAATTTATCAAGTTCTTGCATGATAGCTAAATGCTAGACAATGTAGTTTCCTAAGCCTCTCACATGAGCACACTTAGGATTAGAAGAATAAGCACATGTATTTCCTCGTCTTGTGCATGTAGGAATGTGTTTTTAAACATACAAGCACAAATGAAGTCACTACATCTCAGTGTAAACACCGTGTGGGATTATTACTCACTGCCTGCTCTGAGTTCTGCTGACTGTTGGCAGCACTGCTGAGGATCCACTGAAGGTTCTGGTCAGACATAACCAGGCTGGGCTGCAGCAGGTTCTGGGTGGGAGCTATGGTGATGGTAGCAGGGGTGGTAGGTAGACTAGGGCCAGAGTTGGGGACGGGGTTGTTGGCCAAAGGCACAGGTTGAGCCACAGCTGCCAGAGCATCTGTTGTGGCAGTTGCAACAACAGGCACAGGAGCGGCTCCTGGAGCTGTGGTGTTCAGTGCTGGAGCGACTGGAGGAAGAGGAGGAGCAGGGATTGGCTGTGGCAGAGGAGTGGTCTGGGCGTTACTGTTTGATTGCAGGAATGTGGATGGCAGTGTGACGTATTGCTGGGAGGTGGCATGTTTTGGTGCTTGGACAGAAGCCTGAGAGGGCATTTCAGGGATCTGCTGGGAGCTGGTTAGTTGCATGAAAGGGGGAGGCTGCTTTGAGCTGACAGTGGCTGTAACTGCAGCAGGGGCGGAGGCATGAGGAGGAGAGCTCTCACTGAGCCGGGGAGGAATCTCCAGAACTGCAGTTGCGTGGGAACAGGGAGTTGAGGAGGTATGATTGAAGGTAAAAGAGATGATGGATGAGGCGTCAGTCACTCCAGAAGAAGTCTCGAGGCTGAAGTGTTCAGCAAGGCTCTCTGAGGAAGAAACAAAAACTCAGTCAGTGAACAGGGACATTTGACATAGTTGAAACTGAAAGGTGTCAAAGTATACTGACCACTGTGATGGACATCGTCCTGGCTGATGCTATTTTCAGGACTCTGGAACATGAGCTCAAAGATTTTCACAGGGGTAACACTGTTGAGGTCCAGGTTTTGAGCCTGTAACAAAACCAAAAGTAAAACATTAACCTCCCTTCTACCTCTAAATTCTTGTGACCTATAAACAAATAAACTTAGGTGTCATAATTGCTGCCTGTTTTTTCCTTTCGTTATCACACTTACGTTATTGATGTTCTCTCGTAGCTCCGAGTCTGTTGAGATGAGACTCAAGTCACTGAGGCACAGCGAGTGATTTGCATCCTGTAAACGAGAGAAAAATGTAAGCTGATTGAAGTAGCCACTGTGTTGGGATACATGACATGCAAACAAAGGCAAATCATTTCAGAACTACTGAACAAGTCGACAACCAACATCCCTGGCAGCACTGTGCCCTCTTTGAACATAGTGCACATTATGAATTCACACGTTGCTTTCTGTGACCGAGAGCTCAAGTGTCCTACACAAGCTGAGGAGTAGCTGTAACTGTCGCTGTGACTCACTTCAGAGAGTGGATGGGTGAGGGTGACGCTGAAGGCCTGTCCTTTGTCGTGGCCCCGGATGTGACTCTTCAGACTGTACTGGCTGCTAAAAGTCTTCTCACAGCCGTCACTCGGACAATTGAATGGCTTCTCCCCTACAGAACATAAAGCAAAACAGGAAAGAGAATGCTTAACGTCTTCAATGACTTTCTGTCTGAAAGCTAGCCAAATAAGAAAACAACTTCAGAGAGGAATACACACAACATGCTGTTAGAATGCAGGACAAATCCCCCTTATCAGACCATTCAGATACATCTCATGTGTTGGAGGCAGTGGTTAATGCAAACATAGTGTGGAAAAATAAACGTGTCTCCATTCAGACTGCCTTGATGAATAAAGGTCAGATTAAAAAGGATGTAGAATATGTACCTGTGTGTGTCCGTACATGTGTTTTTAGGTGATGACTCGCAGCAAACGCTTTGCCACAACCGTCATGGTCACACCTGAAGGCAGAGACGAAACATACAGCATGTGAGAAAAACTCCAAATGCAAATACACAGTAATGATGTTTCACCACAGTGGATTTGATGATGAATCAAGGTTGAAGGTTACGCTGGACGTAAAGTTAACTATCTACCAACAATGACTGCTAGCTGAATAGTGCAAAGTGCATGGAAAATTGTAGGAGCTAAAATAATGTACAAACATAACTGTGCATTACTTCTGTCTCAGCACTCCTCTCCTATTTCACCATTAAGGGGGAGGTACACTGCAAAAATAGGGTATCTTAAACATAGGGGGAAAAAAATAATTCAAGGGGGAAAAAAATCTTAAAACTAGTGAAATTATCTGTCCATGCAGCAAGTTAATTTTACTTGATAAAAATCTTAAAATTAGATTGTTCAATCTAGAAATAAGCAGGCTCTGAAAAGTATTAAAAAGGGTTGAAATAAGAAGAATATGCTGATTTTTAGCTCAAACTACTTGAAAACAAACTTCCTACAGCACAGTTATAAGTGAAATATACTGACTATAAGCAAAGAAAATCTCATTTATTTATTTTGTATACTTAATTTGAGCAAATTAAGGCCTGGGGACAAGAAAAACAACACCAATTTAAGTAAAAAATCACTCACTATTAGAAAACTATGATTACACAGTTTCTTGATATAAGCTGGCTCATCTTAAGATAGACCCTAATCCATCTTAAAACTAAAACTAAAATCTTTAAACTAGTTCTTATTCTAACAATATACCTCTTAAATGTTTCTGCAGAAACCACATTTTGCACAGCAGAAAAATAAGCAATCAATAAGATACAAGCTGAACTGTGTCTTGAATAGATGCCTTATGTGTTATTCTTAAATTAACCAACTTGAAGTTGTTACTCAATCTTGAAACAAGTTTTATTTTAATGACTTTAGGTGAGACAACCAATGTACCTTATTTTAACAGTCATTCACTCAATTTAAGATTCCCAGACTAATTGAAACAAAAAAGACATGTTCATAATCAATTTAAGATTCAACCATACATACAAAGATTAAAAACAAGTAAATAACTCTAAAAACAAGGTAATTCATCTAACATGTCTCAATGTAAGAATTAAAATCTTGGCAAGTGCTGAATTATATGCAGTGTAGAGCCAATGTCTAACTTAGCGGAGGTCAACCCTTGCCCAAACACGCTTCTTTCCCTGGCTCTTCCTCTCCTGTCCTTTTTCTAACATCTCTCTATGTAGTATGAAAGGGGTTGTTCTAGGACGCTGTTTTCATGGTCCTAACTTCACAACAAGGAAGGTGCCAACTTGGTTACCCAGTTGATGTGTTTGCTCTCATTGTCCAACCAAGATCCAAGATCAGGGAGCGGGGCTATTAGGAGCCAAGCAGTGGGGTAAGTAATATAAACACTGGCGGTACTTAAAGCTTGCAGAAGCCTGGGTTTGTTGAAGGTGGCAAATTGCAGTTGCCAACAAGACTCATTAGGTAGGCTGTGTAACTTGGTGATGGGGGTCCTCACTGAGCAGTCATTTTTTCATTAGGGTATAAGAATCTGGTGTTTATTTCAAATGAAGAAAAAGGAAAGAAAACAAACAAAAAATACACAAAAAATATTTTCACTTTCAATCTCTTATCTTGGGCGCTCTCATGTTGCCTTACTCCCTGCTGTTTTGTGTTTTTTTTTAATTTAATTTAATTTTCTAAATAATATAGTTATTGTATTCCTCACATTTCTCTTTTTTTATTATTTTAATGCATGTTTAATTTTTTCTTCTTTTTTGATTTGTAAAGTTCTTTAATAATAATAATAATATTAATAATAATAATAATAATAATAATAATAACAACTGGTATTTATATAGCATCTTTCAAGAAACCCAAGGTTGCTTCACAGGGTCAGGTAGGGGGTCTGGGGGTAGGTGGGGATAACACTATCTAACGGGGAAAGGCCTTGAGGAAAAGGTGTGTTTTGACTGCTTTCTTAAAAGTGTCCAGGGTTGGGGCTGAAGATGTGGGGAGGGAGAGAGTTCCACAGAGTGGGGGCTGCCACACTGAAGGCTTTGTCACCAAAAGTCCGCAGCTTAGTCCGGGGGATGGAGAGGAGACCCAGTTTGTAACCCTATTTTCAAAAGTGCCATATAAAAAAATGTCTTCTTCTACTTCTTCCTCTCCTTCTTCTTCATCTTATTATGATAAAATAGCCTACCCTGAGTGAGTATGAAATTCCCTCTTCGTTTAACAGGGGTGAATTAAACCTGATGTCATTTATAAAATGCTCACCGGAATGGCTTCTCCCCAGTGTGTGTGCGAATGTGCTTCCTCAGGTCACTGAGTGTGGTAAAGTACTTCGTGCATCCCTCTGATTCACAGTTGAACGTCTTGCCTGTGTGAAGTCTCTGGTGTGCTTTCAGCCTGCAGAGGAGATAAAGTGTGTTACATTACACCACAATGAGACAACATGCAGAGAGAAAGAAACTAGGCGCAATGGTTTTTAACAGCATGTGTTTGATTCCTGATGCAGATCTTTTCAAAAGAAAGAAAAAGATGGTTAGTACACACACACACACACACACACACACACACACACACACACACACACACACACACACACACACACACACACACACACACACACACACACACACACACACACACACACACACACACACACTCAGTGGTTGTCGTAGAGGAGAATCTGGACTGCAGTGAAGGCTGGGGCGAGCAAAAGAGGAAAGAGAATGCACCCATGTGTGGCATCAGTTGGGTGCTTTGAGTAACAGCTTCTGACAGGAAGTTGATGGCAGTGGCACAGCTTCACCAAAGCCCAGACAGGTTGTCATAGAAACTGAAGCAATACGGGCCAGAGGGCTTTGTTGTGGGCTGCTTGAGATCACAGCAACACTTAAATGTGAGAATGCTTTGAACAAAGACTGAGCCGGGCGTTAGTCAGCATAAAGCAAACCTATTACTGGGCTTGGTGTTGTAAGTAAGAGATGTTTTTTTTAAATCCTATAAGTTTGACATTTTTGACTGACTTAGAATCCTGCCGCACTCCAGTCATGATGTGAATTCAAACTCCTCTTGGCCTGCTGCTCTCCTTCTAGGTGGCTTGAAGGCTGATCACATTCGATCAACTAACAATTTTATGAAAAGAAGGGCCAAATACGAATTAATTCAACTTTGTAAACACAACCAAATACTTCAAAATTCTTGCGATATCAGCGATTAGAAAAAAACACGTGGGTAATAAAAATCTTGTTGTTGGACCTTCATGAGAAGAAGACCAAAGCAGAGTGAGGGCGTACCTGTATAAGGTGTTGAAGGCCTTCTCGCAGCCTTGCACGTCGCACTCGAACGGCTTCTCCTTGGTGTGGACACGGACATGGATCTTGAGGCTGTACGACGTGAGAAAAGCTTTTCCACAGCCCTGCTGATTGCACACAAACGTGTACTCTCCTCGATGAGTCTTCTGGTGTGTTCGCAGGTTTCCCGCTGTGCTGTATGTCCTCGTGCAGCCTTCGAACATGCACTGGTAGCGCTTCACCTGTTGGAGGACAGACAGCAAATAAGCATGGTTGAGTTACAAAAAAGGGATGTTAACAATGAATCGAGTCTTTGAGTAGTTAAGAACGTACTCAAACATTCAATCAATCAACCTTTATTTATACTCGAGAGATCATTGAGGGGCAACCCTCATTTACAATGATATCGAGTTATTTACAGTGACATTTAAAAAACAGACACAAACAAGCAACAATGCATCAAGAGTATCAAAGTCATCAAATAGGATAATTATTATTTTTTTTGATTTGGATATAAAAACAATTAAAAGAAATAAAAACAAAATAATACAAATAAAGGAGGTGTTGGGGATTGACTATAAAAGCACTAAAATAAGGAGGGCCGATGATACAAATGATACAATAATATACACAGGTTAACCTAGCTGAAACAGTTGCAGAGCTGGGTTGAAAGGTTAAAAATTAAGATTCTGAATTGTCCGAAAGTTAAAAGTGCATTTAATTTCAGACGCTGCTGCAACTTGTTCCAGGAGTCAGAAGCAGAGAAACAAAAAGCAGTTTTTCCCAGTTCTGATCGAACTCGAGGAACATGCAAAAGTAGCTGGTTTGAGGTGTGAGTCTGATAAAAACGGTCTGGGTACACATTTTTTGTTTCGATTTTCTATCATGTGGAACAAACATCATGTGGTCTCATATTTCATTCAGCTATCAAGGAGGTGTTTTATGGTTGACGCATGTTTCAATGTGAATCAGCTGGCCAAATGTGACAGACGCTCAGCTGATGGGTGGGGCTGTGCACCAGGACTCCACAAGCTCTTTCTTTCTCTGCCGGCGGACTGATTATGACCTAGTTGCGCTCCTGGCTGACACCTGACCTGACCTGACCTCATTCACATGCTTATTTTTTGAACAAAAACAACTAAACAGAAAACTGGACACTGAGTCTAAAATATGATCCTGTTCAGTTGTCCTGTTACATTAAATCCACATGTTGAAGTTTGAGTCTTCACATATGAACAAGCGTCCAAGGAGGTTATTTATAAGCCTGCTCCTCATGCTGATATTCAGCATTTTTAACATTTTGAACACCTCAATACGATCCGTAGCTGTTTAATACTGTCAGTTATACGCATTGTGTCATGAAGGAAAATTTGATTTAGGGGGAAATAACACATTTGGCATTCTTTTTCACATAGAAAACTTTCACGTTTTTTTAAAGATTAAACGATCAATTATCGTAAACATTTCCAAAGATCGATCAAGGAGAATACTTGAAATTTACATCCCTAATTTAAACAGATTTACCTCATACAACACACCTTAAAAATGAAAAAGGATTACTTTGTTTAAAAAGAAATATAAGAGAAAAATATATATTGCAAGTGTCATTATCTGAGAATTTAAATAAAATAATAGTAATTCAAATTTTGAGTTCAATACAGTTTTCTTGAAAATCGTTAGAGAATCGTGAGTGAATCGTATCGTGAATCAAAAATCAGGATTCAAATCAAATTGTGGGTTGAGTGTATACTTACATGCCTAGAATAGCCATTATTTTTTACATGGAAAACGTCCAAGTTTTTCTTTAAAATTAATCGATAATTCAATTCAATTCAATTCAATTCAATTCAAAAACTTTATTTGGGGGGTAATTTAAGGCACGTATGAGCAGCATTGAATACAAGAAACAGACACTTAACTTAGTTAACATTTCCAAAGATCGATCACGTAAAATACTTAAAATCTACATCCCTAGTTCCAAACAATGACAGTACTGTTATGTTGTCAGGCTGTTTGATCTATGAACCCTCATCTCAGCCTCTGTCTAAAGCACTTCAGTTTAGCTTCTGTCTCTTGGACTGTATTTCAAAAAAGACAGTGAGAAAGCAATTAGTTAATTAACCTCAGTAATGGCCAATCTTGTCGTACAGTGAAGTGACAGTCTGAGTCAGCGTGACCTTTCAGACGGAGCTTGAACTCAGTGAGTCAGCCACCCGTCAAAGTCCGAGGCGAGTGAGCACAAAGGACAGCGGAGATGACTAACCCCGCCGTGCAATACATCCCATCCATTTCTGTTTCACAGCAGCAATCTCCGCTGCAGTGTGGCAGCCTCCTGCTCTTTTCTCCCAGAGAGCCTTTGGGCATTGTGAATAAAAGCAGTTCATTCTTCCCTTTAAAAAGAGCCGCTCTGATTGAGCACAAAATAAGGAGGGGGAGAACATTTGTGGTTGTAAGCTCCACAAGCAAATCCCATTTGTCAGCAAACATTATTGCAGGAACTTACTGTTCCAGGATCGTATGAAATAAAACAATTTACTAGCCTGTAATTTCACAAAAAAATGCAACTCAAGATAAGACTGCAGCATGTTTATCCCTGGCTGTGTCAGGTCTGGTGGTTTTTAGAGACAGCATGATGTGATTTTAGCACAAACAAATTAACCTTTCAAACTTTCATTTTATTGAAGCCTCGTGTTTGCAGCACACTTACACAGAGCCAGTCAACTTTGTAGGGAAAACAAGGCACAACCAAACAAAATTATAGTTCTGTACAACAACAACAACAGGGTCAATATATTTTGTTGGCATTATTTACATAACTAGAGGAGAGGTGCCCAGCACAGGATTGATTTCCTTTCTTTGTTCCTATTTTACGAATATCAGCCAACATAGTAAGTCAAGAGCCACCCGCCGAAGTCTTTGGTGCTCACTGGGGGGAGCTAATACACTTTAAGGACCCGTCCTTGAATTTTTATTGCAAACACATATATAATAGTTTCTTCTTCCCAACTTTAACTTTTACTCTCGTTACTGTTGCCCGACAACGCCGCTTTGTTTTTGTTTTTACCCATCCTCAGTTGGTTGAGCTGAAGCCGGCCGGCTCATCGGCCGTACCGCTGCAGAACTCTGGAGATTTAGGACGCATAACGGCAGAGGAGGCATAGACGGAGGTTGATGGAGAGAAGATAGAAGTCGTGTCTCTCCTCTCTCATCATGGGCAACGTGAGACCTCTGGCTAATAAGTTGGACGAGCTAACAGGACTAGCCAGGAGTCAGACGGAGTTTTGGGAATGCAGCATGGTGTGCTTTACAGAAACGTGGCTGCATCTGGATATTCTCGACCACAACGTATCCATTGGTGGCTTCCTGACTGTCCGGGCAGACCGGGATAGCAGCGAGAGCGCTGTTGACCATATTATCTGCACAGGGAGATCTCTCAGGTCATACTGGTAGCTGTTTACATCGCCCCTCTGCCAACCCGACTACGGCGTCCAACGTTCTCAACACTTCCATAGTCAGACTCCAGACAGACCACCAGAGTGCCCTCTTCCTGATCTCCGGGGACTTCAATCATGTATTTATTTCTACATAGCTTATTCTGTCTTCTGTGCATTCTTTTATTATCGTTATTTTCATTGTATTTGTATTTATATCTTATTCATTACGTCTTCTATTAATATTATTTGATATTCTTAATTATTGTGTATAGGAACAACTTTAATGACTCAATTTCCCCCCGGGATAAATAAAGTATTTCTGATTCTGATTCTGAACAATGACTGCTGATGAACTGTGCTGCAGCTGTTTTACAGTATCAATAAAATGGACACATTTTTCTTCCATTCTTACCGACAGCACTAATCTCAGTGATGAGAAGTGAAATGCAGTTCACTTTGATTTTAAGCAAGCCTAGGTTTATCAATTGTGAAGCAAACATCTGTGCAAATCCACAGTGCGAAGCCTGCCAAGGCTCGTAATCCAGTATTGTATTCATCCCCCACATTGTCGTGACTCCTCTCCACCTTCAGCTCCATCAACGTAAGAGTGCAAAGTATCCCCCCTAGTCTCCCACGTGCGTAGTGGAAGAGACCACTTTATCACACATTAAATGGTCATGTGAGAGTATTCACAGCAGCAGTATCACTCAGAGCTGGATTTTTGCGGACACCTCTTTGTTGCCAACAGGAAATATCCACTCATGAGTCCTCTCTCTCTCTCTCTCTCTCTCTCTCTCTCTCTCTCTCTCTCCTCTCTCTCCCCCTCTCTCTCTCTCTCTCTCTCCTCTCTCTCCCCCTCTCTCTCTCTCTCTCTCTCTCTCTCCCCCTCTCTCTCTCTCCCCCCTCTCTCTCTCTCTCTCTCTCTCTCTCTCTCTCCCCCCCCTCTCCCTCTCTCTCTCTCTCTCTCTCTCTCTCTCTCTCTCTCTCTCTCTCTCTCTCTCTCTCTTCTCTCTCTCTCTCTCTCTCTCTCTCTCTCTCTCTCTCTCTCTCTCTCTCTCTCCCTCCCTCCCTCCCTCCCCTCCCTCTCTCTCTCTCTCTTCAGACCTTTTTTTGAAGGCAAAGTGGTTCAAAATGTTCTACCAACGAACTGAAAGCACATGCCAAAATTTGGACATCACAGTGTGCACATATTAATATTAGCAGCACATGACCGTGACAAATCTCTGTACTTAATGTATGTGGATTCTGTAGCTAGCTCTGTCCCACAGTCTGTAGAGTAAGTGCGGTGCATTGTGCCATCCCAAGTCTTTCAGCCACTCTCTCTGCAAAATGTGAGCCCTCTTTGCCGCTGGTGCATCCACATTCACCACATCATATCCAACTTCAGCAGTCACATTTTCCGTAACGTTGGGTGGCCTACAAAATAAATCCCTCAGTGGTCTCTTTGGCTTCTCTCTTCAGAACTTCTGATTTCATGCTAGCTGGCTCTCTGTCACGTGACTACAAAGCACAGTGAAAGGGGAGCCTGAAGGCTAATATTAACCAACCTCAATACCTAATGTGTTTTTAAAAAAGAGCCAAAAAAAGCCGCTATCTACAGCCGGAGTAAACCTGGGAAGAAAACAACCAATCACCGTCATCAGGGTCCAATTTGGGCTCTGACAAGCAAAAGAATTAATGACATTTAGTAAGTCTTACAGAAAATGTAGATGTATTGTAGCGACCTTCCGGACGCTGTAGGGATGGCGAGCTGATTCGAACTTTGATAATTGGTCACTGTCGGCCATGACCACGCCAACCAACAAAGCAACAATTAATGTTTTATGAATGAAGAACTTCTCCTGCCTGTCTCTCCTCTCTACAGCTCGCACACTCTCTCACACCTCCACCCCCTTCCTGATGCCTTCACAAACTGTCAACACTGTAGGAATTAAGAACATCTACACTGAACACGTTTAACAAACAGTAGAGCTGTTACAGTTTTATATGTATTATAGCTTTTCTCCTGATATCGTTTCACCGGTACAACTGGATAATATAGCATGACAGTTGTGAGCACTAACAATAGCCATGTTTGTTTGTTTTTAACTTTAATGTTTTGATGTTTTCATTGTTTGTGCTGGGGCCCGGTTTTGATCATATGGTCGCGAATCAGCTGCGCTCGTGCATGTGAGAGGGGGCGTCATTTTGGAGGAGCTCTGAGGGGAGGGGTTAGATGGAGTCCTGAGGACATGCTACATTCAAATTCCTGCTAGTTTTCAGGGACCACCAACCCTAGCTTTAAATGTTTGTGAGCCTTTTGCAATCATCAAAACATTGTCATCCCAAATAATAATTAAGCAATAAATTTACAACAGTGATCATGAAAGTGCAACATTAAATACCAACCACTGACGCAAGTTTAGAGCGAAGTCTGCGGCACTACATTCACATTGAACCCAGTCAGAGCTCACTGTTGGGCATCAACACTAACTCAACCTCTATTCACACAAAAGCACATTATTCCATTCTTTCTTTTGCAATTCAAACTTAGAGGTCTCACCTCAAGACAGCAATATGTGTCCCAAAAAGGGGATGTGACACATGACATGAACTCTCTTTCCCTTTCTCGTGAGTCACAACCACCAGAGCAGCGTTGCGACTTGCGACACAGTTGTTCAAGTCATGCTGAGTTTACAGATTTTGGTGCATTTTCTTAAAACCTTCAAGCAAGAGAAAGTAACACAAAGGCTCACTTTAAAAGACGACCCTTATTATTTCTAACGTGGTTTTAAAACAACTTTCTCCCTCTTGCACTTTGATATGTCTCTTGTTGCTGTGGGAGCGTGGTGGACCGTCAATACAACATTTTTCTTTGTGAATAGAAATGCTTCAGTGCTTACACAACCTGGCTGAACTGATAAGTCCTTCCATAAAATAACCTTTTCTTATTTGCAGTCATCAGACAAACATTTGTTTTTGACTGAAACAGCACTGTGGAGAAATTGCTCCCTTGTGGAGCCCCTGTGTTAATAACATTGGGGATAAACACTGATGCACTTTACTCCAGAATTCCACTCATGTGAAAGCTTCTCTTCACGTCTATCTGTATAAAGCTCTTCACTAAAGTTTCACCTGGTCTATGTGGCAGTGTCAAACACCGTAAACTGGAAAGCAACTTCTCTAGACCTGTAATGGTGTGCTGCATTTTCTGTGCCACCAGGAACTAGATGTGCCTCTCAAGACTTTCCCAAACCACACAGTTCAGTAATCATCACCATCCTATTGTTTGTCATGTTTTTCTCAGACTCTCTTTGAGGTAGTTTTCTCTGTTAACATTGTGTGCATCATCTGACATTTGAAACAACTGAATAAACACAGGTCTGCGTTGTTGACTCAGTTCTTCCCTACAGTCTTTCAGCACCCTGCCTCTTACGCAGAAGGAGACCCAGCTGCTGCACCCGAGCTCGAACGCTGTCCGATACTTCAATCTTCCATTTCCACCGATCAGGATGGGACAGGTGTCAAAATATGGCGAAGTGACCACATGGATATGAAGAGGAGGCAGGTGACATTGTGAGAGGGCTTAGACAAGGACAAGGGGAAGCTTGTTTTGAAGACCTTAGCATATCAAAGTCTTTGATTTGCCCTTTCAATGTATAAAAGTATTGAAACTGTACTTTGCATTTCACCAAGAAAAGGTGCAAAACTTGTAAAACCAGAAGCTGGGGTGTCAAACAGGAAGTACATACATGAGCAATACACTCCACCACATTCACATCTGCAGCCTTACCTCTCTCTGCTTGGTCTCGGGGCACTCAGAGTGCAGGGTCAGCGTGGCCCCCTCTATGTTCCGTGGCATCGGGGTGGAGCCGGGATTTATTGTGAACTGGATCTGGTCCGGAGAAATGGTGTGATGAACGTAACCCTGCGACATGCCATCAGGGTCATTCATAAAGACCAGAGAGCCCTCCTCCTCGTCGCCATCACCTTCCCCTTCAGTGAGGAAGGTGACCCCATCTTCGTCTCCGCCGCAGTGACCCTCCTCTTCGCCCTCCTCATCCAACCGGATGGGGTCCCTCTCGATGAGCACCGTAGTGCGGTCGTACACCCGGCCAGAGGAGGATGAAGGTTCAGGGATTAGGTCGTCATCTTTGTCATAGTGGATCTTGTCTTCGTCTTCGTCATCATCCCGCCCCAGAGGATCCACCTCCACCTCAAAGTACATAGACGCCTCTGTATGAGGGCCATTCTCGCTCATGGTCCCTGGTGCCTCTCCTACCTTGGCAAGGAGGACTTCACACTCACACTGGAAATGTTACAGCCTGAAATATATGTGGGGGGGGAAATAAAACACCTGTTATTCTCTACCTTGAAGTATGGAGTTTTCATGGTAATTTAAGCAGCATAATATAACCAAATAAAGGCTTAAAACTGAGGAAAAAAGAGAAGCACAGGATGGCTAAACAGCCTGAGAGATGAGGCAGCAAACCTTGTTTTCAAGATATGTCATTCTGTGATTCTCTGGCTTTCTGCAACTCTTTGGAAGGGAGCACACATGCCCCAAGTTTACAAAGTTATAATCTAATTTAGAAGATGCTTAAATCTAAAGCAGTGTACATCTGAGAGTTAGTGCAACACAAGCAAGAATAGACAGGATCCTTGCTTGTGCGATCAAAGAGGTTTGGACAGCTCTTAAGAAAGCAACAGATGCATGGCAGCTGTGGACAAGGGGAATGAAAAAAAAGAGCCATATTGTACAGTTAAAAGAAATAAGCATTGATTTGATGACAGCATATACAATCACCAACAGCTGCTTAGACAGAGCCACAATTATTAGTGACACTTCTAAAGAGGAGCTTTGACAGCACTAATGGTTATATCAGACTCTGATACTAACTGGGTCTTCCTCTTGTCGATCAAAATAAAGAAACCTTTTTATAAGTTTATGTTGCAAGAAGTGATCATGTCCACTGACGTTAATGTAGTGGTGATTTAGGCACATAAGCCTTGTTTTGAGGACACTGGTGCTCCCACACCAAAATCTAGAACAGGGGTGTCAGACATCCCGCCCTTGAACGACTGTGCAAAGTGAAAAAATTACAGACATTAACTGCAATTTTTCAATAAAAGTAACTGCTTTTTAAAATTTGTCCTCTGGGGGTCGCATAAAATCATAGTGCTGATGGAGCGCACCTGAACAGTGCTTACTTCTGGAGACGTTTTTTCTCAAAGTGAGAAAATAGATTGTTTGCATAATCCGGTTGAGATTCATAAAGACTTTTGAGAGGACTATAAGATGATCCACTAACTACTAACACTAGCACTACACCCCTGCATTCAACACTGTCCAGCAAGCGAACTGTTCATGCTGGAGCTGAGGGGTCCAAAATAATCTACTTTTTACCTTCTTCATTATTATGATCTCTGTTTTTTTGCAGTAAGCATTACATACTCTGTCAGGTGAATGGGTAAACTGTGTGTTTGGTGTGCTCGCAGCATAGACTGTATAAATAATGGACGTAGCCTCCGTGGCGCCACCAAGTTGTTTCTGAAGTGCTGTTTTGAAGCCAATCGGCGGCGGCAGCCATATTGCTGCTGTCGAGCGATTGTGACGTAAAGAGGCGGGCTTTGAGCCTCCTCGCCAACAGCTACAGTGTTCCTGCCTGTCAATCAAGTCAGATGTGCCACTCACTGGAAGACTCGTAATATTAATATCTTCAAAATTACTGTGTTATGAAAAAATTCACCCCCCTACAGTCTGTTCCGATCGAGAAATGAGCTATCCAGACTACACTCGTCTTTTGTACCAGGTTGTAAACATGTTTATTTCTGCTGTAAATATCGTCTTTTTTGAATTGGTGTGTATGTGGTTTCCGGTACTTCCGGAGCCAGCCTCAAGTGGATCCCGGATGGACTGCAGTTTTTAGCACTTCCGCATTGGACTCATATTTTTAGACCGGAGGTTGCTGCTTGGTTGGCAGGCAGCAGGTTTCAGCAGTGGCAGTTCTAGACCAATTTTACTGGGGGGGCCAGGCTGGGGCCAAGGGTGTTGTCAGAGGGACACATTCAACCCTGACAAAGGAGACTGAGAAGGGCAAGGACTGGCTGAGAACAAACTGGCAAAACATCAGTGCATCCCTATATACTAGACATATATACTACTGTGTACTATATCAAAATGCAGACTGACAGCAGCTGGTTAAACACTCAACGTGAGTCCCTTAGCGCTCTAAGGGACTGGAACCAAGTGCCACACGCATGTGTTCCACCCAAGCGGCAACCTCCGGTCTAAAAATATTTTCCGATGCGGAAATGTTAAAGGCTGCAGTTCATCGAGGATCCGCTTGAGTCTGTCTCCAGAAGTACCGGAAGTCACATACACATGAATGGGAAAAAGAAGATCTTTACAGCAGAAATAAACATGTTTACAGCCTGGTACAAAAGATTAGTGTAGTCTGAATAGCTCATTTCTCGATCTGCTCTCACTGTGAGGGGGGGGGTGAATTTCAAAGATATTGAGATTACTAGTCTTCCAATGAGAGGCACAGCTGCCTGTGGGAACACTGCAGCTGTTGGCTAGGAGGCTCAAAGCCTGCCTCTTTACGTCACACTGGCTCGACAGAAGCAATATGACTGCTGCTGCCGATTGTCCATACGTCCATATTTTATACAGTCTATGGTTCCACCTGTAACATCAGCTCGATACCGAAGCTTTTTTTATTGTATAACATTTGTTTGGTGTGGAGGGGGGGCACAGGGGGGTCCAGGTTCAGTTTTACAGGGGCACTGGCCCCTGTTGGCCCCTCCCCAGAACCACCACTGGGTTTCAGGGCTTAAAGAGTAAAATATTCGGCCCCACTTTGAAACTCGTCATGGCGAAAATACAACAACTGTTTTTGTGGAACATTTTCAGAATGTACTTGTACTTTTTTTGCACTAAAACAAAGGGAAAGCTTTGGAGTTGTCGTTATGCATAGGTTATTATCTTATGATTTTACTGGTCAGGCCCACTTCAGATCATCTTGGGCTGTGTGTGGCCCCCTGAACTGACATGAGTTTGACGCCCCTGATCTAGAACTTTCTGATTTCAATGACAGCAAGTCACGAGAACAGCTGAACTGCTATGTCCACAGATGTGCTTTTATATCATCCAAATGTTCAAATCACTTGGCTAGCATAGGTGAAAACGGCGTCTTACAGTAACACGACATTGTTAGATAATTTATACATAACGTTACTCGATAAGGCTAACATTAGCAGATATACAAACATCAAGTGGCCTGATACAAGCGCTGCTACTGCCAGGTGTAACGTGCAGAATTGTGACCATAACTTACCGTACACCAGTTGTTTAATAGCTGATAGAAGCTTTTCTAATATCGGCCAACAGATGACTGACCTGACGCTATATCACAGAATACATATTGCTCTCTATAGCC
Source organism: Notolabrus celidotus (assembly GCF_009762535.1). NCBI lineage: Eukaryota > Metazoa > Chordata > Actinopteri > Labriformes > Labridae > Notolabrus > Notolabrus celidotus. Next base: position 11,027,749 of record NC_048283.1, on the reverse strand, counting down.
TCAGTGATAAGGCGCTACAAATAGATACTGCCTTTCTTACTCAGAATATAAACACTACCTCTATAGGTCTTAACATGTCTTAACATGATCTGTCTTGATATCAAAATCAACACAACAGTACCCATTGTTGTCGTTAGCTCTGTAGCAGAAGCCAGGCTAGCTCTCCTCTAGCTGTGTCCCTTATTTCTCTACACATGCCTAGCTTAGCAGGCTAGCTCACAGCTAAGCTAAGGAGCTAGCTTAAAAAAAGGTTAGCTCGTTTACACATTTTCTCTCTTCCCTGCAAGGATAACACGTTTTAAGATGTTACCTGTGGTAGACTAATATTCTCACGCTGAATTTGATCAAATGAAATGAAATGACATGCAGCACATGTATTTACCTGCGTTAGGTTTGAAGCCTTATCCCTGTGCTTCAGATGTTTAGCACTTTCTATCCCCTCCCTAGGATACCAGACAACGTCAGACTCAATAGCAGTCGTGATGAATTATGGGAAATTAAACATCATTCTCAAGCTAAATCAAATCAGTTAAATTTTTCAAAGATTTTGAGTTTTTGTATTTTGAAGTATTAATTCTATGGAGACAAAATAATGACTTTAATGTTTGATATTTAAAATAAAATGTGGCATTGAAAAACACACCCTGAAACTGAAAGAAGAAACATTGGCATTGAAAATCTTGTATTAAAAAATATACTATACTATAATAAAAACTTAAAATCACTCAGAAAATTCATCTGATATCTGTAATTTTAGCTTCAGTGAAACGTTTTCAATGCCAATACCTGTTTTGATGCCACAGTTTTTTACAATACAAGTGTTTGAATGCCAATGTTCCTTTTTTCAGTTTCAGCGTGTGTTTTTCAATGCCAAACTTTATTTTCAATACCAAACATTAAAGTCATCCTTTAGGCCCCATATGATTATAGCTCAATTCATGTAACGATACTAAATGTTGTAAAAGTGACATAATAAAAAAACAGCAACACATAGCTTTTTAGTCCAACAGTTTATATATAAAAACAATATCTGGTTGATATCAGAAACATTAACGTACAAATTTTTTTTTTTTAAATAAAATATACATACATTAAAAACTTAGTTAGGACTCTACAGATGCTCAATGATGTACAATAAACTCTGTGCATCAATAGATTACAAACATTTCTTTGAAACAAACTAATCAGATAAGAACTGTCCCTTACGATAATTATATTCTATACTATACAAAGAGCCATCTAAGAATATATGAAATCATAACATTTTATTTCAAATACTGGACTGTACAGTTTGTAGTGTTAAGCTTCAGCGTGAAAAAAGAGAGAGAGAAGTCCTCCATCTAGGAAGATCCTTGGGTCAGGAAGTGCTGAAAGAACTCCTGAGTCTTCCTCTTTTCTGCAAGATCCTGCTTTGTTGGCGACCTCAGGACTAGGGAGGCAAAAATGGTGGCTGTGCAGAAAGACAATGAATTATTTGTAAGCTTTTTTCCTCTTAGATGTGATTCCTTAGTAGTGGCATGTTTAAAAAAAAAAGGGACACAAAATTCAACATTTCAGTTCCAAATAATCAGATTAAGGTGTTATGTTGGGTCCAATTTACTGCCTTACAGACACTGCTTGCTTTAGACCGAGTATTGAAAAGACAATAAGTTCAAACTGTTCATGAGTTATAAACATAGCAGCCTAATAAACAGGATTTTAATTAATTTTCCATTGTTTTATTCATTTGTTTATTCTTCATCACAAAGCAACCACCAATAACACACTCGCTAAGAGCAAATTCTCTCTTTTCTTACCCAAGATGCTGACATCTAACCGATTGCTTGCAGAATTCTTCAATAGCTCACGGAGAAAGGCAGCTAAATAGTTGAACACATTTTGATGGCACTGAGGTAGCATGGAAATAACCTGTAGACAAAATAATTACACTTATATTACAAATGCCAGAGATGCAATTTTTCATCTTTATATATTTTTGAAAGGACTGAGTGATTAACTTTTAACTGTGGGGCATCTCTCACTCACTTTCTCACACAGACTGGCACTGGGACAGCTTTCTAGGCACTGCTGGTAAAAGGAAAAGGGAACCACAGGCTCAGGTAGGGCATCCAGAAAGAGAAGCAGGGCCTCTGCTACTGAGTGGTTACTGCCCGCTGCAGGTCATCACAGAGTCAAGGACATAACTGTACAGCAAAATCTGCATGTTTTTAAATGTAGCTGATAAAAATAAGATTATAATACAATGATACACACATACACAGCATTCATAGGGGCAAATTTACCACAATTGAATTTATGTATTTACTGTCTTAGTATTTCAGCATGAACTAGCAATTCTAGCAGTTCTGATCTGGCAGTGTGTATATCTACATCAGCTGAGCAGTGTGACAGACGTGCAGACACAATGAAGGATACGAAGAGAATCTGGCATGCCAGTGTCAAGGCAATCCCTTATTTCTGCGAATTCACTCCGGAGCCCAGGCTGCTGAAATATGTCTTCCTGCAAATCGAGCGAAACAAATATTAAAGCAATTGTGTGGATTTTTCATTGTGCACTGCTCTGTGACAACCCTGTTGACAAAGCAGTACACCTCATCTCTTTCACACCCGATCCAAAACAACTAATTGTATCAATCTTCCCTGTCAAATGCAGACCTCACACCGAGGCAGTGTGGAAAATGTATAGATACAAACAGTTTACCAGACCTTCTCCTGATTGCCTTTTTTTTTCTTTTTAGATGAAAAGTAGGCACACATATTAATTTCAATTTGTTTCATGACCCACTTACAGTAGTACAGTAGTAACTTCAAAACTATTTTTAAAAATCACAGGATATACATTTTAAAACATGGAAACTGAAGAACTAAACAGCAGAACAGTGTTGATAGGTATTACTGTGTAATAACGCTCATATTAAAGTCTTCAGCAACACATTTCCTGACCTGTTTGATTGCATTGCGGAACAAGTGATCCACCATCATCCACAGTTCTTTAGGAATGTCTAGAGGCTTTTCAGTTTTTGCTGCGTTCCCATCTCCTGACATCTCCATCTGTGTAGACATAAAAAGAGCAAAAACATGCAGTCACAATTAAGTCTGGAGAATACTCTACTGTGGTTAGTAAGATGATCCCTAACATAGCAGAGATCATTTGAAGAAGCTGTCACTACTCTGCACATTTGAGCCCTCACCAGTTCACGGAGGGTTTCTTGCGGCATGTCCTGGATGGGCTCTCTCAACTGACACAGTGATTGGATGGAAGTGCCGTAGCAGCTGGACTGGTAGTTTCCTGCCACAGAGATGAAGTAGTCTTTGCCGCGCTCCAAGTGCAGCACCAATATGTCTTCTATCTGCTCCTTTCCAGAGTTAAGATCCGGCGCTGTTGAGCGGTTCACAAAAACCTCAAGCTCAATTTCCACAGAACCTCCTGGATGTGGAGAGAGTTACACAAACAAAGTTAAGGAGGTGGCTAGACTGTCACAAATCATGAAGTGATGTCTCCAGCTCCAGAAAGTTGTTTATTTGTGCCAGGGTCACACCTGACTTACTCGGATGGTACTGTTTGAGGATTTGAGAAGCTAAGACATCTCTAATCTGTGCTGAAATTGTATCCCCCCCCCTTTTTACATAAAAGTCATGAAGATCCAGCGTCCTCGCTCATGGTACATCTTTATACTTAATCTGTCACTCCCAGATGAAAGCCTGTGTGTGCTACTCACCCTGAGCGATAAAGCCTTTTGGGGGGTTGGCTGTAAGCCAAGGCTTGCAGTATGTGGGCTCATTCGGCTTCTGGATAAACTCAAACTGACATGGGACCTGCCCGTCATTGAAGAGGCTCAGTGTCTCTGCCTGGTGCTGCATGTATTTCACATCCTTAAAGTGGAGCTGAGAGAAGAGGGAAGGTTTCATGAGGCTCATTAGACTCAAAATCAAAGATAAATACAGTTTCATTAATGGTGCTTTACATATTGAATTTAAAGGAACAGTACCAGAGGAATATTAATCACTCCATGTTTTCAGAGAGTTTTTAAAGCTCCTGTTTGATAGGAACTGAATGTGAAAGGAACCCTTACCTCTTGCTTGGACACGGTTACTGATGGAATACACTCGTTCTCCATTTTATCTATATTGCGGACGATCTCTTCAAAGGTCTTCTTGTAGTCCTCAGCATTTACTCTCTTGATCTGTATGAAGAGACAACAAATATGTCAATTCAGCATAGACATCATGCCTTTTGCTAAATAGGAGCCAAAGTTCAATTTAAATGTTTTTGTTCTCTTCCCGCAATTACTTTTTAAAAGTTTGCATGACTTCATAAAGCCTTACTCTGTGGTTTTGACATTAAAAACCTCCAACAAACTGAACATATTAAAGTTGACAGAGTCTGTTTACCCCTGTGACCAGCATTGAACTGACTGGTTTATGGTCACTGGTCTTCAGAGCCATGTGACTCTGATAGTGCTGCTGCTTGATGTTCTTCCCTCTCCACAGGATACGGTCACACCACGCAGGCACCCGACATTTCTCACTGAAAGCAGGAAAAATGACGTTGATTCCCAAATATGTGAATCATATCTTTTGACACATACAAAGTAATCAACAGAGGAAAGAAAATACACCTGTTTATATTGTATCAGACAATGACTCATCAAAATGTATATGATAAATGCAAGAAAACTGTAATAGAAGGAAGATGACAAACATCAGTTATGTAAACATGGGTGTCTGTTTACTTATATTAATGTACTATTTATGAATCTATTTTTTTTATATGACCCCCTTGATGTATTTGACGCGCTATATTTCACTCATGCACCTGTATTAATATTATAGCGACCACAAAGAGCCAAAAGCCGCTGAGAGGCTGACATGGGGCCTAGTTAATTGTTGGATGTGCTTAAAGCAAAAATCACTAATGCACAAAAAAGTAAGATTAACCTTTTATTAACGAAAAAGGACAATCAACTCATGATAAAGTGCACAAAAGAGAATAGCGAAAAATAAGCAAAAAATAAGCGGTCAACAAAAAGTACAGAGACCCAGCTCACCCCCTCTCTCTACCTCCAAACAAAAGAAAAGAGGTGGCCGAAATGAAGTGAATATCCCCGCCCCTAACACATGACCCAAAAATAACCTAATTAACTGACCCCACAATAAACCATACCGTAAACAAGCAACAACAATAACACCACAAAAAATATACGAACAATAACCTACCCAAACCTCAAAATTAAGATACAGTAAACACTTGAATCCTGTATGGCTCCTGCAAATATCTTGGTTAGAATTATATCAACAGAATCAGTACCTTTAGATGTAGAAGAACTTACAATATATATGTATGTATATTTTATCTCCTTTTAATTTGTATTTATTTATTTATTTTAGTATCACTATTATTTTTTGTCATTTTTATATACAAGTATATATTTTTCAATTTAAGTTAAACATAAATCGTTTTAAAATACATAAAAATATGTTTAGTATTAGACCTGTCTTGAAAAAAAAGAAAACTCTGAAAAATGAAGGGATGTGTTGAACAGATATAGATAAGTGAGATTAGAAGTATCTTAAAGAACAAACATTTCTGAAACAACAGAAGCAGTCTTAATTCTTCCTTGAAATACACCTACCTAAACAATGAAAATAGTATCAATAGCATTAAAGATAATATCCAAACTAAAAGTATGTCATTCTGCTTCACAATGAAGCAGATATATGACAAAGTTACCTTGTATCCCACATGTCAGAGCCTGTGTCGTACTTGTAGGTGGGCTGAAACTCAATCCCTCCCTCCACAAAGCCAACAAACACAGCCTCCTCATCGATCTGCCTCTTCAGCTGCAGACAGAGTGGAGATGGTTGGCATCACTCAGAAACAAGATTGATGACTAAAGACTGTTTATATAGCAGGAAAAAAGGACACGTCTGATATCACCTGATCATAACTGTGCAGTGTTTCAAATTCCTTCTTGCTGATGAGCTCCTTCACATGGTCCACTTCAAGATCACTGATCCTGTAGTTGAGGTCCCCGATCCACAAAATCACACTGAGGAAGCACAGAGGAAGAAAGGGAGAAACATGAAGATGAATGGAGTGTAGATACGACTATGATCAAATACTGAAGCAGTTTGAAATAGGGTAATAATTAGCAATATATGTTTCGGGTACAACATAGCGCGTTAATCCTAAACACAAATCCAAACAAATCTGGATTTTAAACAAACATTGGGAGCAAAAAAACGATTTATTTTTACATTCTTTAGGATTGACAACTCTCAACCAGCCAATGATTTGCTGGTAAATGACTTTGAAACAAACAATGACACTGTAACACTAATATTCCACAGGTTACATACTCGTGCTTCATGATAGTGAGTGGAGGCTGCGTAGGGTCAAGCTGGCGAAACTGGAGACGGCTGCAAATGTCCCTGTAGTCCTGATTACGTCTCTCATATTCCTCGATGTGGGCAGCAAGGTGAGAGTTGACCACGCAGATATCAGAGTTGTGAAAGCGAAAACGGATAGCCACAGCACCTTTGTTCCCCTGTGAATCAATGAGTGATTGAAAGAGAGAGGGAGACAAGAATGAAGTCAGAACAACATAAGCAGCACAACTAAAAGTCCTAAATATGCTCTTTTGCTTGACAGTAATCCAATATTATGCAAGCACTTTAATTCCCTGCATACTCTGTTGGTGTGCTTCATGAACCAGTCTCCCTTCAGTGCAGGAAAAAGATGGAGCAGCCTTACAAAAGCCCCCCACTGGTCACCAGCCAGGCATCTGCTCTGTGCTGCAGGGACTGCTAAGTAAGCAAGGCCACAAACGAGACAGGAATAACTTATTCTGCTTCAGAGCAGAAGGAATAAAGTTGGAGCTGCTGGAGGAAGTGATTCATGGATGAATGTGCTCTAAAGTGAAGCGCTATCCAAAGGAGGGACAAATCAAGCATTTTAATTTTCATCATTACAACAAAGCCTTGGAGCGTATTTTCTCATTTCTAATCGCCTGACGTCTTAAAATGATCAAAACATCATCATCGTCAGAGCCCAAATGATCTTGTTTCTTCTGTTACTGTGTTTTGATAATCAAACATTAATTTGTTACGTTCCATGTGACATCAGCTCTTCCTGCTTGTGTGTCAAAGATAACGTACTAAAACATCAATGAAGGGAAGTAGTAAAATATTTTTCTTGTGGTGTGTGATCAAAAAGATGACTTGCCCTGTTGACACACAGAGAGCAGCTTGTTTAAAGCTCAGGTGCCAATTATTTCTCCTCTGATCTCAGTTTGAGAGGATCATCAATGCATTTTTTCCATCACCAATGTCTGACCGTCTCTCAGGTTCCCTCCATTAAAACAATCAAGGATAGGGTGTTCACTCTAAGTCATGTTGTTATCCACGCATTGCTCTTTGTGCAAGGACACAACTACAAAATTAACACAACACGCCACACTGGAATTCATCCAGATACAAACTCACGGCCCAACCCTTATTTGTGCATGATCTTTATGATCAGTCCTCACCATCCTCCCCATGATGCCAGTGCCCACAGTCTCAGCCTCCACATCAGAGACAAACTCTGCATGCTCCTTCTTCACGTAGAAAATCAGCATGATGCCAACCAGACGCACCAACTTCACCTGTAGAAGAGGATGATTGGGTTAACAAATGTCTGGCAGGAAAAGAAAAACTAGTTAACCAAAGTTAGGGAACATGCCAGATATATCTATTTGATATCAATGCAAATGTGTAACAATGTAGCCATAATGAAACATTTTAACAGACTGTCGGTGTTGTATTAAGGAAAACAGAGGCTGAATATATGCCTGAATAAGAAGCTGTTGTGCAAATGGGCGAGCAAAATATCCTGACAAGCCTTTCTGTCAGTCCTACAAGAACTTTCATTTAAATATAGGGATAAAAACTTTTTGTTTCTCAGTTTGCTGAGCTACACAGCGTCAGTTACAGATCAGCCGAGTGTGCTTTAGTCAGCACCAACGGCGGATGAAGAAGTGGCGCGTCATAATACTGACTCCTTGAATAACATACATCTTTTAATCCTTTGGAAGACTTAAAGAAAACAGCTCAGACATGAAAAAGGAGAAGCTGCTGAGCTGGAGTCAGCATTCTGAGAAAAGGGAAGTCAATGAAAGCAAATAAGGGGGAGAGAAAGATATAAAAATATGAGGCCCAGCTATGTTCATGGAATATGAGATATTTGGAGATATATAGTCTGTTTGATGAGATGATTCTGTTTATTGATCAATGTAATGAGAGAATAGAATGTTCACTACACAATTACATTTTCACTTACACTCTGAAACATGACTTGTTGCTAAGTTTTAAACACTAAATCATATGGATGTTTAATTTAATCAGTTAAAATAAATAGGATGTAAACCTAAATGTCTGCAGACACTGCAGACAGCCTCGTCAGTGTGGCTTCTGTCCAGCAATCCAGCAATCCAGCGGTCTCCCTGTGTTTATGTTGCTATTCTGCATCCTCCCAACAGAGCTCAGGTGCTGTGGGATTGTGGGAAATGTGCTAATTCTGGATTGCATATATTCTCCAATATTTTTCTGTCTGCATTATTCAAATGTGTTTCTGTTTATCAATGCAAAAAGGCAACAACAAAAGCCTGATATTGGGATTATATCGGCAATCAATCGATCGACCAGCTCTCAAATTATTGACATCCGTTGAAAATCTGTTGAGTGTAGTACGCTGCATGAATGAGTCCTCAAAACAACAGAATAGGTAATAGGCTTCAGGATAGATACTTGAAAAATGTTATTGGATAAAGGACAAACATGGACAAGTATGTGGCTGGGTGATGTCTCGGTGCAGTGTGTATGAAGCTCAACATCAGCTTCTTTTCTTGGGATTGTAGTTCAGCTCAAGAAATCATTAAAACAATATTTAAAAAACTCCCTCTCTGCTTCTGTTGGTTGTTTTTTTTTCAGGAAAACTAGGACATGGCTATCTTCTGGGTTGGTCTACAAAACACAGCATACCCCCTCCTGTACTTTCTAATAGTCTGCAATAAGACTGACAGTCCAAATATCAATTTGTGCTTAAAAACTATAATCAAACATGATGAAAAGGTTGAGGACAAAAAGGACTTCCTTACTAAGGCATACTTGGCATCTGGATGCAAGGACTCAGACACAGCCTTAGTCCACTCCAGCTCTTTCGGGGTGTCATTGAAGAAGAAAGCCTCTTTGCTGAGGTCGAGCTCCTGGAAACTACGAGGAAGGAAGAAAAAATGAAAGAGTTTAACTCACATGTTCAAGCTTTACTCTGGACTTTCGTGGAATTGTAAAAACTTTTAGCAAACTAAAATGCGGGCTGGATTAGTGAACACACAGAGCTCAGTCTGTGGGTTGGCTTGTTTTCTTACTTAAATCAGAATCAATGTTGAAAACACTGGGAAAAGGTTTGGTCTTCCAGCATAATGAGACTAGACAGAGAGTGGTGAGGTGAATGTGACTTACCCCACACAGTAGATGTCAGGGGGGTTTAGAGTGCAGCCCAGCCATGGGCGGAGGCTTTCCTTCGGCGTCTGTCCGTTCACATTGTATGTACCAAGAAAGATGCTGGAACAGAACGAGGATAATGAGGAGTGTGCACAGAGGAGAGAAATACTAGCCTTAAGTTCTCCACCCTGCCTTTGAGGATTTACAATTCAGTTTGTGATGCATTATGGAGCACCACGATGAAACAGTGAGAAATGGTGGAGGAGTTTCAGATAAGAAATTAGCGATGACCCTTTTTCTCTGACCTCCGTGCAGCAGCTGCTCTACTCCTGTGCAGCAGCAGGAGCTCTTCACTTTGTGCTGACTTGCTTGCTGAGTAGAAAGATGCTGAAGCTGTCTTACAACTAAATCTTGGACTGCTACTTTCTTAAGCCCCCCCCCCCCCCCCCCCCCCCCCCCCCTTTCTTGTTCAGTTATCCATCTGTTTCTGATTTTTAATTTTGTTTTGTTTTCTACCCTTACTTATTTTATTAATTTTACTGTGTTGATTTGATTTGATTTTTAAGTATTTTATTTATAATTCTGCCTCTTATAATTTTACCATTGCTGTTGTTTTCTGTCTCTCTGTTATTCTGTGAAGCACTTTGGGCAGCATGTTTTTATGTATGAAAGGTGCTATATAAATAAAGTTGAGTTGAGTTGATTTCTATTATATGGTAGGAAATCAGAGAACCCAGGAAAACCAGTAAGAACAGGTGATATTATTATAATCATTGTTTTAACATGTATTTATCTTGTTTAGTTTTCCATTTATTTCCGGTAATTATCTGATCCTTTTAACTTTAACTGATTTTTAATTTGGTTTATACCCTTACTTATTTTATTATTTTACTGTATTGATTTATTTAAATTGTTTTAATTTAAAGTATGATTATGTATTTTATTATTTTTACCCATTTCTGTTGTTTTCTGTCTCTCTGTTCTTTTTTGAAGCACTTTGAGCTGCATGCTTACTTGCATGAAAAGAATGGACAGCTTTGGTGTCAGTGCATCTTGGCTTCTCAATAGTTTCTCATTACAAACTAGAATGATTATCTTTCCTTGTCTCTTTCTTTCTGTCACAAGGCTGTTTTGGTTCAACTTGACATATTTCAGCCTCAATCTTCCTTCCCCTTTATCATGGGTGTGCATAACCAAGGCACACATCCACCAGCAGGAGGCATTGTGGTTCATGATACTGACTACATTTTTTCAACCATCAAGCAACAAAAAACTCTAATGAACGTTTTAAGATGATGACAGCGATATAAAGTCTCTTCTATAATAATCATTGATCTGAAGAGATGAGGCACAGCATGGTGCTTCTGCAGGTCTGTGCATAATCTTGATGGTGTCTGAGATAGTGGTGCTCAATTTAGCAAAGTGCTAAGCACACAGAAATACAAACCCACAGACGTTGAGTCATTCTTTTTATATAACACTTCTACAAACCAAACAGTTCACAGACACACTGTAGGCTCAGACTGTCTTCCTGAAAAAATGTCTTTCCCACAAAGTGTTAGATGTTCTATATTCTTAACTGGGCTGCAGAGACAAAACGTTGGAGGAAATGTCCTCATTCGCCATCTAAATTTGAAGCTAGAGAGGTTTTTTGCAAAGTAGGACGCAGTGAAATGAGGCTCAAAAGGGTTTGGGTAATGTCATATTTTGATATAAGTTAAATAATGCATTTTCTTGATTCTAAAAATTCCAATAAATTGATTCAGAATGAGCAAAATGAACAGCCAAGGATGGTAAATCAAGTCACTGTAACAGTATTTCAAGCACCTATAGCGCATCACACATTAATGATATCACAAACAGGAAGTTCAACATCCAGGTGCCACCAAAATTCTGCCAATGTAACAAATCAGAAATAAGTCACAACAAACACGCAAGAGTCAAATACCTGAAATCCTCCAAGTAAGTGTAGAGGTCCTCATTCTTCAGCAGCTCACACTTGATGAGGTTGTCTCGCAGTCCGAACTGTGGCATGGCCAATATCTGAGCTTTGTTAGACGGGGTGTGGCTAGAAGAGCGCACCATGTCATCCCGGTCCTCTCGGCTGAAGTTGCCTTGACTGCGTGCCAGGAGAGAAGAAATAACACGCGTTGGTGAGATGAGACAGACTAAGATAGAAGCAGCCAAGCCGCTTTTGTCACGCTGGTGTGAATACAGAGGAAAAACCAGGAGCGTGTTGGAGAAGTTTTCTATTTGTGTATCAGTGTGAAGTTGCCAGAATCCATTTGGGATGCTCAGACATTGCTGTATGAATCCATAAAGCGGCTAAAAGCTAATAATAAGGTTATGGCGTTTCACTTGGCTCCAGAATAACAGCCTAATGTACAGCAGTTCATCACCACAGTGACAACAGGAACCATGGCTATGCAGGGCTTGATTTCCATGCTGTCAATATGGAGTGAGACCGAAGGGAGAGGGAGAAATGTAATATGGCTTGAGAATGTAATCATCCAGAATAAGCTGTAACTAAACTCCATGTCAGAGTTTAGGCTGCATTTCAAGAGAGGCAGCGGTGGCTTCCAGGTCAAACAACTGAATACATTTGTATATCAAATCATCACTTTGCTGCTTCCAGATTTGCATCCGGCATGTAATATAAAACTGGCTCACAAAAGAACACAATTAGCCTTAACCTTCATTTCATTGTTTGGGTTGGGTTTAGTGTTATCTTGAAAACAGCTACTTATCACTCCAGTAAAAATAAGGTAACGATTAAAGTTACCTTGTGATGTTTTTGACCATAAAGCCCCATGAAGTAATGTTTTTTGTGAATGCATTTGTTCATATGTTGTCAGAAATATGCGAAAAACATTCCTTCAAATAGTCTCACACCATTTTCCTCTCATAGCATGCATGCACTGAAAACACACAACAATCCACCAACAACACCACAAAATAGGAAGACACCTGGCAGGTAATAAAAGGGTGCTTTGCGATATCTGATTTCCATACTATCAATGTTCATGAGAAAGATCTAGTGTGTAAATGTCCATGCATGTCAAATTAAGCATGCTGAATATATCATACTTCCTCAATACATTTGCCACTTTTTAACCATTCCAACCCACAATCGTTTGCACATATAAGAGGTGATACGTCGTCTAAGCTAAAGAGAGCACTTTTATTCAATTCTCAGGCCTGAAACCGGCTTTTTAAATGTTTGCAAAACTTGGTACCAGAAATTTTATGCAAATCTCTCACCCAGCAAAATAGCATCTGACACACCCAGGACACAACTAGTGGCAATTGTTAAATTGGACACTGTAAGACCTCCCTGGGGCAGTCAGTTTTTCCTATAAAAGGCGCTTATACATTTTTAATAATTGCTATATGCTCTTGTTTACTTTACACTGTTTTGCACTATCTACTTTGCTGCTGTAACACTTTAAATTTCCCCGTAGTGGAATGAATAAAGGAATATCTTATCTTATCACATGTGGAACACACTGCCAACAGAAATAAAACACAAGATATAAAGATTTTTAACAAGAATGTTAAAGCATGGTTAAAACAAAATCAGAGATGTGAGCATTTTTAAGTCTTCCATAATGATCTTTAATAGTTTGTTGTAATTGTATGTAACCATGATGTAAATAATCACCCTCTGGTCTTCTTTTATTTTTTCCACAAATGTTATTGTATACATGTTATTTTACATAATCTTGATCTCTTCCTATCTTCCTCTATCTTACTAAAAGCCTAATAAGAGACAGGAGTTGGAAACTAGCATTAGCTAAAATCTCCAAAGTATCAGCTACTATAGCTGTTTGTAACAGGCGGATGTTGTACTATGTAATCTGCATTGTCCCTTTTAAACAAACTATATAAATAAAATAAAATAAATTGCAACAGAAGTATAAGCAGTGAAAGTTCAAAGCGACGTCCTGATTGTCTGCTTATAGCATGCAGAGAACATAAATACAACAAGTGCAGCAGTAGAACTGAAAACATATTACAAAACAGCATTTAAAAATACATGTTTTCTCTCAGCAGTGTATCAGCGTTGGATTCACCTGCACTTCCTGTTGTGAGACAAGACAACTAACCACGAGCGTTTGTTTTGGGATTATGTCTTCAGTTTTTAGCCCCACACAGCGCTGCATAACGGACTTGGTGTTATGTGTATAGCTCTACGGACTATAGCAGGCTGTGTGGGTAAACCACGGGTTGCTATCACACGCAATCACTAGCTGAAACAGAGAAAATAAACACAGACACAGTGAGGGCAACAGACGAAAAGTTGAAGCACCATGTGATGCGAAGTAGCCGATCTTCATTGTGCATACAGGTACCGAATAAACCTACTGATCGCCTTCAGTTTAGCATACAGATCAAATATGGGAGGATCACATGCTCACAGAGCAGCAGGGGGGAGATCAGGTTGGATCAACTGTGATCTGCTACAGTTTTAAAAAGCTTCCACATGCAAAATCATAAAAAGGGTCTTACCTCTCTGTGCTGGGATGTGCTTTGGACTTCTGCGCCACGCTATTGGAAGCTTTCTCCTTCTCCGTGCTCCCCTTTTTGTCCGATGTTTTATCTGTTTGGGAAAAGAAAACGGGAAAAGGGAGAACAGGAAAGTGTCAATATCAGTCACTAGGGTTAACGGGGACATTGTAAAAAAGATCTGGAACCATGTCTGACATCACTGCCTGCACTTCAAATCACCGACACATATCTTGTTTAAAGGTTGCTAGTTAACAATCTGCTTCATTGTGTCCTGCTACTAGGCAATATCTGATATCTGACTCTAATCAGCGCCAAACTAACCTATTCAACCCAAGGCAAATTATGACAAAGACAGAGGGCAACCAGGCGCAGTAACACCTGTCAATTATCAAAGTTGTTTCTTTGTTGTCATGGTCGATCAGCCATGGCCGTGTTTTGCAGCTGGTTACAGTTACTGCATCCTAAGTAGCTGGATTTAATGGGTGAGTGTGAAGTATGAGACAGCATGGCCCCTGTCTCCTGCAGCTTGGCAGGCAACACAGCTGGCTCCTGTGAAAAGGGAGAGCCAGACTCTATGAGCAGGAAATTAAACTCTTCAAAGTTATAGCAGGAATCAGGATACATTATGAAGAGTGCAGCAAACCGACAGTGCTTAATGTCCCATTAGATTTTCTATTTCCTACAAGACAACAAAGCTTTTATTTACATGACCTCTGCTTTACAATGTGACTTCAGCTTTGTTTGCCACTTGCATTGTAATCACAATCCATGATGCACTCATCTGTGGTGCAACCAAAGGCTGAGCTACATCGACACAGGCAGGCCTAAACATTGATATTACCAAATCTGGAACCAATAAGATTATACAACAGTTTCCAAAACAAGATCACATAGGAAAGAAAATAAAAGAGAGGTTATAACCCGGTGAGGGAAAAGGGATTGGGAACAATCCTAACTCCAGTTTAAATCAGTCCGGATTAAACTGACAAAGCAATGCAAAACCAGACAGCACAGTTCCTGTTGTGCACTAGATTTTTCACAGCCATGTCTCACACAGCGCTCACACCTGAGTCAGTTATTGAAAATAGTTGCTGTTATCAATGTTGGAATGAATCAGTATCTATTTGCCTCTTGGTTTCACAAATGAAATCTCTCATCACTCCAACTTCACTAAGAAAGTCTGCATAACTTGTCTCGCAACCTTTTCAGAAAAGGTCAAAATATCTGTTTCACTTTGTAAAAATAGAACAAGGAGAATTAAAAGGGGTAAAGCTATGCAACATTGACATCAATTAACATTTATATTAACTGCTGAGAGGTTCAATTGACATTTCATTTCAAAATGACTGTTTCTGATGTTTAACAAATGGGTCAGAAGATGGCTCTCTGTTTGTCAGAGGAAACCACCAGCAAACTGTGAAATGCTTCTGTGTGCATGAGTGCAAAGAGAGAAAACTCTACATGCAACTGTCAAATTGACTCAAGAGTTTCACAATGTAACCTTCTTCTAATGGCTTTTACAGGGAGCTACAACGTATCAGGGAGAAGCAGAACAACAGCAATTGTTGAATGTTGAATAGTCTCTCAAAAATGAAGTGACTGTCAAAAAAACAACACAAGTCAAAACACTTGTGGAGGCTTAAAGTTAATTGTTTTAATGGTAGGTGTTTACTGAGAATGAAAGACTGTGTCTTGAGTCTCAGATTAACAATTAAGTAAACACACCAGCTTGCGATGACATTTAATAAACTGGTTACAGTTTACTGCTGTTTGCACCCAGCTTCAGACAGATTTGCCACATTGCTTGTATTATAAGCTACCAAAGAAAAATCTCACTTCCATCATGTTCTTCATCATGCATTCGTGACTTCATTATGTAAACCTAACCAACACTGCATCTGTTTTTAGAACTAGGACCTAAATGAGGCCCAGACCACATGGGGATACTGTGTGTATTATTAATACAGCATATTCTACATTCCAACACATGCTTTAGTTTTCCTAACTAGCTAATGAGCTTAACTGGCTTGCAACCACGGTGAAGGAAGTTGCACAAAGTCTCACTGTCTGCAGTTACACACGACTGTATCCAGTGGTGGACAAAGTACACAGATCATTACTTTAGTCAAAGTATAGATACTCCAGGTCAAATATTACTACAATACAAGTGAAAGTTGCTCTGTCAGATTATTACTTGAGTTACTGAAGTACTTGCTTTTAAAAATACTTAAGTATTCAAAGTACCTCTTAAAAAATCTTAAAACATTGTATTTTCACAAAGCATGAGTGCAGTCAAGAATACATAGAAGTACATTCACTTACATTATGTTTATCTAGAAAACATTACTTGGAATCTCTAAAAACTATACCATTCGATAAAAACAGCAACTTAGTTTGAAATGTTCATCTGGAATGAAACAAATGATACGTAGCTCAACACGCTTTCTCAGGTTGGACTGAGAATTTTTGTATGTTCGGGCCGAATGGGAATATAGGGAGAACACTTCAAACGATTCGTATCATTCTTCATTTCAAAAATCTCTAACACAGGATGAAGATATGGCCATGGGTGCTCAGGTAGAGAGTTAAAGACGTCATTACCACCGCTACATGAACTGCCTGATCTGAGTGAAATCTGCTCTGTGTTTGCTCTATGTTGAGATGCATGATACATGTAGGCAAAACCATTGAGACAAACAGAACTACACAAACACATTTTACTGTCTTAGGGATCGGATTTCAGAAAACAGAAGGAAATTCATGAGCTGCAAAAGTAGTGAGTAACTAGAACACTGATAGAAATGTAGTGGAGTAAAAAGTAACAAGTTCCCCCCAAAAAAGAATACTCAACTAAAGTAGAGATACTCAAAAAATGTACTTAAGTACAGTACTCAAGTAAATCTACTCTGTCACTGTCCACCACTGACTATCTCTCTTTATCTGGGGTTGATCTCAAGTCAGCACATGTGCCAAGATGTTCTATCAGGATTAAATAGGACTGAATTAAAACAGTCACTGCTTCTGCACAAAGGTTAACATTGCATAACTTCCCTTCATGATATCAAGCTGTAGATAATAAAACTGCATATAAACCGTTAATATTATTTTCTTTCCCCTGCCTGTAGAATGATAAACCTCTATAAAAGACGAGGGTGGTTAGGCAGTTAATTACAGAGAGATTTCTCTGAACACACTAAGAAGCTTTAATCTTCGGACGCAAGAAAGTTCACAGAGGACTGATTTCAAGCTAGCAGGCTAAGTAGGCTAAAAGGGAAAGTATCTAATGTGGGGAAACAGCCAGAAATAAAACAAAGGGTTGCTTCAATCGCAAGACAATGGCAGTGACTTCATAAATGACACAGTTTTTTTAGTGAAACTCGCTCAACCACAGCAGGTGTGTGATTTTCTGGCAGAAAGCGACCGTTAACATCTTAAGCAGTGTTTAGCCCAGACTGACGTAAGCCCGTTAGAAGTGGATCAGACGTCTGTGGGCGAACATTTGATATTCAGACAGGAAATTTTTTTTTAAATTGCATTCAAATAATCTTTCTGTCCGACGAACACCGGCCTTCTAAAGCTACAATTAGCTTTTAAAGTAGGAGCACCAACAACCTGCTAGCATTAGCTTGAAAGCTAGCTAATAACACACTGAGGCTAGAG
Organism: Notolabrus celidotus; assembly: GCF_009762535.1. Classification (NCBI taxonomy): domain Eukaryota; kingdom Metazoa; phylum Chordata; class Actinopteri; order Labriformes; family Labridae; genus Notolabrus; species Notolabrus celidotus. Next base: position 11,010,097 of record NC_048283.1, on the reverse strand, counting down.
TATATGTCAACGGCTGAAGCCACGGCGCTCCCTTTCACCACCACCTCGAAAATCAACCAATCTTTGAATATTCTACATACCAGAGTCTCTCATCACCCTAGACATTTCCCTGCACCGCTCCCACGCATTCTGTGCAGAAGAAGTGCAATGTCCAGTCCAGAGTCAGACCTGCCCATGCTAAACGCTGTAGTAGGAGGAGTTTACCTTTCTGTGCTGCCAGTAGAGCTGCAGACAGGAGGAGGCTGAACACACAACTTTACGATGCAGAAAATGCAACCGGAAATGCTTCATCACATCAGTATTCAATCAGGAAATAACGCTCACTGGGATCAAGAGGAAATATGTGTGTAAAAAGATTTGTCACTGGAAAGGATAAGGCAAGCAGCGTCCATTATAGCTCATTTACACACTAAGTCAGGGGCGTCAAACTCATTTTAGTTCAGGGGGCCACATACAAGTTGATCTGAAGTGGGCTGGACCAGTAAAATCACAACATACTAACCAGAGGTGTCAAAAGTATCCACATTCATTACTCAAGTAGAAGTATAGATACTAGGGTTTAAAAAGACTTCTGTAGAAGTTGAAGTATCAGCTCCAGCTTTTTACACAAGTAAAAGTGTAAAAGTACTGGTTTCAAAACTACTTACAGTATCAAAGTAAAAGTAATGTAAGGAGAAAAAATGCCATTAAGGACAAAAGCTTAGGCTGCGTCACAGGGGCCTATAGTGCACTACCCCACCTTCCCCCAAAAAACTATTTTTTCTAAAGACAATAATGACTATATGTTATATCAATATGTTAATGTTGAAATATTTGGGTTGCACCTGTTTCTGCTGCATTTGCATACAATGCAAATAAATTAAAGAATCATACTGAGCATTAACGTGTTTCATGGAGTGGAAGATAACGAGGCTATTTTTAAAAAGTAAGGAGGAGGAAGTACAGATAATTACGTGAAAATGTAATGAGTAGAAGTAAAGAGTCGGCTGAAAAATAATTACTATCTAAAGAATAGATACCCAAAATTTCTACTTAACTAAGGTAACAAAGTATTTGCACTTTGTTACTTGACACCTCTGATAATAACCTTTAAATAACGACAACTCTACATTTTTCCCTTTGTTTTAGTGCAAAAAAGTACATTCAATGAACTACCTTTCTACAAAAACAGTTGTTGCATTTTTTGCCATGATGAGTCTCATAGTGGGACGAATTTTTTACTCTTTAAGCCCTGAAACCTGCTGCCAACACACCAAACACACAGGTTACCCATTCACCCGACACAGAGTGTAATGTTAACTGCAAAAGAACAGATAGATTATAATAATGAAGAAGGTAAAGTTGATTATTTTGGACCCCTCAGTTCCAGCATGAACAGTTTGCTTGCTGGACAGTGTTGTATGCAGGGGTGTAGTGCTAGTGTTAGTAGTTAGTGGATCATCTTATAGTGCTCCAAAAAGTCTTCATGAATCTCAACCGGATTATGTAAACAGCAAGTAAAAAAAGCGCTTTTCAGGTGCGCTCCATCAGCACTATGATTTTATGCGACCCCCAGAGGACAAATCTGAAATAGCAGATACTTTTTTTAAAAATTGCAGTTAATGTCTTCTCTGTAATATTTTCACTTTGTAAAGTCATTTCACTGGCCGACCCGGTTTTGGCCCGCGGGCCGCATGTTTGACACCCCTGCACTAAGTAAACAACATTTGTGATAGTGATTTTTTGTTGTTGTTGTGATATGATATGCATCAAACATTGCATGTTAGTCTTTCTATGCGTTCATATAAAATACTTCATTATATATATATCTATATATATATATATATATATATATATATATATATATATATATATATATATATATATACAAAAATCTTTTTTGCATGCACGCATCATTATCATGGCTCTCAAATGCTATGAAAAAGCATACGTTTGCATGAAATCTGTATGAAATAGGCCATAAAAATGGGCAAATTACACAGTTTATGGGCCTATAACATGCATACAAATTGTACATTTAACAGCATCATTCCATACACAATCTTGCTGCCTACTCTGTGCATGACCAAAAGGCGACTTAATAATACGGAACCTTTAGGATCCTTGGTTTTGGGTTCTGTGATATGTTTGTTTCCTGACTTCTTATTCTGCACCAAGACCCCCCACAGTCCAAGATAAAAAAAAAGGTTATACTTCTGTCCTACACCAGATTAACGAAGTCTGTGCCACATGTAAAATAAATATATACAATATATACATATAATTCCAATGACTAGATGTCTATTTTGTTTGAATTCTCCCTAACAAAACAAAGTTACCATATTTACTTACTGTCTTTCCTTGCAGTCATTTGGATTTCCATAACAGGATAAGCACTGGTGTCTTTAATAATGTAAACAAACACTGCTCCAATTATTTCTGCCACCTACTGCTATGCTTGCTGCTGACTGTCATACCTAACTGCCCCACTTATATTGAGGAAGCCATGATCAGTGCTTCTGTTCAGCTATGATGTGACACCTCCAACTGTCTACCTGAGAGTTGTAAGTAAATTTGTTACGATCACACAGGCTGGGCCAACTGCATTTGAAGGAAGTAATACTTGCAAAACTGCTCCATTTTGTTACACAACTCTTTGAAGTAGATGTCTATCAGTGTGTGTGTGTGTGTGTGTGAGGCTATCTTTGCAAGGAAAGAACAAACACCAAAGTGATAACACACAGCATCGCTTGTATTGCACTGCATGAACCAATTCCAATTCAGTCAGCTTTATGGACGAGACGCTGACTGGAAATGTTTACACACAGAAATAAAATGACAAACCTGTTTTCCGGTGCTGGTTGAGTTTGGTGATTGTGTTGCCGAGGGGAGCAAAAGTTTGTTTGACAACTCCCTGGCCTCTGGTGGCTTTGTGGTACTTGCTGATCCATTCAAATTTGTGTGGCTCGTTGGGAGACTTACAAACATCTGAAGAAAGAAAGACAGACAGAGATTATTATTGTCTGATATTGTCAAAATGTTAAGTTATGATACCTTGTAAAAGCATTTCAACGCAACAGCTGTTGGTTCCTTGCTGGCATTGAGGTACTGTAACGATACCCTGAGTTAATAAGACCACCTTTATGCTTTGTATTGGACAGCTTTAAATGTGACAAGTTTCACATGCTAAAGCGCTTTAAATATAGATCTCACATGTCTGCTTACCTTTACCCTTTTTCACAGTCTTCTTTTTAACAGCAGGTGCCACTTCTTTTAATCTCTCCATCACCGGTCAAAAGCATTTGTGGCTCATCTTAGAGTACCACAAAAAAATGTATACACAACGTATCAGTCTTCATCTGTGCTCACATGGGGTTTCCCATGTGAAAACAAAGTAAGCCAGTAGCGAAAATGACGTATTCCTAACACAGCTGAAAGTCCATAAACCTGGCACTGGCCGGCTCCATTCAGAAGAACAGGATGAAGCAAGTAAAGTAGAGTCCAAGTGAAATATTTAAGAGGAGCTAACTTGTTCTTTTTTAACCCGTTCTCATGTTGTTTCTTTACTAATTCTTCCTGTGACACAGACTAACTCAAAGCGTAGATCCAAACTCCACCCGTTCTCTCTGTCCCTCCCTTTTTCTTGGCAGCTGTGTCATGCTCAGCCATGATTGACAAATGAAGTGAACCGACCAGTGTGTAAGTTCCAAAATGTATTTGACTTCTGAACCACATCAACAAAGAGCTTCACAAACCCACTTGTCATTTTATTTCTACTTTTCAAATATGTTTCCATAATATCAAAATCTGCTTCAGTTTGAATCATAATGTAACCTGGAGGCAACTTAAGACTGGCTGAGCAGGTTTCCTCCAAACAAAGGGCAGAAGATTTTTGGTTGTTCACACATGTGTTCCCTCAGAGGAAAAGGAAATGCAAACATGTGAACTAATAAACCTAGACAGAAGTGTGTTAAAGGTGAGTTGCTACTTTACTTTTAGTCTCTAGAGTGTTACTTTTAGTTTATCAGTTCAATGCAACACATTTATTTAAAAAAAAAAAAAGCTCTTCCCTCCCAAAATATTTCAAACACTTTTCTGCAAGGTTGCAAGAATCCTCAAATAAAAGCAATTGACAGCTGGGTGTCATGTCTCTGTGGGCTGACCTACCACTCCACGCTCTGTTGACCTCACTGAGGAAGAGCCGGGACTGGGATCCAAAAGGAAGTCTGAGCTCCAGCTGCTCTTCCTGATAGCTGACTCTTACCCGGGTGTCACCACCTAGAGTAAGGTTGAAAACACAGGAAAAGAGTGCTCAGTTTTATCTGGTAAATATAGTTCTGCTTTATAGTGCAACTGGACTCTGATTAGAAAGAGGGCAACTAACCGACAACCGCAAGCTCCTCTGGTGAAGAAACTACAAAGAAAGCAGCATGAGAAATGTGTTAAGGCACTTCAGAGACATCTGAGCCATGACGTTTTATCAATGGAAACTATATCTAACTTACAATCTGGGCTTTTAACTGTCAGTCTGTTTGCATTCATGTATAACAAAAGAAAACAGCTCACCCTCCACAACAGAAAACTCAAGAGAGATGGGTACAACATCCTCCAGTGACACATCATCAGCAGTAATGGCCATCCTCCGATGGTTGTAAATAAAGATTCTAGGACATATCAAAAGAGGGATCTTAAAAATTAGTTTTCATATTATAAGGCATATGCGTAACTGGTAACAATAAAACAACATCTGCTGTGTCATTCTGGTTCCTGTGCAGGCAAGTTGATGCAACTTTGTGGCCACTTTCAAGGTCAGTAATGTTGGTTATGTTGCTCTGCCCGGTTTTCATAATGCTGTCACTCACTGACCTCTTAGAAAATTTGAACACACAATACGACTAATTAAATACACTTACGCATGTTCTTTTGTGCACTCCACCAATCCCAGCAGCCTGCTCTCTGAAAAGTCATCAAAGAGGACATCACATTGGACAGCATGTTTATGGTGAAGTTAAGGATTAAATGGTTCCTTTATTGGCATCTTTTTTTATTTCACCAGGAAATATAACCTTCCTCTAATCCAAACTGTTGTTCTGGGTGGTATGGGGAACTTGGTTATGTTAGTTTCCAGTAGCTTGATGTAGCTAGGAATCTCAGATACAACTAGCTACATACTTTCCCGCCATTTTTACTAAACCCACTTCATGTTACAAGAATATTGCAGGATATTATTCTACTGAAGGTATTTGACATTAGGTTACAAATGAATGCCTAACACACTTTGCAAAAACATAACTTACTTTAAAAAAATTAAAAAAAGTTTAAAAAAACATATTTTTTTCTATCACTAGCTTTAGGTATTATCAATCAATTGAAGTTGGGTCGAAGTCAAAATGACATTACTAATCAGAGGTATCTTAAAAATGAACCTTTATTAAAATTCTATATTAAAAAGACATTTGTTTTTTGGAAATTCATAAAAATGGAGATAGCCTATCTGTTTTTGCAAATGAGCTCTATATATTTTTAAGAACTTCACATCTAAAATATTGAAGATGATGCACCTCAACTCCATGAAATATTAAAATACTGTTTATATGTTTAGTTAAAAATAACAAGTTACTTTCTATATCAAGAATTACAGTAGCCTAACTAAATATTTAATGGTAGATTTTACTATTGCTTGTGAGAATAATCTATAACCTCCACCACGGCCTCTCAGGAACGAAGTTGCCATCTTGTGGATGAAAGCTCTTCCTACAATGCTCTGCCATATTTTTTTGGAAGTCACACCCGAACAAACCAGTGCACTCAACTACTGCTGAAACTAGAACTGGGAATGGAGCGGCTGGTTTGAAATGACAGCCTAATTGAGGTTACACTACATATTTATAGAGTAGCTATCCAAGCACGTGGCAAAACCTTAATCTACAAGCCAATCTCAAGACTTCGATGTTCTCCGCTGTCACGTCAGATCAACTTGGTTTGAAGCAGACAGTCCGTCGTTTGAGGAGGTGTTGATCCATGAAGTAACGCACAAAGGTTTCAAAGGATACTATGAGGCAGTTTTCTTCTCTTTCCAAAGTTTCTTGAATTGCGACGGATTGATCCATAGCAAAGACAGCTCGTTAGAAGCTGCTTAGTGTGACAACTTCAGCTCTTCACACGAAAGTACCCGGAGGAGTTTCCGTCCCAGCGCACTTATTCCTCTCTCAGGTAAAAGCCAAATGTACAGCAGGAGCAGAGACGTTCAAGCAGACCCGTGTAATCCGACATTTTATTCCCTTTGGATCCAGATGTGTTTTTCTTCTTCTTCTTCCTCCGCTGCTGGCCCGACCCAGTCTGCCACGCACTGATTCACCAGCGCTGCGTGCAGCCGGAGTGACGTCACGGCTGGGCTGTCATCATCAGCTCGGTTTGGTTGGATTAGGCCTCAGGACAGGGATCCAAAGAGGATTAGCTCCGACAATAGAGTGTATCCTCCTTACTAATTACTCAAAGTTCGATCAACGCTTTCAAGGAGGATTGATCAACCATGAATTCAGGTGGTTTGTGAAAGGGGGGTGGGGGACATCTTTATTGGTTACTTTTGCTCAGTGGTGGACAAAGTACACAGCTTTATTACTCAAGTCAAAGTATAGATACTCCACGTCAAATATTACCCCAGTACAAGTGAAAGTTGCTCTGTCAAATTATTACTTTAGTTAAATTACTGAAGTACTTCCTTTCAAAAATACTTGAGGATTCAGAGTACTTCTTAAAAAATCATCAACATTGTATTTTCACAAAGCATAAGTGCAGTCAAGAATACATAGGAGCACATTCTGTTACATCATGTTTATCTAGAAACCATTAATTGAAATCTCTAAAAAATATACCATGGAATAAAAACAGCAACTAAGACACTCCAAGCACAGACAACTTAGTTTGAAATGTTCATCTGGAATGAAACAAATGTAGCTCAACACGATTTCTCAGGTTGGACAGTGAATGTTTGTATGTTTGATCAGAGTGGAAAACAGGGAGAACATTTCAAAAGATATGTATCATTCGTCATTTCAAAAACCTCTAACACGGGCTGAAGATATGGCCATGGGTGCTCAGGTGGAGAATTATAGCCAACATTACCACCTCTAAATGAACTGCCTGATCTGATTGAAATTTGAGACACAAGATATACAGTTATTTCTAAACCACTGAGACAAACAGAACTACACAAACACATTTTACTGTCTTAGGTATCAGATTTCAGAAATATTTTAATCTAGCTTTTAATTTGGAGTAGTTTATTTTAGCCCTGGACTGCATTATTATTATTATTTGTATTATTATTTGTATTATTTGTATTATTTTAATCATTATTATCTAAACCATTGTTTTAACATGTATTTATTTATCTTATTTATTTCTTGTGTTCTTCTGATCTTGTTAACTCTACATTATTTTTAACTTCTTTCCACTCATACTTATTTTATTAATTTTTCTGTGTTGATTTTCTTTTCTTTTTTAAGTATTTATTTTTTTAATCATGCCTTTTATAATTTTACCATTGCTGTTGTTTTCTGACTGTCTGTTACTCTGTGAAGCACTTTGGGCTACATGTTTTTATGTATGAAAGGTGCTATATAAATAAAGTTGAGTTAAGTTGAGTTGAGAAAAGAGAAGGAAATTCATGAGCTGACTTCAAAGCAAAAGTAGTGAGTAACTAGAGCATTGATGGAAATGTAGGGAAGTAAAAGTAATACGTTTCCCCAAAAAAGAATACTCAAGTAAAGTACTGATACTCAAAAAATGTACTTAAGTACAGTACTAAAGTAAATTTACTTTGTTACTGTCCACCACGGATCCTTACTAATTACTCAAAGTTCGATCGACGCTTTCGAAGAGGATTGATCAACCATGAATACAGGTGGTTTGTGAAAGGGGGGTGGGGGACATCTTTATTGGTTACTTTTGCTGAGCTTGTAAAAGTCGTGCATTCCTGTGTCAATCCTGTTGTGTGCTACAGTCAACTTTTTAAATTTCTACAGACTAAAATAGAGGAACAATTTTTTAGAGGAAGAGATATTTTCGCCTGAACCTAACTTTGCCCTAGTTTTTGCATCAACCTAAAGAGCTCTGAAGCCCAACTGAACTATGTGAACTGATTTAAAATAGCTGGAGTCACCTGATCAGTGCTGGATTTATGAAGTCAAACTTGATAAAGAGATTTAGGAGTGTAAAAGAATTCCAACAACAATGTTTTATTTGAGAGTTCTTTGAAAAAACATGCAAAACCCAAAATATTTTTGAGGAAGTATGAGCCTGACTTTTTGTGTCAGCGATGTTTTGAACATCTGATGATGACTAATAACTCATAGAGCATTTTTAATCATAATTTATTAAATTACTGACACATAGTAAGTGTTACGGCTGTATGTTTTGTTCTGTGTCCCTCCCCCTCTATCACCTTCTCTGCAGGAGCCTCTTGATTGAGGCAACGAGGTTCACCTGGCTGTGGGCCTTAAAGTTTGCAGTTGAGTTGAGGACTGCTGTCTGGCTGCCTCTCCTTCAGGGGATTTGTGTTTGTGTTTTTGTTGTGTGCTGTTACAGTATAGTTTATCTTTGTTGAATTGTTTAACCCGTTTGTGGTTTTACATTAAATCCCTTTTGTCATACATTAAAAGGTGTTTTGTGGTTTATATGGATTCAAGTGTTGGATTATTGTTAGCCCAAGAGGGCCGGGGCGTAACAAATGGGGGCTCGTCAGGGATCGAACAACCATGACGTGGGTGAAGGTCATTTGAAGTTTTGTTAGTCGTGACCATCTAAGCTTGAGTTTTGGTACCCTTCTGTTTTTGTTAGTACACTATTAGTTTTTGTTGCTTGCTTTGTTTCATTTGAAGAAAGTACTTTAGCTTCTGATTTTGAGCACCCTAATAAGTAAGTCACCGGGCAGGTAGAGCCTGCCACTTTATTATTTGGCCATTCTTTTTTTTTGGTAGTAAACCCGAGGAGGGGGCACACTTCACAGGGAACTAGTCCCTAACTTACTCCTACTAAAACTCCAGTGGTAACCCTTTTTAATGTGATATCTGTGTACATCTGTGTTCAAGTTGGGTTACAAAAAGTTATTTTAGGAACTATCATAATAATGTTAAAATAGTCTGTCAAACAAAAGTAAAGCTACATAAATCAATCAGCCAAATATTCTTCTCCAATAAGTCAAAATACCTGTTTTTAATATTTCCATGCCGATTTACTGACTGATGAACACATTTTGTTACTGATCTTAATGGAGCTATTTTAAAACCCTTTGGCCAGAAAGGAGCCTTTGATGGGTCTCTAAAATAGCTTTCCAGCATTGTGTCTAAAAATGTGATGAAGCATGTACTTTATGACTGAAGTTAGGAAGCTGAAGGTTTGAGGAAAGTGCCCCCCCCCCCCCCCCCCCCCCCTCAAAAAAAAAGCAATCAACAAGACCACACATTTCAAAAAGAAATAATACCACCACCATAAGATTCTAGTCCCCTTTAAAGTTAAAACCTTTTGTAATGTTCCCTTTAGAATGATAACTGGTTTGAAAAACCATGACTTGGTTTTTGACTCAATCAATACACAACCCATGACACCCATTATTTATTAGATGTACTTCAATAAAAGACAAAATCATTATATTCAAACACAGAACTAGATTAACTTGCAACAAATCTGATTTCATCCAACATTTACAAGACCCCATATTCATTAAAATATATACTTTATAAACCACACAATATAGACTTACATCCAACTCACTATTCACAAAATATTTGCAGATAAAGGTACTAAATTTCACATTTATGACTATATGTAGAGAAATGCTTCAGCAAACCTTCACAACACCCCGCAACAGCTCAACATCTGTGTTTCATAAAGTGCATAAAGAGTCACCGCTGAGTCACTCTCACAATGGCTTCAAGAGAGCTTAATCTATAGAGAAGTATTAGGGATCAAACATTTGACGTACATGTTAACTGACTTGTGTTGTTTAGGCTCACTCGCCCATCAAAAGTGGAAATTAGTGTTAAGTTTGTTTAAAGCTCCTGTGAGGAACTTTCATGTTGTGTGGATTTTGGCACCCCGTGTGGACAAAACAGTATCTCTTTGGTGATCCTGTCCTGTACACAAGTAGTTTGTTGTTACCTTTGTCGGAAATCCTACCCCCTGGCAATGATTACAGACGCTAAAAATAAGTATATAAAGATAATCTAACATTATCCTGATGGTCTGCTTTGCTATGTCATCAGGAGGAATTGATATGAACTTCAGTCTGATTGATAACCAGCCAAAAACTCCTCACAGGAGCTTTAGAATCGAGAGGCACAAACAGGAACAGTTTTTTGGCTTTCTTAAAAGAGACAGCTCATAAATTCAATCACAGATATGGGCAAGGTCATGGCTAAAACATATAACAAAATGTTGAGTCATTTAAAAAAAATCCCCTGAAATGTTATTTTTAAATTAGAAATTGTATTCCCCAGAAATGCAAAACGACACCAAGACTGATTTTCTCTTGTTGTGTTTTGATATATTCCAAGTAGTTTCAACTTTTGAATACTGTTCAAAGCCATTTTTATTGGTCTTGAACCAAAAATCCCAAACTTTTGGGAAGGTTTTTTTTTATATATAAAACAGGAACTGAAACCAACATTATAACAGAGGCTTTACATATTCCCTTATATATATATATATATATATATATATATACAATGATATACCATTCAAAATATGGGGGGAGATGAACTATTTAAATGAAGTATTGTTAACCCTCTGCACTGATAAGCTTTCTTTTCTGGATAGACAGTGAGTTACGTAAAGCTCTGGTTACTTAAAGACCCGCACAGCAGCTAAGCAAGTTTTGACTCACTCACTTAAAGCAACAAAGTGAGGGCAAGCATGCAAAGAAAGGAGGCTATCAATTCTGTGTTTAGATGGGGCCCTCTTGTGGCTACATTGGGGACATTCAGCGTGCCGTTCAACCGGAGACAGGAGGTCAGGGTGGCGTTGCAACACTCAAGATGACATGGAGGTTTTGTGGTGGCCTTGCATGGAGTTTCAGCGGAACAGTTTGTGGTGCAACTTGCTGTCCACTGCATAGAGGAACCTACGGTCTCCTTTTTCAGCTGAGAAGGCAAACACGTGAGTGAGAAAAAAACAGTCTTTAATCATTCTCTAAATGAGACTAACTCTTGTTACAAATACCATGGAGGCGGTCTTTTCATTTGTTAATCACTGAGATTTTTTAAATCAATAATAAATAAAACTGTCAAATCTCAAAATCTCAAAAGTGCTGCAGTGATATCTTTATTCTGTTTGACACAAAGTGTACATTACTTTTGACTTGTCGACTGAGCCATTCAAAGTGTAATGGTGTCATTTTCCATCAGTAGGAAGCAAGAAGATGCTGCGGCAGCCTAGCCATGGAGTCCCAAAAGGGACAAAACAGCATGTGAGAAGTTGTTTTTTTTAAATTCATTTTGGACCTGAATTGCATCCAGATTACTAGTTAACACTGACAGCCCTTAAAATAAGATATTTTAACATAACAGGCATAAAAATGGTTTTAGATGTATCAGTTAAAAAAACAATGTGAGATTAAACCAAGCGGCAACCTCCGGTCTAAAAATATATGAGTCCAATGCGGAAGTGCTAAAAACTGCAGTTCATCGAGGATCCGCTTGAGGCTGGCTCCGGAAGTACTGGAAACCACATACACACCAATTTAAAAAAAACGATCTTTACAGCAGAAATAAACATGTTTACAGCCTGGTACAAAAGACGAGTGTAGACTGGATAGCTCATTTCTCGATTGGCACACACTGTACGGGGGTGAATTTTTTTCTAACACAGCAATTTTGAAGACATTTAGAGTACGAGTCTTCCAATGAGAGGCACAGCTGACTTGATTGACAGGCGGGAACACTGTAGCTGTTGGCTAGGAGGCTCAAAGCCCGCCTCTTTACGTTATACTCGCTTGACAGCAGCAATATGGCTGCAGTCGACAATGGGCCTCGAAACAGCGCTTCAGAAACAGATGGGTGACGGCACGGATACTACGTCCATATTTTATACAGTCTATGGATTAAACCAGTTAGATGTAGTTTCACTTTATTTTTCAATATTGAACTGTGCAAATATGCTAGTTTTAGTGCTCCCCACTATTAATGTATTAACTTGGCCACCTGTGTAATTTCTTTTTGTAGTTGAGGTCCAAGGGAGCTTTTTAATTGCTTTATTTGACAAAGTGTGCTCGAAAAAATAGACACCATACATGTAATGACAGTTTAAAAAGGTTGGCAAAAATAATCTTCCATAGAAGGCAGCCACAAATAAACCAAATTATAATCATGGGATGAGATATTATTGCTAGAATTGTATTATGTTAGCATGAAACATGTTGGTTCTTACCTGACAGTGTAGCTGTGAAGAGGAGCATGTCTGTGGAGTTTTGAAAGTCTTGTAGCAGTCTGTACCCGTACATTTACCTTGATGGCATTGGTTTCCCTAGAAAAAACAGCACAGTATAAAGGGGAATACTAATTACACACCAGAGCTGGCTTACAGTTTGGCAAAGTGTCTGAGATGTTATTTACTCCATGAAGATATTACATCATTGCGCAGTTATCATGAGCATGGAGAAAAAGTCAAAATTGTTTAAAAAAAATTGCATTTTGATGGATGCTGACAGTTAGCAGTTGGTCAAGTGATCTTCTGCTCATTCGTTCACAATGCAGTACACACACATGCAGCTTTTTCTTACGGTTTTTGCTGTTGTTTGCGGTTTGGCTGTGGTTGTAGCCATTGGTGTGGTTGTTGCTTCTTTTGTGGTTGCCATTGCTATAATTAAATAAAGGAAAAGTAAACTGTCAGAAGCTTGCAAACTTGAAACTAAACACATAAGTAAGTAAGTCACGTTTATTAATATAGCATATTTCTAGAGCAGCTGTCGGTGCTTCACAATATCAAATAAACCTGTATACATTTGTAAGGACAGTGCCAGGATGTTCAAAACAAAACCATTATGAGAGGCATGCACATAGGGAAGTTCAAGATGAGCCTGTTCACCTGGGGTTGTCATCATCATGGATGCAAAACTGCCATTGAGACAGCCTGAAGGTTTGCAGCACTCCACTGAACAGTTGGTCTGAGAAGCGTTGACGCAGCTTTCAGAACAGGAACTGCTGCAGCCAACAGTGTAATACATGTCGGCCTGTTTAATCAGCTGGTATATTGTAGAGAGACACAAGAATACATTCAATAAAAAATTTGAAACAGAAAATTAGACAAATGTAAACACAGTTATCACTCTCAAGTTAGATGTCAAATCATCTTTACAGTGCTTATATGGATCACTAAGGGCCTGTGTTTGTTAACAGAATTTTTTTTATAACTGACAGCATCGACAACCTCATTATCAGAACGCTTCTCAACAGCTTTTACAGTTGCTCAGTTACAAAAGTTGTCTTACTACACTTCCTTTGAAGTCTGTTTTTAAAATGCACTTATGCTTCTTATTGATTTTATTCAGTGGAATTTTTTCAAAGAAAGCATAAGAACTATTTATGATATTGTGTTCTAGCACCATCAGCAGTTTTTCTCCCTAAAGACCTCCACCACCATTATTTTTTTTGGACAAACTTGGTATCAGCGGACTTGTCCTTTGTTATTTTGATTGGTTGGTGATGGAGATATGGTTTTGACAAGCACTGATAACGCTATGCTGCATTGGTTTTGTTTAGAAAATAGGCATATCCCTTAATACCACTTTAATGTGTGTCAGCTCCATTGAAATGAATATATTATGTCACAGTTCATCATTGTGTTTGGTTGCTATAGTGAAAGCAAACTGCACCTAGCAATTACAGCCACTGTTTGGTCTCTTTTTGTCTGTATGTATATGTTAGTGCATATAGCCTCTATAGAGAGATTTTGCAAATTAATTCAAAATCTGTAGGTCCCTTTGTACTGAAGCGTATTGCGTTCACATGACAAAAAAATTCTGCTCTGTTTTTCTGAATCAACGACATACCTCTACAGTATAGCATGTCAAGGCCACACAAGGAAGTAAACATGCCCTGGTTGTTCAGTTTAATCCAGTTTCATTTTGGTCTGGGTTTAAGACATTGGGAGATACTAGTGTCTCTAAGTAACATAGGTGGTACTGTGATTTGCTTGTCAACTTTGCGCAGGCACCTGAGGACTCTGCAGCTTTTTTAAGACGTAAGGCTCATTCTGAGAAAAACAGAGCGGATTTTTTTAATTAAGGAAAACAGAACACTTTTCTCATAATTCCGAGATAATTAACTCGTTAATTCAGAAATTCTGAGATAATTAACTCGTTAATTCAGAAAAACATAGCAGAATTTATTTTTTTCATGCAAACGCAATACGCTTCAGTATTGCAGGCTCTGAGTGAATGCAGGAAAAAAGTCCAGGTGGAGTGTAAAAAAAAAGTAGGGACTAATCTGCCTTTTTTGCAAACCTGGTGTTGTGTCATGTTATGTTGCTTTGTCGAAAAATGCTACCATAGCTTGAATCAATAGTGCAGATATGTGAACAGCAGCTTAGTAGCACATATTAATAGGATAGTACTAGTCGAACACTGTAACCCCTTGGCACACATCTGATAGTAATATAGCTTGATATTAAGCTCTGTGTTAGGACATCTGCATGTAAGAACAACTAGTAATCTGGTCTGAAGTTATCTCTCAACAGAACTTGATTATCATGTCTTTAGTTGCTAACCAGACTCCAAACAATGACGACAGAATGGAATAGGAAGTCTCGGACCGGCAATACTCCATCACTGTAAGCAACACCAGAAATCTTAAACAACAGGGCTTCACTCCAAGAGGCTACACCTTTGTGATCCAATGATTCTTAGGTTAGTGCATGTAAAGGCTGTGACAAGTTTAGCACATTCATGAAGTTTTCCAGTGGCATTGCCTCCCTACCTCACAGCAGTCACCAGGATTGCATTTAGTGGTGTTCTGACTCATGTACATTGAGTAGCAGTCTGAGTAGTTACAGGCGAAAGAGGGGCAGCTTATCTGTGTTGGAGAGATACAGTTAGCATTCTAGAAACAAGAGATCAGAGAACAGCAAAAAATATATACTTTTTTCTTTAAGGTAAACTTGCCATGGCCATCGTAGAGTTGGTTCCATTCATACCAGACATGCCTGCAACAAAAAGGCAGGAGAAAAAAAGAAGCTAGATCAGTAGCTGGATTTATTTTCATTAGGAAACACAGCTTCAAAGTTAGCTGAAACATTTTATTTGTGAACTAAACCATACCAGTGGAGACAGATGGCTGATTGGTAGACATCATCGAGTTTGAGGCTGGGCTGGCCTGAGTCATGGTCATGGTCATGGCACCAGCTGTAGAGGGGCCAGAGTTGGTTCCTGAATTAGTAGCACTGATTGAATTAGAGGTGATAGGTGACGAAGATGAAGCAGAGGGTGTGTTGGAGCCAAGCTGTGTGGTGGCTGCTGAGCCTCCAGAGGACGTAGGGACTGTGGTGGATGATGAGGACTGAGCAGTGGGGGTCATCATTGTACCTCCAGAAGTGGAAGGCTGATTGGTTGAGGCTGCCTGGGCTCCAGATGTGGTGGTTGCGGTGTTGGTGTTCATCGTAGCAGACTGGGTAGTGGCTCCAGATGCGGTGGTTGCGGTGTTGGTGTTCATCGTAGCAGACTGGGTAGTGGCTCCAGATGCGGTGGTTGCGGTGTTGGTGTTCATCGTAGTGGACTGGGTAGTGGCTCCAGAGGACACAGTAGACATGGAGGCAGAGGCACCAGTGGAGGAGACTAAAGGCATGGTAGTGGTGGTTTGGCCTAATACTAATACTGACGGAAGAAGTATTCCTAATAGGAAGAGGTGCAGGGTTCTGCTGTAGCCTTGCATTTTGGGAAAAATATAGGAAAATGTGAGTACGAAAAATGACATGAGATTGATTTCAGGTATGAAGATTAGCTAGACATTTTTCTTTATGTACAATTCACTTAGATTCCTTTCCCAAAAGAAATGAAACTTGATACACCAAGGGAAAAAAAGTAAGTCATAAGGATGAATTCCAAATACTTTGCCAATCATTGGCTCAAGTATATGCTTATCCAATGGAATATCTCATCATCTGAGTAACTGATTACCATAAAACGGTGTCCGCTAGTAAGCTATTTTGGTTCGGATCAAAATATCTCAACAACTATGTTATGAATAGATTATGAAATACTGACATTCAATTATCAGAAGTAAACATTGTTCTAAGTTATTGTAATACTCAGATTGTACCCAAAACATCAAAGAGGGAATTTAAAACATAATCTCACACTTCCAAGGTCATGAAGAAAGGAAATAAAAACTTAATACATCCACATTTCAGCAAAGCTTGCAGTATGTATGACAAGACAACCTAATTATGACACATTAGGGGAGAACGGGTTAGTTGTCCCATGGGTTGGTTGACACACTATATCTCGCCACCAGAGGGCACTGTCTTTCAATTTGGGGTATGGACATGTCGAGAATTAGGACCAGAGCTCACCTACATAGTCTTCTCTGGAGTAAGACAGCTGAACTTGAGGTGAGAGGACGTTTTGTGTTTTTCATGTCAAATTGTAAATATTCAGCTCCTCAGTATTTTTCTTCTAGGCTTTTAGTGTGAGGGGAAAGCTATAGTTTAGATTTTTATTAGCTAGCTAAGTAGTTGTTAGATGGTTGTTAGCCTTGATGCTAGCAAAAAATTCCAGTTGGGGTTGGTCGTCACATTCTCTTTGGGGTTTGTTGTCACCACATGTAACAACCAACCCCTATGTTGGCAAAATCATGCATGGTGAAATTAGAGTGCGCAGACCCTACATTTGCCATCACTGTAACTCAGACAGTGACTACATGTAACCTAGTTGAGTCGGCCATTATTGTTAGGCCTATTTGTTTGGTTCTTTATGTTGTTATATAGGCTGGCCTAAAGATGTGTTCCCTAAATGCATTAAGTTATGTAGGCCTATCACTTGTCAGTGCAATTCAACCTCCAAATTTGGTTCTGCCTTCTTGCCTTTTTTTAGAAGATTTTTCCCATTGAAATACCATTGTGACAACCAACCCCATAGTGTTTGACAACCATCCCTGTGATGGGGTTGGTTGTCACAATGTGTCAGAGTGTCTTTGATTAGTTAATTGCCTCTTTGTTACAATGAGTTGGAAAATGAGAGGGATTCAAGCTAATACCTTAAGCTTCAATTTAATGTAGGAATGACTATTGAAAGATGTTTTGATGTTGAACAATGATCAAAACAGTAAAAAGTGTGACAACCAACCCCGTTCTCCGCTATAATTATAGGAAAGGATAAACTCAAGGAACTAGTGTCCATAAGAGTCTATTTTTATTATCTCCACTACAATAATGTTCTGGCTTGTAGCATCCATCACGGTCTGCTTCTAACATCACAGTGAGATGTAGGTATTCAATGCCCCTGTGGATCAAGCTCTTAAACTCTGACAATCCCTGAACTTATTTCACCTGTGTGTAGCACTGGTGCACAGTATCCATGCCAACATTTGTGTGTTACCTATTCATGAGAGAGCAGCAGCATGACATCTTTGCTTTTGGGACAGTGAAATAATGTCCCAGAGTGTTGGTTAGCAGTATGTACTGTTCTCTAGATTGTTATGCTCCTCTTCCATCTCCTGATCTCTTACTTTCATACTCGGACCCAAATAAAGTTACACTAGTGACTCGTTGAATGAAAATGTTGCGCTTTAAATAACAAACTATCACTAAACAGGCATGTCACAGGAGATTTAAGGACTCAATGTGGCAACTGCTATGACGTCTGATTTGCATAAGAAACTATTACACTGTAAAAACACAAATCGAAGGTACTGTTTTGTTTTTTATCTAAAATATCTCATTAGACTTAATATAAACCAGAATCACCTGACAAGTCCAGATTAATCTCATTCAAGAGCAAAAAAAAAAAAAGCTTGAATTTCTATAATGAGTAAAACTATCTGCCAGTTATTCAAAATAAAAAAACAGCTCAGGAAAAAGAACAGTGGTGTGACAGACTGGCAAGAAAAGTGTTGTATAGAGCAGTGATTTTCAACCACTGTGCCGTGGCACACTAGTGTGCCGTGACAGATAGTCAGGTGAGCCGTGGAAAATTATCCAATTTCTTGTACTTAGTCCCAAAAAATATTATCCATATAATATACTGCAAATAATTTGCCATGTAGTGCGTCTGTGCAGTGTAATTCAATACTCGTCCATGTACTGACCTACGCTACCCACCAACTGGGTGGCAATAAAGCACACTAATGACCTTGTTAATTTAAGACAATAGAATTAATGATGTGCGTGAAAGGTGTATGTGACAAGAAGTAGGCGTAAAACAGCGATTGATAAAAATTTGGAAAGGAAAAATGAAAACTCCAAACTGGGCCCTGGATAAAATTGAAACCCTGATGAAGAGTGTAATATGGGTGGCGGAAAAGGCAACTTTTATGAGAAAAACTACAACAGTGTCAGAGCTCTCAAAGCTAGCTACTTAGTAGCTAAACTCGTAGCCAAATCAAAAAAGCCACACAATGTGGCAGAGACATTAATACTACCTGCAAAGACCATTGTAAATGAGATGCTTCGCCCTGACACAGTTAAAGAAGTCCCCCTCTCAGATAAACAGATTAATTAATTGAGAGACTAAATGTGTCATTTTGTAACACTTTTGGTTGGTGGTGTGACTTCGGATTTTTTTAATGTAAGAAATGTGCCTTGGCTCAAAAAAGGTTGGAAAACACTGGTATAGAGTATAGAAAAAATGACTACACAACATTACAACAGGGTGACAGTACTAGGTTTAGTAAAGTGAAGGAATATTTTAAAAGTTTGGATTTATACTGCAAAAACTCTAATCTTAGGCAGTGTTTTTGTCTTATTACAAAAAAGTATCTGCCGTAGCAGCCAGTAAAGTTAACATGCTACGTGCTATGTGACTATGGTACATTTTGCTGGCTGAATCTGCAGATATGTTTTTAGAAATAAGACAAACACACTGGCTAAGATTTGACTTTTTGCAGGGTATATAACAACTTTGTTAATATCCCTTCACTCTGATGGACCATTCTTAATTATCATGTGATTTTATTGGCTCTCTACATACAACATATACTGCCAGTCTGTCACCCCACTGTCCTTAATCCTGAGGTGTTTTTTTTTGTTTTCATAACCAAATTTTATTCAACATTTAATAATTGCAGTAAAACAAACAGAGACAGCAAATAAATATATGATATGAAAAGTGTATAAAAGAGAGTGAACCTAACAAAAATAAAATAAATAAAATTACTAAGTAATAATAATACAGAATCAAACAATATCAATAGTAACAACAAAGAAGGACATCATGTTATCAAACATCAACATGTTCTTCCTAGATCTCTAGTGAGCATATATAATCATCCTGCCATGACACTTTAGTTCAGCTAAATAGATTGCATTCTTTGAAAGTGAGAGATGAGAGGCTGCCAACATCTGTAAAATGTATCTGTTGAATCCCAAATGGTGTATTTGATCTTTTCCAATTTTAAAAATGATTGCAGATCCTGAAGCCAGGATGTGTTTGAAGGAGGTGAATGACTCTTCCAGAGAAGGAAAATCCGACGACGGGCAGTTAATGAAGCAAAGGAGAGGACAGTAACTTGTTTGGCAGTTATTTTATTACCTTCCCCTGAGATGTTTTTTAATGTAAACCCACTGTAAGGAACTTCATTAAGTGTCAATTTTGGCGACTCCAATGGCCAAGGCAGTACCTTTAATTTAATTATGCCTGCACGAACGTAACGAATGTTTTTCAAACCAACAATGAGGCTTATAAATTATCTATGTCGTACCTGTAGTGGAGGTCATCATGGTATAACTATAGAGAGTTGGAGCACTTTTTCCAGCATGTGATGAGGTCATTCTGTTCAATCCTTTAAGGGAAAGGGAAACAGACATAAGTGAAATGAGCAGAAAGATGTCCTGCAATGAATGTCCACACATTTTACAAAGGCAAATCTCTGCTTGTAGATTAAACTGATCAAATGAAAACTTCATTTAAGTGTTTACAATATAACTGTAAGATGGTTGGGACTGCAGTAACAAGTTAAACTGTTTCCTTATGCTTACAGCTCTCTGAATGACAGTGCTTACTCACTGTTACCCACCTGTGAGAATTTTTGATTGGTGAGAGTCACCTGAGGTCTCCTCTTTTAACAATTCTCTAATTGTTCCCCATGAAACTGATCTCATAATTGTTTGGATGAGTCACTCTATAAATGTGGTTCAGCTGCTTTTTTCTTTTTTTTTTTTTTTTCTATTTTTACTCCCAAAAACATTTTAGAGCATCATGAGCTACTTTTCAGAGATGGTCACTCCCTCATGAGGTCAACCCTGCTTTACTTAGTCCAATGTTGTGACCTCGGATTATTTCATAAGTGTGTCTGTGTGCTGAGGTCTATCAGTGAACTCAATTAAAATGTGTTTGTTCCTCGTTCAGTCCCCGCGGGAGAACCGCTAAGCAGCACGGTTTGTTTTTTCCCCTCTCCCTTGGATCCCAGCCCGGGCTCCTTTGGGCTCTCCACCCTGGAAACTGAGTGACAACAGTAGCCATTTTGGCTTCCTGGTCAAAATGCAGAGTTTATTTGGAAAAAGAACCAAATCCATAGAGGATACTTAATTTGATGTGCTAAGCACTAATATGTGTGTTGAGGTGCTAAATCCTGATCCTCCATATCACACCGTGTGGGTTGCTTTGTTTTTTTTTAACTCACTCTGAACACTTTCATCATGTGGTAATGATGAGTCATGCACAGGATTTAATATAAGTCTCATTGAACAATATTCTACAGTGCCACTGACATCACCTGGTGTTAATAATTATAAATTAAAGTAAAGTTAGTGTCTTCACTAAGAGATAGTTTTATATCAACTTAGTACGACTGAAGTAAGACTTTTATTCGCGGAATCTCTGCGTTAAGAAGGTGCCTCAAATAAAAGCCTCACAAAGTTACGTTAAGTTTTGCTTTATGAGGAACAAAGAGAACCCGTTAAGACTAGACTAAACAGTTTTGAGTTATCTTGATGTGGAAAACATTAGAAAAAGATTCCCCTGTTTGGACATAAAATATAGAAAAGCTCTTGAATAGATTTAGACTGATTTACTTATTTACCCAAACATTATTTGGTCTTATTGGTTAGTTATTGGTTGAACGGATTTACAAGATGAAATACTAGAAACGTCATCCCATAAGACATACAGAAGCATTTCTCTGCCGCATCACCCTTGCTACAATAGCACCACTGTTTTTTGACCTGCATCCCCTTTGATTCTCTGTGTAGAATTTAGCTGAATGTAGGTAAAACTGACAAAATCCATCATTCAGATCAACATTTTTTAATATTCAAGTCGTCTTACCTGTGCTGCTCTTTGTGGGCTGGTATGGTCAGCTGTGGTTGAAGTGAATGAGCTCTCTCTGTCTGGCGTCCCCTTTCTCTAGTGCTCTCTGTCACCTCCCCCCCTCCGCCTCCTACCCACTGCACTGTAGTGACAACCTAATAAGTGGAAACTCTCACCTGCACCACTTTGAAAAGCAGGAGGAGGAGGAGGAGGCTAAAACCTGCTGTTGCTGGGTGGGTCTTCAGAAGCCCTTAAATGAATGGTGTGATGTTTTTTTCACAGTGAGGTGATTCAATTAGAGCATTTTGTGTGAAAACGGACAGGATCTGTTATATGATAATCCAATTTTCGCAGGGTAAACTTTTTGATTGAAACCTGGATCTGATCAAACCAAGAAAGATGAATGAATTACAAGATAAATGTAGGCACTGTGGTGCAGTAAAATGACAGAATGCTTACAAAAGGCTTATAATTGTAAAACTTTGCCATATCGAGTGAAATAAGACATATGATTACACATTTTAACT
The DNA here is from genome assembly GCF_009762535.1 of Notolabrus celidotus. NCBI lineage: Eukaryota > Metazoa > Chordata > Actinopteri > Labriformes > Labridae > Notolabrus > Notolabrus celidotus. The sequence continues at coordinate 10,988,137 of NC_048283.1, read as the reverse complement.
ACCCTTTCTACGTCAAGCTGTCAGAATATCCCTTAATACTCCTTCAATGTGTGTCAACTCCATTTAAAGGAATGTATTACGTTACAGTTCATCATTATGTTTGGTTGCTATAGTGAAAGCAAACTCACACTGTGCACCTAGCAATTACAGATTTACTAGAATAGCTCAGTGGATTAAGCTTTTCTGGCCTATAAGAGCACAGGTGAGATTTCAGTGCCCTGTGGGGCTGATTGTATAGGGAAACTCCTGGTTTCTGTTCAACACAATGTGAAATCAGACCCCCTCTCTCTGCTGGCCATAAAGCCCCTGCAGACTACAATTAGGTCTTTGTGGCCAAGAGAACGTAGAATTCTTGGGCACGACACAAAAGGCACTGGCACGATTGAGGTGACAGAAGTCCTGCCTTGTTTTCATCCCAAATGAAATGAAATACATTTTATCTACTGTGTATACCTCATTCAAAGTGTGGCTTCACAACATGCACAGGAGATGAAAATTTATTTCCAAAAATGTTTTGGTGGTTGAATCTGGCTTTGAATCATATTTTTTATGTCATCTTATTATCATTTTACCTCTCATAGGCCAGACTTCAGCTGTTTACATAAGATAAGACTACAGTACAGTAGATTGAAGTGCAGAGTGTACATGGTCAGCATCACCTGGGCGTCACTGCTGTGGGTGAGATTTGTGACAGGTGTAAAAGAGAAGCCTTTGAGTAATTTAATTAGATCATTTTTTTTATTTGTGCCTTTTGACATTTCTTTTTGCCTTTCATAGAGCAAGGTTACAAATTGCTTCACAAAATATTACAATAATGATAATAATAATAATAATAATAATAATAATAATAATAATAATAATAATAATAATAATAATAATAACTTTATTTATATAGCACCTTTAAAAACAAATGTTTACAAAGTGCTTTGACAAACAAAGCGTAGTTCAATAGCAGAGTAAACAATTTGACAGACAGGGAGGAGAAAATTTGATCAATGCAAAACAAAATGCAACGCAAGAGGTTAAAGGGAATACACGTCAATTAAACAGTATTGAGTGGTGTGAGCTGGGACTTATGCAGGTGTGGCATCGAGAGGCTGTTCACACAGAAAGGGCTCCAGAGTGGAATATTTTGAGAATGCCACTACAGTGGCTCTGGAGGGCAAAACCAAAACAACATTTCAGGAAACACGACCACATTATTGCGAATGATCTCTTTTTTCAAGTTTATTGAACAGATTACTTATTTTATTTCTTAACACTACGAAAGAAAACAAATCACTTTTTTCAAGTTTTTTGCATCATAAGAAACATTTTCGCTTTTCTTAAGTTTTTTCGTTCCAGCAGAAAAAATAATCACTTTATTCAATGATTTATTCGCTTCCAAAGAAAACGTTTCACTTTTTTAAAGCTTTTCGCCTACTAAGGAATTTTTTTTTATTTTTCAAGTTTTTCTCATTCGTTAGAAAATGTTCACTTTTTTCTATCTTGTTCACTAATACTTAGGGTTATGGTTAGGGTTATGAATAGGCTTAGGGTAATGATAAGGGTTAGGCCTATGATTAGGGTTAAGGTTATGATTAGATTGGGGTTATGAATAGGGTTAGGGTTGTTATTATTAGGGTTGAGATTAGGGGTATAGTTAAGGTTATGATTAGGGTTAGGGGTTAAGGTTAGGGTTAGGGTTATGGTTAGGGATTAGGGATTTGGTTAGGGTTAGGAATAGGAATAGGGTTAGGGTTAGGGGTTTGGGTTAGGGTTAGGGTTAGGGTCAGGAAGAGGGTTAGGGTTAGGGCTAGGGTTGGGGTTAGGATTAGGAATAGGGTTAGGATTAGGAATAGGTTTAGGGACAGGGTTTAGGGTTAGGGTCTGGGGTTAGGGTTAGGAATAGGTTTAGGGTTGGGGTTAGGGTTAGGGTTAGGGTTAGTGTTGGGGTTAGGGTTAGGGTTAGGGTTATGAATAGTGTTAGGGTTAGGGTTATGATTAGGGTTAGGGTTAGGGTTAGGGTTAGGAATAGGGTTAGGGTTAGGGTTAGGGTTATGATTAGGGTTAGGGTTAGGGTTCGGGGATAGGGTTAGGGTTAGCCCTAACCCGAGTTTTGATCAATTTTTAAGAACTTACTCAAACACATTTTTGTTCGGATTTTATATCACATGGAACAAACATCATATGGTCTTAAATTTTGTTCAGCCATCAGGGAGATTTTTTTTTTATCTTCAAAGCATTTGTTTCACGTGAATCAGCTGACTACAGGTGTTGCGCACAGCGGAGACGATCAGCTTGGGCGTGCGGCTGAGTTACAGGTCTCCACGAGCACTCTTTTTCTCCACTGCCAGATTGATTATGACCCGGTTGCGCTCCCGGCCGACACTTGACTGCATTCATATACTTATTTTTTCTCAATAAGAACGAGTAGACAGAAAACTGGACACTGTGAGCCTAAAATATGTTTATGTTCAGTTGTCTTGTTGCAGTAATCATCATGTTGAAGTGAGCCTGCTCCACATGCTGATATTCAATACGATCTTCGCATTTGGCTTTGTTTTTGACATGGAAAACGTTTACGTTTTTTTAATGATTAAGCCATAATTTATTGTTAAAGCTGCTGTTGGTATTCACGGAGTAAACATCTGTTCAGAGAGAGGGACTTCGAATATCAACACTATCCCTCCCAACCAGATTTCCTCTTAGCACCCCAACTCAGATCGGCATGTGCAGTCATGATAGTGCTGGACTCATAACCAATTGGATGACGTAGTAGGGCCCCCCCCCTTAACCAATCAGGACAGAGGTTTGGAGATTGGCTATGATTGGTCCGTCATAACGGGAACGAGGGAAAAATTTAACATTGCTTGATACAAAAGCCTTGGAAAACGCAGAGTTTTCACAATAGTCTCAAATTACTCCACTTACAGATGAGTACCAATGGGTATTATGATCTTTTCTCCAAACCCAGCAGAAAAAAAGTAACGTTTTTTCCACCATTCCTACCAACAGAAGCTTTAACATTTCCAAAGATCGATCACTGAAAATACTTCAAATTTACATCCCTAGTGCCTATATTTATTAGAATCGGTGTTGGAAATATGCCTGCATGTTATTGCGTCACTCTCACTCCTACTAGGTGCGCTCAATCTCGGACTTCAGCTCAGCAGGTGTTGGGTCGGGGCTTTCCCCTTTATCAGTTGTGATGTGAGGTCACAGCGGCGGCACGGGAATCGACCGGCCTCGTTCGCATTTTGTTCTCAGTGGAGATTTATTTTTACATCCTCGATATTTTGGTGGGAAAGTTCTAGAATCAAGATATGGCCAAACTGTTCACGATACTGAGCACCCTGATAGGGAACAGAAAATGCTGGAGCTCGCATGATTCTATTCAGGAGACATCTCCAAGCCAGAGGAAGTTGTGGAGGAGTTCCACTGTATTTATTGTGTCAGCCATGGATCCTAACACTGATGTTTAATGGATCTCGGCACCTATCTGTCGTCTCCTGAGACTGCCTTTGAAATTGCGTTTAAACCGCTGTGTCTATTTAATGTTTATGTTATTCTTGAAAAAAGTAGAGTGCTGTGTGCAAGCGAGCCGGATCCTCCCCTGGTGGTGAAGCTTTCAGCAGTGTGTCTGCCCCCTGGTGGCTGGCTGCAGTATAGGTAAAAAAATCCGTCCCCCCCATTAATTTGAATGGGGGAGCAGTCAAATTTTAGAAAATAAATACACGTTGTATAAATGTTTCTCACATCCGTATGCTGTGGTGATATGTAGTTATTATTTGACTGTTTTGTGTTCAAGACCTCTTTTTTCTTAAAAGTTTCTTTTTCGTTAGTTATTAGAGTTTAAAAACCAGGTTTTACTTCCGGGTTTCCTTTGATTCACAGCCGCCGTAGAGGGAAACTTCAAAGGACAGCATCTAGTGACGCTACGCTGTAGGGCGGAGCTCGTTACAGTGGTTTCACAAGCTCTGGCTGCACAATGGCGGCGCCCAGGAGTGGGATTTTTTGGCTTCAGAACCGTACAACGGGAAAAGGCGGAGCAACGCTGTCCATTTTTATCTACAGTCTATGGCTATGTGCTGTCCTCGGTGCAGCTGAAACCTTTAAACTCGACAGGCAACCTGGTGCGTTTTATGGGCTGTCTTGGATCAATAAGTGAGAATTCGTGTTTTTTATTTATAAGTAGGGGAGAAAATATATCAGCTGTTTTACAGTTGTGAATTTGACTATCAAAAGGGCCCCTTGAGGATGCTCCATCCCCTTTGAGGTGAGAGTCTAACTCTGCCCCTGTTGAAACCACATTGTTTCAAAGCATGGAAGCTGGCAGTGTTCTCCTGATCATTTTCTGTAAGATGTTTTATTCACATCTGGCAGAGAGATATGTGGATAAAAACAAAGAGGAACATTCAGTTAAATGTTTTACAGGAACCAATGTCAAACACTCAGCTCCCTCTGAACTCTGGTTCCATATTTGGAGAAAGTGCTCCCTCTACTGGTAAAAAGGACACATCAGAATACAAAGACATAACAAAGATGAATGTTTCCATATCAAAGTTTATTGCTGACATGCATGTAGAGATCTGATGAAGTAGAAAAATATGTTTTTTATACAAACGTGTTTCTCATCTGTACAATTACGCAGTTTTCTGTATCTAGATACCCATGTCGACCAAGCAGCGTACAACACATTATCCCATTGGGTTTAACCGCACCACATCACATCCTACTCCAAGTTTCCAGTTGAAACAGTCTGCAATATATTTGTTATATACTGAAGACTTAGGACTTAGAAGCTGGGGAAATTATCAAACTGAAAATTGGAAAATTAATAAAATTGTACTACTTATTCCATCACATGATGTTTCTAGTTTCTCTGTTGGACCCAAAGGAATAAATCATCTTCAAATTTTCTATCAGTTGGCGCACCTTGCAAGTTTAAATCATGCAACAGTCACGTGTTTTACACAGAGTTTAACCTCACACTACTTCCATGCTTTTCAGTCCACATTGCAGTCTACCAAAACAACTGTGTAAAACAAACATCGAATGTGGTACAATCCACTAGCTAAAAGGTGAAACACTTTTTGAGAAGAGGGACAAAAAAATAACATTTACATCAAGAATCCACTGAACCTGTAGTCACTAATCTGAAGTTTAGTGTCGTGGAAGATGGCCTAAGACGATCACCTGACGCCAGCACCCAGTGATGGCTGTGGTGTTCATTAAACACCCTCTTCAGAAGAACAATCTAGACTACTACAATACTGCTGTTTACCCATGGAATTCACATTGAGGTGGGAGAAAGCTCACAGCTTTCCTTACGTAATATTTTAGCCTCTGGATGTGGTGGTGGATGGCCAACGTGGCCCATAATGCACGTCAATCAGTATGTGTTGAAACAGAGTTGGTATTTAAGTGGGTGGAACTACATACAATACAACTGGTGCAGTCATGATGGTACATATTTACATACTGACCAGAGAGTACAGCCTTGTGCCGGGAGTTTTGGGGGTTTAATGAGAGGAAACCAAAATACACTACAAAACACTCCCCCTCCTGGAAATCAATAATCAATAATGTATGCGTATAATTTTGTTTGTGTAAAAAATATAACTATGCAAAAGTCAGTCTTGTTTATTAGTGTAGCTTAAGTTGACCACAGAGTTTGTGGCGAAATGGCAAGAAAACGATCAAAGAACCCAAAAATAAAGAAAACACAAAAAAAAGAGATGCTACTCTTCAAGGATGTGGCAGTAAAAGGACAAAATGAGAACCACTATCGGAGGTGACGACATGTCTTAAAGCTGAGAGAGCGGAGATTTTGGGGCCCGTTTCGCTGACGCAAGTTCAGCATACATTTCCAAATAAAGGAAACTTCTTGTCCTCGATGTCTGCGATTCAAGCCCCAGTGGTTTGGGGGTGTTGGGGTGTTTTGGGGGGAGCTACACGAGTGAATAAATAAATCAACATGAAATTACAAGAGAAAAAAATAGAGACATCTGAAAAAAATTACAGAGCCTATGTTCATGCAATCAGTTTTAAATAGGAAGAAGTCTAGTCAGCCTAAAGCAGGTACCAATAAGCAAAGGCAGGTAGCAGTGTACAGATGCCTAACAGTCACTGGTTAGTAGCTCTGCCATGGTTTAAAGAAACCCTTAGAGTAAAAGAGAGAATGCATCCTTAGCCTTAAAGACCAAGCAATTAAACTGAAAATTTTTGAGTCCGTGTTTTCATTCGTCTATGAATCATTACAGTATTACAGATTACCAGCCACCAGTTAGCCTCTACGTGTAAAGAGCCCACATGGTGAGATAACACAAGCATGTACAAAGCTGAGCTAGAGATGGGCTTGAGAACGGCAATAGATATGTGTTATTTTTTTGACTCTATAAAAGCATTCATGAAAATCGCTAAAACATTCAGTCAAGCCCTGTCTTAGCAAAGCCAGTTCAGGTTTTTCACAGTGTCTGCACTGAGGCGGGCCAAATAACAGAACACAATGATTGGAGGATAGCTTAAAGGGTCTGGGACTGTCAGAGGTCAACAGCTCGACAGCTCAGCAGACTCTTATGTTTGCCTGGCCCGAGAAAAAAAACCAACAACGCACATACACACACACTCATGGATACTGCAGACAAATCAAAGTGTAGAATGACGTTCACATTCATACTGAATAACACTTGTCCCATGGTCTGTGTTGATAAAGAGAAACAGGGAAGTTGGAATACCTGGAAGCCATTTGATTCTGAATGAGGCTGTGGGTACCAGTTTCCTTGGCTAAGAGTAAATTTAAGACATTATTTTTGGCAATAGAAACACAACAGTGCCGGATCTTCACTATAATGGCACTGAGGAAGTGTTACCATCAAATATGCCTTGGCAGGGAGGATCCAACAGTGTCTCCCATTCAGTTCTTGGCATTGTGACTTCCAGGTACCTCACACTAGCTGCCTAGATGCTAAAAATAGTTTCCACAGGGATGAGCGAAAGCAGGAGACGATGCATTCTGCAAATATCAAAGGATGCTTGGACGCACACTTTGATATTTAAGAATCTTCAATCCTAAGGTAGGGATAACATGCTACTTATTAAGGTAATTATGATAAAAAGCTTATTCAGATTTCTTTGAAACCACTAAAAAAGGTTTCAAAGCATTATCACTCTGACAGAAAACATTAATGCTTTATGTCACTGGTGGCATCAAGACTCCATTGTTACAATCCCTTGTCTCAGAACAGTGAGCATGGTTTACCAACAGAGAAGAGAGACAGAGAGGTAGATTGATTTGAAGTCAGAGATACAGACAGGACCAGTCTGGATCATTGTTGATACAGGGGAATAATAAAGAGGAAGAGGAGGAGGGCGGATATGGAGGTATAGAGAAGTGACATCTGTGATCAGGTGATCTGACTTGAGGCAATACCATGAACACTGGGAAGAAGAGGGGTTGCTACATGATTCTGGTCCTGTATTGCTCGGGGGATCCAGAGTTTGAGGGGGGAAGTGTTACAGCAGGGTTATCCAAAATAAGGAGAAGTATGGGGTTAATCGTCTCTTCAACAATCCGGGCGTGACCTTGTGTTAGCCCCATGTGGGACTGAGCCATCGGGCTGGTTGCACAGTGAGATCTGACTGAGGGCGAGGAACCTTTGGTTCAGATCGTCATCCAAAACTTTCCATGTTCCATGGGAAGATCTGGCCATGAGGAGTGAAGTTCTGAATCAACAATTCATTCTGCTGCCTCCTCGTGCAGGCTAAACCTCGCTCACCCAAAGCCCCACCAACAAATGGAGCCATCTGTACCCTTGTTTCAGGCTCGACCTCCTGTATACGAGTTCAGTTGAGGGGCTGATCCTCCTCAGTCCTCTCTGGACTCCACCATGATTCCCCCTGGGGAGGTCAGAGAGGCTGAGATGGGTGGATGTGGACTACTTCCGGAGGAAACGCTGTGCCAAGATGGCAGCATCTAGCGGGCTGACAGGCTGGGCATCGTGACCCAGACGCCTTACAGGTGGGAAGCTGCCAAACTGGCGCTTGGTGTGAAAGCTCTTGGCCTCATGGATAGTGTTCTTCTCCTCAGCCAACAGCAGCTGCTGGCGCATGTAGTTCTCAAACTCGTACTGTGAAGACTCCTCTATCACCTTAGCCTGGAAGGAGGAAAATGTATTAAGTTCAGTGTGTTGCAGCAGCTGAGAAATAAACATGTACTCTGATTGTATCTGAGAAATCATTAAGGGTGTGATGAGGATAAACCTTTTGCCTTCTTTGCACAAGATTGCACCTAAACAGCTGTCTGTGTTTGGTAGTAATTAGGGATGCACGATATTGGATTATTTGCCAATATGCCGATATTTTACAGCTCATTTAGCCGATTACAGATATTTTTTCCGCGCACCTAATTGCAGAGGTCATCAATTCTCTTCTGTATTTGAATTAGCGTACAGTATTATGATTATACTCTTATCACATTTGTTATGTAATATTCATTTCTTGGGCAAAATAAGAAAAATACTCAAAACTTAAAACTGCACATTTATTTATGACAATTGCTTTCAAACAAAATTCATACAAAAAGAAACATCCTACTTAAAACTTGGATGATGCTCTCCCTGAGACAATCATAACAACAATACCCACAACCAGGGCAAATTTGGCCAATTTCACATATGACATAGTAACTCTTTGACAGTAAATGGGCCTAAATTAGTCAGCTACATGTACCTTACAGACTGCTGCTTGAATTCAAATTTAACATAAAATATGAGCCCAACATGTGTTCAGCAGCCCATTATTTTATCGGTTAATCATATCGGAGGATATCGGCCAACAGTTCATTTTAAAGCCAATATCGGCCGATACCGATAATGTGCCGATAATATTGTGCATCCCTAGTAGTAAGGTTTTATTTACTGTGAACTGAGTCTCATAACTTACCTCTTGCAGATGTTCTGGGTGATTGACCTGATCATCAATATCGGGCACCACCTGCAGAGGGCCACTCAACGATGAAACAGACTGCCTGCAAGTAGGAAACACACCAAGAGTTCGATTTAACATCAGTGAGCTCTGCAATTCGAAAGAGCTACGAGGGTGGCTTTGGCAAAGGTTGACACTCAATTCAGCACATCAGACTCTAACAACACACATGGAGTCAACCAGAGGAAATCTTGTGACATGTTTTTTTTAACAGTTATTTCTCTATTTTTCAATACTTGACTTGAGAATCCCCATATAGAATGTTATAGTTCAAACATCCAGCAGGGGGAGCAATTACCATGATGCAATGATGGCACTGAGAGACTCCAGCACTTCTCCTGCTGTGAGCCTTTGCTGAGGGTCCAGCACCAGCAGCTTTCGAATCAGGCACACTGTATTCTCAGATACACGACCATCCCTGTGAGAAGGAGGAGCAAAACAACACATTTTATTTGCATATTCAACAAAGCAGCTGTTGAACGGTTTCAATTTTCACATTTTGGTATGAGTTCTCTATAGGGGGATCTTAATGCAGGATGAATAATGCAAAAAATTACTTGTAAAAACATAAAGATCCAATCATCCAACACACTACCGCCAGTACAACTGCAGTTAAAGTTAATTGAATCATGCATTGCTCAGTTACATATACAGAAAACACTCTGCTTTCTTTGATGCTATTACTTGTTGTTAACAGTAGTTGGATCCCACCCTTCTATAATACGTCAGCTCAAAATGTCACATGGAAAAGGACGAGTACTCACTCTGGGATGGAGTACTCTGCAGCCTTGATCTTCCGGAAGAGCTCTTGAGGTATGCTGTCATAAAAGGGGAACTGGCCATACAGCATGGTGAACAGGACCACACCAAGAGCCCACATATCGCTGGGTTTACCACGATACGGCCGGCCTGAAGACAGGGAGAGAGAGAGAGAGAGAGAGAGAGAGAGAAAGAGAGAGAGAGAGAGAGAGAGAGAGAGAGAGAGAGAGAGAGAGAGAGAGAGAGGAGGGTTCAGGATTGATGTTTGATGTTGATGAATAAAGAACTTGCTTTGTTGGGGAACAGTATGTCTTGCTGTGTAGACTTCTGCAGAGATCGGTAAGTCTGCAATCAAGATGTGATAGTTGAAATGTTGCACAGCTTTGTCATGCGTGACTCAGGGCTCATCAAGCTCATTTCAAGTCACTTCTCGAGGTCTAATGATTAACGGAATGAGCAAAAACAAACAAGTGATGACTCCATGCCCTTATTTCCTAGAAAAACCCAGCACAATGCTCCCTTTAAAAGACGGTTCCTAAGCCCTTAATGCAGTCGCGGATCTTTGATGAATAAGCTGGCACTGAGGAGGGTGGAGCATCACAGCTCTGCATGACCATAGGCAGTGTTATTACAGTCAGGCAGGCAGTAGTAACAGCAGCAAGCAATTATGTTAAAGCTTGTGACACACACAAGCAGGCGGGGGATGGGGATGGGAGGGGATGGGGGTTGATGGGAGTAGTTTCCCTACAGTGAGTCATCAGAGTGTGAGTCACTGAAGCTCTGTTTAATTGTGTGCCTGTCACGTTAGGCTGATATACACACCCGCGGTATATTTACAGCGCGAGTGTTTTGGAGGTGAACAAATCCTGTTCATTCTTCCGAGTCTCTTTCTGGAAATCAACCTGCAAATGGACGGAGATCGGGTCCACAGTGGAACACAAGGCTACAGCAGAAATCTGATAAACCATACAGACTGCACTGATTTACTGACTCTCTGACTGCTGATGACATTATAAGACATCGTACATTGTATTATATAATTATCTTTGCTATATTATATTATGTTATATTACATTATTACTGTTTACTACAACTTACGGTCATATTATATACCCATATCTATTCATTTATTGCTTAATCTGTCATTACCAACCATAATCCCACCATGTCAACCTGTCACTACTGAAATATTTTTAATACTGCCTGTAATTACTGCTATTTAATCTAAATTCCATTTGTAATATTGTTTATATCTAAATTGTATTCTATTTTTATTTATCTATTTTCATTTTTACTTATTTTATTTTACTAACTGGAACTTTTTCTTGATTGTACTTATGTCTGGGTTGCTGTGACAACTGAATCAATAAAGTAATATCTAATCTTATCTTAGACACTGTGAAGCTTGACGAAATTATTTCTGCTTTTTTTTTCAGGCAAAGAAAAAACTCCAAGTAGCTTCCTCTGCAGACCATACTCTGAGAAAATGCAACATCACTATGATTACCCAAACACAGAGAGAAAAAATAAGCTACTCCTCATATTTGGCAGTCCAAGATTGCAACATAACTTCTTTCCTTTTGCCTAATAACCGGAAAATAAAACACAAGACTTACCGATAAGTGTTATGCAAAGCTATTTGAAAGAATCTTTAAGATCAAGGTCAACGACACAACTCTTTTAATCAGAACGATCATGTCTGACATCCTAAAATGCCAGACTTGTGCGTTTAATTTTCAGGTAATACACTTCAAAGCAGATAGGAGGATAGTTGCAAATCTAGGGCTGCAAGGAAGGTTTTCACACCTGTATGTGAAAGACTGGTCACAGAAAAAAAACAGGTGTGACTGTTGGATTAACAGTTTTTGAAAGTGACAAAAGCTGTAAGAGGCTGACCCTCTGTAGCTGCACGTCACTGCTTTGTAGCACTTTTCTGATGATCAGAAAAGCATATTATTTAATGGACCTAATGCCTCTCAGAACAACAACACATAACATAAAAACATCCGTCTTTCACTCACCACTTAATACATCAGGGCTGATGTAGGCAGGACTTCCTCTCTGGTCTTTAAGCAGGTCGTCCTCGCTCACCAGGTGCTTTCCCAGGCAGAAGTTGGTGATGGTGATTCTGTGAGTTCTGTAAGAACACACAAAGATACAACACACTTCATTAGTACCTTTTTATACTTCTGATTTCTTTGAATCAGTATATCTGCTCTTTGGCTTTAATCAAAAACATGGCTAATACTCGGGAGAAGTCAGCGTGACAAAAGTACATTTGGAATGTAAAACACTGCAGCTGTCTCGCAGCTCAAATCATGAAGCAAACACAGGCTGACAGAGACGAGGAGAACTTGCGAGCATAGCTTGTTGTTTTAATTATCTCTTGGCTCAGTGGGCTTTAGAAATACATCAGTATCATAGAACTGCCAGATGCAAAACAGAGTATGCACAGCCTGTCATGGTAGAATAAAGTCTCCCATCTACTTATGTAATACTAATAGTTACACAATGTGACTCTTCATCACTTCCTGACCAGGGCCTTTAGAGGAGCCTCTGCTTGTATTAAATGTTTCCACTTTCTCAGCATGCATGTCTTTCATTTCATGTTCATTTAACACTATCCCTCTGTAGAAAGTTCAATGTTCTCATTTTAAAACATTTCTTGACAATACGTTTTCAAATCTCCGACATAAAGTCAGTGATTCATGCACATCATGACATACAGTGGGACATAAAGCAGATCTTTAATCAGATCATTAAGCCCACTACAGACTATCAATCAATCAAGTTGTATTTATATAGCTCCTTTCATGCAATTCAAAGTGCTTTACAGCGATTGAAAACAAGAAAGAAGCAGAAGTAAAATAATGGAAAGCTATATATATATATACAGTGGTGGAAAAAAGTTTTCAGGCACCCCAAATATTGCATTGAGAATCACTCTTAGGTCTTCAAGTGCAACTTCTTTTTGTACAGTCACAGGCAGGTTTAGTTATTATTTGTTCAGTTTTGAACACATTCTCTGTTATTTGTTGACTTTGATACCGACAATGCTGAGAGCTGACATATTGAAACTATCAAGAATTTAGCTTTGTTAGTTTTTCTTGTAAACAATAAACAAACAAAAAATTATTTGTATTTGTTTATGTCTGTCTAATGCTTGAAACACAAAAAAAAAATTTCACAAATATTTCATGAAAATATTTGAAGAGTTCATTTGCAAAAACAATTAACTCACTTTTGAAAAATTAAAAAAATGTTTCAAAACATTTTTTCCTTATACAAGCCTTTGGTAGTATCAATCAAATGAGGTTGGGTGGTTTTGACTAAGTCAAAACGACTTTACTAATCAGAGATATCTTGAAAATCTAACTTTATTAGGAATCTACATCAAAAAGAAATATGTATTATGAAAAATTATATAAACTGAGTTATCTGTTTTTGCAAATGAACTCTTCATTTGAGATTGTGTAAAAATTTTAAGGGTGTCCGAAAACCTTTTTCCACCAAAATGGATTTTAAGATAGAGACTAATGTACACCAACAACAATGTTTAATTAAAATTATAGAATATAATAAATAAAAAAGGGTAGGGATAAGAGTTGAACATAAAACAAAGGCTAAAAATATCAATACAAATTAGTAGATAAATAACAATATAACAAAAAAAAAATTGTTGAAATAAATAAAATAATAAAACAACATTAAAATCAATATAAAACTTAAAAGTAATACAATTGTTAAACCCTACATAAAAGCCGGGTTGGATAAATTATTTTTATGTTTCCGTTTGAAAGTCTAAAAGTCTTCATGCTGCTGGATGTCTGAGCCTGTCTGTCTAACTGCCTCCTGGTTTCAACTCCAGATGACTGAGCTCTGCAGAGCCCTGCATTAGGGATTTATGCGTATTATTTTCTTTGGAAGAGAGCACTTTTAAAAGAAAATTTCTCATGCATTCTTTTCTTAGTAGCACTGCAGTTCAAAAGGAAATGCATGATCTTCAACATTACTGTTGGGCTTAAAGCATTTGGGAGAACAGGACCACTCCTGACAAAGTGGCTTCAAAGTTTCAGCAAACTTTGATTAATTTAGTTTCTGTGGAAACAATGTGCCACTATAAGATTTCTCTCTGAGTCATCAAGGTAAATTTAGCCTGCTTGTGGTGGCGTGAAACTAACAGTATAATAGCTGAGAGGACTATGGACTGCTCTATATCTCTGTGTTCACACAGAGAGAATTAAAAAAAACTCTGCACTTTGACAAACATATGACTCAACCTGTGGTTTGGGATAATTGTCTCGATGACTAAGCCTGCATGGTGATGGGCTGACAAATGAATATATAGAGCTCACGAAGACTTCAAATATGTACACAAACACGCAACTTCGATTGCTCCCACACAATCAGTCCCCTGGCGACTGCACACACACACAGAAACGCACGCTAAAGCACATGACCACGGTCTAGAGCCTGGGTCCGCTCCGGATCACGCTTCTCACCCACATCCGCTTTCTGAAAGCCTGAGGTCAACAGCTTCCCCTATTCTCTCTCACTTTCACACCCTGCTCCATCACACACACAAACACACACACACATACACACAACACACACTGCTCCCATTACAGCTTCTAGAGCCAATTCCTGTCAAACACTCCATTTTCATCCAAACACTCCAGTCTCAATCGTCTCAAAGAACATTCAGTTCACATAATTTCCTGCTTCTTATGTGATCCAACCCTTGAACCTCTTTTGTGATCCAAGTCTCTATAAGCTTACAGTGGCCTTGTGATCTGCACAAGGATGGGCCACAGGAACAGAGTGCAATGCTTCAAGGACCCTCCACATAAAAGCTTCCTTTACAGACAAGTCTTTTCTTTTGTCTGTGTGCATCACGACCCAGGCTTCTATTCTTGCACCGGAGATTGGGTAAATGAAATTGCATGTTTGCCTCGTGAGGGAAGGGTCCCTGAGGACCGAACAGAGACCGCACCATCGCTGCTTCCTGGTCACATGACCCCCGGGTAAATCAGGAAACCAGAAACCCAAAACAGCCCCCATGACTTCTCCGCCCTGCCTACTTCGTTCTGCTGAAAATATACCCAGCTGACGAGAAAGGAGGTTAAACACAGGGCAGCTTCTACAGAGGCCAGCACATTTAACTTCTCAGAACATAGAACCATTGGTGTGGAGGACTTTACCAGGAGAAAATCACATCTGAATTATGGTTACTACTCTGTCTAATGTTGTTTCAGGCTTATAAAAAGGCAAATGTATAGTCAAATTAAAAATCAAGATGATTTCAGTCTGACTTTTGTGTTCAACTGCCAAAAAAAACAACCCCTAAATCTGTAATTCAGTCACAATCTGAAATCCATCCATGGCACAAATCACTGATGTAAACTAACAGGAGCTCTCTTGAAGACATCAAAACAAGACAAAAATAAACTAACACCTCACTGCGGTGTGTCGGTGTCTATGGATATCCTATTAGAAGCACCACTGAAATTTCGGAAGTCAAAGACCCTGCAGATTGATTTATGACATCCTGCTTTCATAACAGCTGGCTCTGGGAGAGGAAATCGCATCATTCTTGCATAAACTGCTGAGCTTGTTTCGCGGCTTTGGTTGCATTTCCCACTGTGACGCCGAGGACCAGGGGAGGAGAGGGGATTTTGGGGACAGTTTTGCATCTATATTGGCCATATCCTTCCCATACTGGCTGCACAGTCACACACATATACAAGGGTGGAGTGGCAGAGGAAATATGCAAGCAAGCAAAAAAAGTATGATGCATACAGTACACAGGAAAAGTGGAAATCAGAGAGGGGGATGTGACAAAGGAGGAAAGAGAAGACGCACAATTGAAGCAGGAAAGGGATTTGGTTGTAAAAGAAAACAGAGATAAAGCAGAGCAGAGAGTGAAATAATGATGACTATATGTGTGCATGTGTATGTGTGTGTGACGTGCATCACGGTATGAGTCAGCTCTGAGCTATGTGGCCCTTGGCAGGCCTCTCCTTTGTCTCCAGCTGGGACTGAGTGTTCCACTCGTCTGCTCCTCGCCCCGCTACCCTCCTCCTCTGGCCAAAACACTCTCCTGTTTCATCACCAACACCGCTGCTGCTGCTGCTGCTGCAGGAGCAGGAGCAGGAGCAGGCTCTGATGTCTGGGATGTGTATGTGTTAGAAAGATAAGCCAGACTTGTGACATGTCAATACTCGTACTCAGACATGCAAAGAATGCTGAAGAAGTGACCAAGAAAAGTGTGAGTTAGGTCTATGAATACACTCATTGGTGCGTGATGCAAGCACGATGTTTTGGTACAAGGGTGTGTGTAAGCAAGTATAGGAACAGAGTGTGTGTGTGTGTGTGTGTGTGTGTGTGTGTGTGTGTGTGTGTGTGTGTGTGTGTGTGTGTGTGTGTCGGTGTTAGTCATGTCCTTCTAAACGGGGAGACCTGCTTTGTGGGATGATTATCAGTCTCCAAGAATGTGCATGCTGCAGAGGCAACCTTACATAGGTGGAAGGCAAGACCTGGTTGACTCATCTTAACGTTGTGGATAAAGTCAAAGTAAGTAGAAGCTGAAGTAGCGGTGCTTATCCTGTGAGACACTGACGCACACTATCTCTCTTATAAACTCTGCAGAATGGAAAAGAACTCATCTGTAAAGCCATGTCCAAACACCATACTCACAAAGTCCATCTGACCGGCAGAACCCCTGCAACCTGAGGGGCTCTTACCATCATCCAACATTGCTTGGGCGCACCCACTTCAAAACATTGCTTGGGCGCACCCACTTCAAAAACTCTCGCACCAAGAGCAAAGCAATTGCATACTTTAACAACAGAGTCCAGTCCCCCCTTCTGCTTCCAAAGAATCCAGCCATGGGGACTGAATCATCGGCCTTTACTCAACGCACAGACACAGACTCAGAGTCAGGCACCAGGGAGCAAGGCTTTAGATTCTTACAACTGATCTCTCACTCAGTCTGAGAATGTGACCCCTGCTTGGGTTTAAAGCCAAATGAACATGGGATACAGGCTGCTGGGTCCGGATGAGGCCCCCTAAAAACACGTGAGCAGGGGCAGAATGACTTACTGGAAGGCTAAAATGACTGATCTGGCATAATGGGAGCAGTTATTGGCCAGCTAACTGATTGACAAGGCGGACTGGGTGGAAGCTGGATGTTCTTACCGTTTGTTCAGCACCATGTTTCCCAGTTTGAGGTCTCTGTGTACGATGTTTTTCTGCATGAAGGGAAGAGAAGGGAAAAAAATGTTTGGTTAAACTGTACTTTGTGAATCACTGGTATCATAACAATCAGTTTGTTTTTGGAGAGTGGCACACAAGCATGGAAGATGAGTAACCAGAAAGGATGTGCAACAGGATAACAATGACAAAAGCTATTTTTCCTTCAGTTGACAAAAACAATGTAGTATCCAAACTTTCTTTTTTTTACAGACGAAGAGAAACATTTAGGCCATATGTGATCTGTTTAAATTCATCCCAGATTGTCTTTTCTTTTTCACAGAATCTCAGTTCCTCAATTCAGTGTTTTAATAGTTAAGCATGAGTCGTCTTCACAAAGAATGTGGTGCATGCAAGATCTGCAAAAACATTTTTGTTTCAGTAGTTTTGAAACATTCCGTTTCAGGCATTGTTCTCCTGACTAACAGAAGCAAGTTGTGCATTGCTCTAGTCTGCATAAGGCAGTCAGCGCTGGATTCAACATGACCGTGTGTGTATACGTCGTGGAGAAACTTGGCCCCAACACACGAGCACAGAGAGCAGAGGACAGGATAAGCATGCCCGTAAATGGCAACGAACACTGGCAGAGATTTTTGAGAGAGAGAGTGAGTTTGTATGGCTTAGATCAGGGGTTCCTAAAGTGTGGGTCGGGACCCCCTGGGGGGTCGCGAGACACAAATGAGAGGTCGTGAGATGTCATTTATAAGTTATGTAAAAATGTTATTATTATTTATTTTTGTTTATTTACCTTGTTTTCTTATGTTTATCTTCCTTTTTGTTTCTACTGTTAATCATTATTTCTTTATTATTATTATTATTATTTTTGTATTTTTTTGTATATATTTATTTTTTCTTCTCTTCGTTGGTTTTGTATGACTCATAAATATTTTTTAACTTTAGGTGAACAAAGAAATACTGAAAAAATATACACTTCACCCATTATAGTAAAAAATATTGACAAAAATAGAAGCTAAACTTGAAATAAAACCTTGAAAACAGAAAATGTAATGAGTTTTCTGCCTTTCTTTGTTGCGCAATGACTCCTAAGTTTAGAGTTAGTGAACAGTTAATTATCAAAAGCACCAGTAGCAGTAGGTTAATTCATAATGGGACAGGAAACACAGCCACATGCTCATATAGTTAAGCTACTTTTCTGCAGACCAGCTAAATGAAGCCACATTAAATCACTTTGAGGGACAAGGGGGTCACGAATCTGGCACTTATATTGAAAAGTTTGGGAACCCCTGGCTTAGATGGTGCGAGAAAAATCATTCATTGTGTTTTAGGAAAAGGCTTCTTTGATACATTGCAACCTGAGTTTTGCAAATACCAGTGTTTTTGTAGTTTATTTACTTTTTTCTCCAACATTATTAATAACATATGGCTCTGAATGTTCTTGGGGATGCAGATAATGATGATCAACCTCAAAGAGACACTCCTTTTCTCTTGTATTAGTCCACATAGACTCACCTTATGAAGGGCCTCCACCACACGCACCACGTCGTAGAAGATGACGATGGCCTCGCGCTCGCTTAGCCTCTTTTCCTTTATGACGTAATGCTGGAGGTTTATTAGATCCGTCGTCTTGTCGCTAAAGTCGTGAGCACACAGGCAGTCCAGCACGAGGCAGATCCGCTTCTTCATCTTGCGCATTTTGTTGGCCTCTATGTCCTCCACTATTTCGTAGGCTCGATCCTGGGGAACAACGACAAATAGAAGAGTGAGCGGCCTTCTTCGGGGAGGTGCTTAACCTGTGGAGTGGATAGAGCTGTTGATGTATTTTAGAGCCCTTTCCAACAAAGACCAATCGATATAACCTGAGGCGTCTCTGAATGCATCAAACTGAATGGGTTGCTTTGCTGTATTGGCTCATCAAGCTGATTCACTGAGCTTAGTGAGAGGGATTCAAACAGGGCAGAGGCCCATCAATCTCAGCCTGCATGCAGCCATGAATAAGATGATGTACCCCTCCACAACGGGTGGTGGAGGACGAATAACAAAGGTCATTCTTCTTCTACCAACTACAATCTTAGCAGAGTCCCCCACTTCTTATTGATTTCAGTATCAGGTTGTCATGTGTTTTTTTTTAGATGCAGTCAGCACCTTTTGAAAGTGTACATTATTTACTGGTTCTCTCACAGTGGAGATGCGCTATAATAATCCGATCAATATTGCAGGCCTAACTGAATCAGAGTGCATCGCTCAATGCTGCTATTCTGAGAACCCCAGCAGAGTGGAAGAGACAGGATGTGAACAAGAGACAAAGGAGGAAAATGCATAGGGAGAGGGAGAGAGAGAGAGAGAGAGAGAGAGAGAGAGAGAGCGAGAGAGAGAGAGAGAAGGCAGATGGAAGAATAACAAAGTTAGAGGAGGAGGCAGACGGGAAGACAGGTAAGGGGAGGGGGGGGGGGGCTCATTGTGAATGGACGGGGCTGTGAATAGAGAAAGACTGCGGATAAATATGGCTTTTAATGGTACTCCCACTTCCTTATTGAAATCTGCTTCATAAGGAAATGCAAGCAGCTGGCTGGACTAATGCTTATCTTACCTCTACGCAGATATAAGCGCATGCTGTTACTTGCACTTGCGTGGTGACGCTATAACTAGAGCTGAATAGAAAGTGAGGGAAACTTCTCCATGGTAATAGTGGTGCATTTATCATGTTGCATTACTCGCCCACACCGTGCAGAGTTACATAACACGTTGAGACAACAAGAGACTCTTCTTTCAACCTATTATGATAATTATCTAACTGATTATGTACAGAGCACAATTTGTGTAGGTGTCGTTATACCTGGAATAGGCCGTGGTGGTGGACCACGCCGTCCTGGTTGTGCAGCAGAGAAAGGAGGGAGTACTCCGTGTGCAGCAGCATCTTCCCCTGCCTTTCCTCCTGAGTCTCCCCTGCAGAGTCCACCCGCTCCTCCAGCGTCAGGATCTGGCATAACCGCACACGAGAGCAGAGCAAACATTAGAGGTCACAAGACAAGAGTGCATACAGGATCAGACACCAGAGAGAGAGAGAGAGAAAAACTAATCTTCAGTCCTGACTCTGAACCTTTAAAAGACAGAAGACATGGCATCCAGTTGCTTTAGCTTGGCATTTAACTAGAAGTTTAAATACCACCGGAGGCTGCAGCTCAGTTTGATATGCCGATGTGAAGTAAACATGCTGTGCAGCAGACACTGAGGCGCTGCAGTCATTGGAGGGTCCTGTACCGCCTCACTACATGGTTGTGAGGGTTAAAAGTTGACATTCCAGGTGGGGCGCTACCTTCCTTCCCTTTCCCCCGCTCTGTTGCCCCCCCCACCCCCACACCTCTTGTGATATAGTCACAGGATAGCCCCAATAAACAGATTGCCTGGCTGAGGTTTTGTTGTTAGCAGCAGACTGAAACAGCAGGCCATAAAATGAACACCAACAAAGAGGGGTTAAAGGTTCAGGCATCCACGGGGACATCACGGCTTTGTTTTGATTTATATTTTCAGTACTATGTTGAACTGTGTTGCATTTGTGAGAGAAAAACAAACCGAGAAAAAAGGCAATCCACAGTCGACTTACTTTGAGTTGATAGAAGTCATCAGTGCCGTCCTTTCTGGCCAGACACTGCACTATGCTGGGCACTGGTGAGTTGCCCAGACGAGGCCCTGCAAGGATAAGAAAAAAGAACAGCTGCATGACCAAAAGGCACGCTACATGCCGGAGTGTGGGGTTTGCACTGCAACTCATTAAGGGCTGAATGTGCACGCACCCATTAACACCCAAAGTGTAATGTTTTCTTTGGCACTCTGCATAGCAAATAGTGGAGGAGTTGTGTTTTTAGAAAATATTCAAGCTTGGAAGTTTGGGAGACATTTTCCAGAAGGAGGATAACAACCTTGATCCTCCACAACACAGACTCAGACTTCTCTGGCCGATGTCATGGGGATCAGCAAAATTCTTTACATTCTTGTCTCAGGCGTGCACACACACAGAGTCACCCCACGACTCTCACATTTACACACAAACACACATTCCTTACTCTACACATGGTCAGAAAAGTAGCAGGTCTGATACAGTCTCAGTCACATAAAAGGTGTTTTGAGAACTCCATACTTTTTGAAGGGTTTTGCACTAACACTAGGAGCTTTCTTACCGAGGATGAAGGGCCCCGCTCTCTTGGCGTTGTTGCCAGATATCCCTGGACATTGCAGCTTGCTGGCCCTGCCTGATGTCTCTCCAGCCCCCCTCTCTGACGAGCGCCGCTTTGACATACTGGAGCTCTGCAGGGAAAATTGATCAGATTAGTACGCAGGATAAAGATAGTCAAGTTGAATAGTAGTGCATACACATGTGACTGCAGAAAAAAAGAGCACCAGTATAGTATAAGCAGAGTATGTTTGTAAATAACATTATTTACATAAGATAAATGGACAAAAAAAGCTTATGGAGTGACCCTGCAGGCCTGCCGCAGTGAAGGGATTAGTGAACAGAAGAGAGAAGAGAGGTAAACTTCAGGGCAGCTCCTCCCTGCCTATTTTAAATATCCCTCCCACACATTTACCAACACCTCAGTGTGAATGTGAGGCCATTACAGCTCCATTCAAAATGATGGCTGCTGGCGCCAAGGTTGACACCTCAGATTCAATCTCTGCGACATACAATGTGCCACAGTCTGCAATTCAAATGGCAGATGCTCGCATGCAAATGCATTGTACTAGCACAACAATCTTTTTAGTAGGAAAAAGCATTTATTTATTTGTGACTCCCAGCCCTGACTGAACCACACATATCCATCTTTAGCTCTTCCTGCTGCAGCGGACACTGGCTTAGAAAAATCCTTCCGCTCTTAATCTGCGCGTTTTATCTCAAAATCTGTACAGCCGGCTTATCTGCACAGCCCTTCCTTTGGAGAGGACATGCGTGTTGGAACAAGGCTGAAAAATAAAAAACAGCAAACAAAATAAAAGACCGAGCCCTTTACTACGATACGGAACTAGATTGACATGTCAAAAGAGCAGGTGACACAGCGTGACACATCATCATTACACAAACTGCTTTAACCGCCACTGCAGATCTACCTCCCAGAACTCACAGAGCAAGAGGTATGCTTTGTTTACTGATACTGAGTTCCAATGTGATGAAACCCCATCTGTTTCCTGTAACAGGGAAGTAGTGCCTTGAACCGAAAGGAATGATTCACCCTGTTGTCGTCCCCAGATTCCATTGGACAGATATGTTTGAAATGTCTAGGTGATGACAACGACAAGAGCGCAAAATATGCACTGGAGTCTCTTACATGTGCATCTTTTCAAATTAAAGACCTCATTGAAGTTAGATTAAGGAAATAAACAGCAGAAGTGTGATACTTTGTACACAAATAGGCCCTTAAGTTTGAGCGTGGTGTGTTTATTCTTGTCTTCTACACAAGAGCTGCAACTGAGGCTGATACAATCCAACGCACCATAAACAACAAATTGAGTTAGGAGCTGAAAACATGAAGCTTCAGAATAATTGATCGTTTTTGCAAAAGAGGACAAGCTAGAGAAGCTGAATTTGTTAATGAATTAAGTTCTTCCTTTTCCAATACTAAATCGTGAGCCACTCGCCAGTTGGCGTTTTTGGGCAGCGAGGAGGCAGGACAGTTGGCAGTCAGCGAGGGCTGGTATGAATTCTCACTTCCATGAGGCTTTTTTGTGATCCTAGACAGCAGACAGTGTCATCATCATGTCTCTCGCCCATCTGTCTCCATCTCCACTAGTCATCACCCACTGAGTCTGATGAGCTGAGGTTTTCTGACAGCGTTTATGGCACAAGCCAGAGTGACACCAAGTCACGCTGCCAATAGTAAGAGGACGTCTTACTCTCGAGCTCACAAGGCAAAGCATAAAAAGCAGAGGCCAAAGTGGTTGGCAGAACTGATGATGCAAGTACTACTTCAAGGGCTGCCAGATAAATACATTTGTATTGTTTGTTGAATGCTAGAGAGGCTGTTAGATTGAGAAAAATAAGCAGACTGAGCCAATATGAAAAGAAGATTTCCATCAGTTGTCATTTTGCACATTTCTAACAAGGTTATCTGTGATTGCACTTTGAATGCAACTCAATTCTCTGTAGCTGCATATTCAGAGTTAAAACAGTAAATAAAAAAAATCATGCACTTTGGACTTATCACACAAAACTGACTCATTCAAACTGCTACTCTCCACACTGCATATGCACCAGAGGCTATTCATCTACCGACTAAACACAAGCTGTAGTGCTTCGGAGCCAAACCCTGACACATCTAGAAAGCAAAGGTCAATGCAACCAACTAATGCACACTGACCTAAATGACATCAGCGCAATGACAGCACACAGCTATCCCTTTCTGACGCGGCTGTGCCTCTCTGCACAGCCAGCGATCTGGCAAGCAAGACTGCTTCAGCCTCTGACTGTACCGGAGGGAGGACAAGAACAGATACAGCCTCTGAATCATATCACACAAAAGGAGGAGAGACACGCTGCCGGTTGCCCACGAGAAATGTGGGCTCCTGAAATAGAATCAGAACAAAACAACCACGTAGGAGTCTCGAGATCCACCCACCCAGACTCAATGCCACTTGTCTGGCTCTGCAAGAACAGCTTGATTGTGTTATCAAGTATCAGGATGGACAAAGAAAGCATAAGGACAGTGGAGCAGGTAGTAAACATATCTGGGAAAGAAATCTGGAGGGATGATACAGCCAGATAGAGAGAGAGAGATAAAGGCAAAGAGAATCAGAGAATGATTCATATCAATGGATGCACACATTGATGAAAGTGCAGAAGTCATGACAACAGATGAAGTAGCTGGAAGGTCAAACGCACAAGAGTCGTGCTTCTTCAATGAAATGTCAAATCGATCATGTCAGCACAGACGCAAACGGGGCGGCAGTAGCTCAGTCCATAGGGACTTGACTTGGGTCGCCGGTTCGAGTCCCAGTATGGACGAAGTTTGGCAAGTGGACTGGTGGCTGGAGAGGTGCTGGTTCACTTGCCTGGGCACTGCCGAGGTGCCCTTGAGCGAGGCACCGAACCCCCAAACTGCTTGGGTTGCGCTGGTTGATGGCAGCATCCTCACTCTGACATCTCTCCCAAAGTGCATGTCCACTGCATGTGTGTGCATTGTATGTATATACCAAAAAACAACTGTGCGTGTAGCATGACCAAAAAATAACACGAGTGAAAAAATTAAATTCCCCCCTGGGGATTAATAATGTAGGTTCTTAAAACCTGCAGTCGTTGATTACAATACTTCACAAGCAATGTTAGCAGCTCCCTGTACAAAGGGTCACATTAGAAATCCCAAGACAACACTCTTTCTACATGCACACAGTCTGTCACTCTGATGAACACTAATACATAACAGTGTCATACCTGTCACTGTGAAATAAACATGGAACAATACTCTCTTTAAATAAACATGTAGATATAGAAGGTAACAATTCTCCAAGCAGAATTCACATATTTATATATTTTTTATTATTTAACCACCACCTACATATACTTTTTTAAATGTAAAAACTGTCTTTGCACTACTCACCACTGCACTATTATATATTATTTTTTTGCCTGCACACATGAGTCATGCCTATTTGTTATTCTTTTGTGTTTACAGTTGATGTTATTATTATTAGATTTATGCCCTATTCTTTTGCCTTTGTGCAAAGAGAGCACAGTTTACCAGAGACAAATTCCTTGTGTGTTCAAGCATATTACCTGGCCAATAAAGCTGATTCTGATTCTGATTCTGACACAGTCTGTCACACGTTGTTTGGGGCCATTTTGCGACCACAGGGTCTGGGTACTGCTCAGTCCGAGCTGCATGCAGCGTAAAGGAGGCAAGTCGGAGCGTAAAAAGCTGCAAAAAGCTGCACAACTACTCAATAACTTGTGTTACAAAGGGCTTAGGTGTTTAACCCACAACCAATACACACATTGCACACATTGAGACGTCCATAACACACAGATCGTATGCGTTTGGATACGCTTGCTATTTAAAATTACGCACACGGTTCTACTATGTTACCATGTATGCGTAAAAGAGGTAACACAGCAGCTAGTTTAAGTGCACATACAAACTTACTACGACAACAAAGCTTGCTGAATTCGTTGGCTAAAGAAGCTACTACAGTTTTAAAGGCACACCGGCCACACAAAGGGGGACACAACACAACAAGGAGTTCGGCTTTCGATGCAAACTACACACAGCACAACATGGGATACGGTTAGGTTAGCGTGGAGAGACTTTCGTGCAAGATTAAACAACCAAATTGCAGGCGACTGACGTTATCTCTCGCTAAGCCGGGGGCCACAGAGCTCCAGAGCAGCCGGGAGGCCATTTAAACAAAGTATCGTTAGGTAACATTACAGCTGGCTAGCCTGGATAGCAGTGTAGTCGCCACCTCGCTTACCTCGAGCCAAAACCGCCGGGTAAAGTCTGCGTTGTTCGCTTATAACATGGACATTTCTTCAATACAAGCTGTGGTGGAGACGCGGAGCTTGTCCCTTCGACTGGGGAGACCACAGCGGGCTGGTTTCTCGGGTTGTTTTAGCCTCTGTTACCGAAATGAGCAATTAAGGAAAAGCCTCCGCTCTTCGCTGATCGCATCTTTCCACAGCGACAGCGCCACCTGACAACGGAAATGACGCACATTACTCATTTGATTGACACCTGCAGTCGACCAATGAGAACATTTGCCTGGTTTTTCCCCAGTAAATGGTTGTTGTCACTGATGATGACATTTTTTGCATGATAAAAGTTGCCAAATGAAACACATTACGTCATGGTTGTCTGTTTTTGGAGGGGTTAAACATTCTGTTCAAGTGCCAGCACAACATAATTAACAAAGGTCTCACAATAGCATGGCGAGTTTTCATTTATTCTATTATGTAACATGTCTCATTGACATTGAAAATACCATTGTTGTGATGAAATGTCTAGAATAGAACAGAATAGAATAGACTGTTCTTTATTCATTCCCCAAGGAGGAAATTCAGGTGTCTGGCAGATAAAATTATGAAAATCAGATAAAACAAGTAATTCAGGTGTCTGTCAGCTCATCTCCCATTGGCTTGAGAGCTATGAAGCCTAATGGCTGCAGGGATGAATTCTTTTCTGTATCTTTCAGTCCTGCAGAGCAGAGATGAGCCGTCCACTGCTGCCGTTTCTCTGGTCCACAAAGAAGTTGTGAAGTAGATGATCTGTGTAATTTAGAATTGCCTCTAGCTTCTTCAGTCTGCATCTCTCCACCACTGCCCCCAGTGAGTCCAACCCATAGGTCCAACCTGGTTCCTATCACAGTGCCAGCTCTTTTCACTAGTTTGCATCTGTGTTAAGGAAACAAAACACATTACGTCATAGTTGTCTGTTTTGGAGGGGTTAAACATTCAGTTCAAGTGCCAGCACAACATAATTAACAAAGGTCTCACAATAGCATGGCGAGTTTTCATTTATTCTATTATGTAACATGTCTCATTGACATTGAAAATACCATTGTTGTGATGAAATGTCTAGAATAGAATAGAATGTACTTTATTTATCCCCCAAGGAGGAAATTCACGTGCCTGGCAGATTAAGTGATACAAATCAGATAAAACAAGTAATTCAGGTGTCTGTCAGCTCATCTCCCATTGGCTAGAGAGTTATGAAGCCTAATGGCTGCAGGGATGAATGATCATCTGTATCTCTCAGTCCTGCAGTGCAGAGAGATGAGCCATCCACTGCCGCTGTTTCTCTGGTCCACAAAGAAGTTGTGAAGTGGATGATCTGTGTAATTTAGAATGGCCTCTAGCTTCTTCTGTGTGCATCTCTCCACCACAGCCCCCAGTGAGTCCAACCTGGTTCCAATCACAGTGCCAGCTCTTTTCATTAGTTTGTCCAGTTGCCTCGCATCCTTGTGTTTTATACTGCTTCCCTAGCAGACTGCAGCATAGAATAACACACATGCCACCACGGACTGATAAAACATCTGCAGCATCTTACTGCAGATGTCTAAGGATCTGAGCCTCCTTAAGAAAAAGAGGCAGCTCTGCCCCTTCCTGTAGAGTGCATCTATGTTAAGGAAATGAAACACATTACGTCATAGTTGTCTGTTTTGGAGGGGTTAAACAATCAGTTCAAGTGCCAGCACAACATAATTAACAAATGTCTCACAATAGCATGGCGAGTTTTCATTTATTCTATTATGTAATATGTCTCA
Source organism: Notolabrus celidotus (assembly GCF_009762535.1). Taxonomy (NCBI): domain Eukaryota; kingdom Metazoa; phylum Chordata; class Actinopteri; order Labriformes; family Labridae; genus Notolabrus; species Notolabrus celidotus. The sequence continues at coordinate 10,960,957 of NC_048283.1, read as the reverse complement.
TTGACATTGAAATACCATTGTTGTGATGAAATGTCTGCGTCTGACATACCATATTATTACTATTCTTTAATTAAACATCAGATTGACACAAATGTACCTGTTCTCCAGGTCTCAGCTCTTACAATAAATAATGCCACAAAAACTGAATAAACACATTTTTTTTAAATGAGGGGACTTTAATTAAAAAGAGGCAAACCCTTCTTTTTTAATATAAAATGAAAGGTGCTTCAAATAAAATCTCCTCTTGTCTTTTAACTGCTGAATGGTCAGATGTGAAACATAAATCTTAGGTTTGGTGCTCTCTAAATAAGTTGAGAATAGAATTTCAAATATCCTCCATGTTCTTTACTGATGCTATGGGAAACTAATGTTTTTGTCACATTGTCAACAGGAAGAGGTGAAATCATAAACGTTAAAGATGTGCCTGACTATTGGTGGATTGGTCGGTGGACTGATTTAATATGACGTGTGATCAGGTTGTCCTTCCGAGTCAATAATAACAGTTGTTATGAGGTTTTGACCAATCAGAATCCAGTATTTAACACAGCAGGGGGAATTCTAAAAAAGCCAGGTCATTAGGAAATAACAGAATAGTAAATGCTAATGGTACAAAGTTTTACTATATCCCAAATCCACAGTGCAGTTTTTGTGAATAATGCTTTTTCCTAACATGTGTGTCTTTCTTTTTGTCTTTCCTCAAAGGTCGCAACCTCCAGAGACAAAGTTGTTTAAACTGTGAAAAAAATATACATTAAGTCTACTGAAGGAAATGTGTTGACAGATTTTGATGCAGAAAAAAAGGAGAATTTAATAGAAAGTCTTATTAATCCTATGAAATACAGCCCCTTTCTATGCAGACAGAGTACTTTGATTAGTTGGTGATTCATTGAATTACCTACACTGAACATGCTTTTAAAATGCATCAGATTTCAAATTTCATACACAGGTTGTCAATTCATACTATTTGGTCAAAAACTATCTATGTGTTGCAATTGCAGTTGGTAAGAATGTGTATGCTGTCACATAACCAACCAATTTAGCTCAGTTAAAAGTCAAACTCTTACTCATTTACTCAGCAGGCCCACTTTTGTTCTTAATTTAGACTCCCCGATTACTCTTAATTTCCTCCCACAGCTACCAGTTTCCACTGAGTGGGCAAGTGTGACAGACACAGAGAGGGCAATGTAAATGGCACTGTCATATATGAGTTGCACTCTTCTTGCCTTCCTGTCTTTTGACTCAGCAGAGCATATGCCCACGGCCACATGAACCATTTGTCAGCTTGTGGCTTCACAGTCCCGGCCCACAGTCTTTAAAGAGGAAACTGAATCATAACTCAATGCAGAGGGCTGTGAGAGAAATATGTTAAGGGGCTCTTGTGCCATAATATGGAAAACATTTTTCATGTTACTTGAAATCATTTTCAATTTTTATGATTTTGCTATATAACTTGATTTCCAAATTAAACAAGCTGTAAAAGTCTTCCTTAAGCAGCATTTCTAAAAACTGAAACTAAAATACACCAGAAATGACATATATTGTTTTCAATGTGTCACTCAAACAGAATTATCCATTATGTTGAAATAATAAACAACTGTCTGCATGTTTATGGTTAAACACTGTCTCAGTGAGGCTGGCTGACTCAGTCTAATAGTCTTGCAGGACGACTCCATGAGATCTGGTTTCTATTTGTTTTGCAGGTAGGCTGCATCCTCAGGGCACACAGTGTTTCGTCTCTCTCCTTTGCCAATATTACTGGGAAGACCTCACCAGAATCCTCCTCCCCCTGATAAATTCAGAGTATGTCTCAGCATGTTTTGTGTGCATGGTATGCACCTGTGTGTGTGTGTGTGTGTGTGTGTGTGTGTGTGTGTGGTTTTGAGTGCAGACTGTCTAACTTTGACTGGCTTTGCTGGCAGACTGCATGCAATATATTTGGTACGGATAGCTGTTGCTATAGTAATTGTTATTGTAGGTCTGTGCTTGCGGACTGGATTCTATTTGTGGATTTCAGCATATTGCTTTTAATGTTCTGGTTTTGGTGTGAATATGATACATGTGTGATTTGAATGTCATCACATTTAAACAAAGCTAGCACGACTAAGATTTGTGAAGGAGAAAAAAAAAATCTGGTGTTAATATACTCATCCCTTTTTGATTATTAAAAACCCAATAACATGCACTGTAACATGTGGCAGCCAGTCTAGAAGAACCAGACCTTATTAAAACAAGACAGACAGCTCCCCCTGCTGTTTCACATTTTCACCTACAACAAAGCTATTGCAGTGTTCATGCCATTATTAACACATTATTGCATCAGGACACAAGACAATGATACATTTCATACAATAATGCACAAAAATAGGTCCCCAAGCTATTTATTAAAAATCTTATATTGCACTTAACAATGTAACAAATGAAGTGATATGCACTTAACTATACACAAAATACACATGAGGTAAACACAGATGCATTTAAATAAATAAAATGTACAATAAACATATTTACATATTAGACATCATTTATATTGCTAGAGTACTTAATCATATAATATTATACTCATCAATTTGCACATTCATGGGGCCCCTCTCAAGGTTCAGAGAAGTTGATGAGTTGACAGTGAAAGTATCAGAAAATATCTTGCTCATTCTACTGTTTTAAAGTAGTGCAACTTGATGCAAGGTAAACATGTTTTCTAGCCAAATAAAGATGTGAGGGAATTCAAATAATGTTTAGAAATAGCACTTTGTTTCCCTCACAAAATCATTCAGTCATCAGCTGATCACAATACAAACTCCTCCTTCATGTTCAACACAGAAGGGAAGGAAAACAACCTAGAAGTGTGATGTTTTAGAAATAAAAAGAGGACATTTCTGAAATCAAATGAACCTGATTTTGTTTACAGTAGCACAGTCTGATTCTGATTTTAAAAACAGAACACTGTGACATGGCTAAAACTTCATACAAATGTTCAACACACCCTTAAAGTCCTACAGTTTGTTTTGATTTCCTGAAACTCAGTTATCACCCTACAAATTATGACAGTGTACTGCAGATTTAAGCTTATCTCTGCAGAATCTTGTAGATACAACTTAAATTTGCAGTTAGTAGTTGGTTGTGTGACAACCAATGGTATAACCTGCACACATCTGCATTCTAAAATTAACCCAGAGATGACTTAATCTGAGGTTGATGTGTATTCGCAGGTTCAAAGAGCAGTTTGTTCTGCAGTAGAACAGACTGTTGACAATGCATTGTGCCCTCGCCTCCTCTTGGGCGTTTCTGTCATGGTGACCGTGTCACAGGCCGTCCATCATGGCGAGAAGGTCGTCTCCTTTGCTGCTGGAACAGGGTGATTGATCTCCAGACTCTGTGAACTCTCCCATGATTTTAGCCAGCTCTGCATTAGCCTGTTGGTCCTGAAAGAAAATGTTTTCCACCAATCGTTAGTGCCAGAGAGTAGTCATCACCTGGACTGACACCTCATTACAATAAATCCTGTTAGACTGGCAAAGCTGTACCTCTCAGATCATTGACTGAAACCTTAAGCCTTTCATTGTGGTGGGTACAATTTGGGCCTGAGTCCCATCATGGGGATTCTTTTCAAGGGTAAGAGACAGCCTGCAGTGTTTAGGCTAACAGATTGGGACAAATTTCTTACATCAAGATAAAAAAGGAGGCACAACATCTGCATTCTTGCACGGAATGATGGCTTTTCTAAGTCAAGCGGGCCTGAAATTGGTTTTAGGTTAAAAATAAATATGATTTCAACTCAGCCATAAACTATTTGCAGATAGTTTGAAACAAGTCTGATAGCAAACAAGGGATAATTGTGTGCTCTGCACGACAGGAACGCAAGAGATCAGAGGCTAGACAAACCTATTCTGTGATGAGTGACTAATTGCATGTTTGACTGACTATCATAATCATTCACTCAGCTATCCAGCCAGAGAAACCATGTCATTGTCAATGCACCTCCTCGGCAGCTGTGTGGTTTGTGCACCCTAATGACTGAATGACAGAAGAGAAGTAAACATGGCTTTTGGTTTAAGCGGCACATCAATTTGAAAGTCTTGTAGTCAACACTTGCCCTTTGATGAAACAAATCTGGTCACAAGTTGAGGGTTTCATCACTCAAATACAGAGAATCAGTTCCTTCCATCTGAAGAACGACTTAGTTGCTATGTCCCTGACTTCAAACTGCTGCGTCTGGATCTCCCATTTGCAGAACATTTACACTTCTCAGAAACTTTAAAACCGGTTTACGTAGAGGAAGCAGTGAGAACAGATAAGAAAGCTTTTGTTACCTTTGTGGCTTGGATGTTTATGACTCCGTATGAAAGCTCATCTGGTCTTGATATTAAAGCCTCCCTGTGATTAAAATAAAAACATCATAACATTAGTAATATCAACAACAACTTTAAGTAGTTTGATGTTTTTACAAAGAGAAGTAGCGGTACAAGATGACCAGGTGACATTCAACACAGAGACAGTACACAAAACACAAGGGGACTCACTGTTCTTCCTCATCTGTGGCAAAGAGGTTGACCCTGAAGCCACTGTCTGCATTTCCTGGTTTCTGAACTTCTAATCCTCCCATTAATTTGGCCAAAAGATTCAGCTCCTCTTTGGCAAGGGGGTTGGGAGCAGTGTTGACCTGTTGGCAAACAAAAGCTTGTTTACATCGGTGTATTTGTACAGTTCTGGACCTGGTTCACTTCACCAAACATGCTACATGCTCTTGACGTCATGAAGAGTTAAAACATGTAGGAGCAACTATTCAAAATGTCAGCAAGATGTTTCACCTTAGTGTGCTGAGCAGAGTTTTTAGATGTTCCTGACATGTGGGTTTCCACAGACCGGCTAACGCTGTACCTGAATGGAAAACATGAAAAGGACAGAATGAGCAACGGCTACACTACACTGCATGATCTGTACAGCCTTTGCAAAAGCATCATCAAACAAAGTATCAATGATTGATGTTCAGGAAAATATTTTGTACTTTTCAGCATCTTACATGTTTGTGCCTAGTTTGGTGACCCTGTCTCCAAATATCTCAAAAGATCCCTCCCGAAGAGCAGCCATATAGTTTCCTCCATTTGTGAACTGCAGCCGGCCCACCTCCTCACCAGTACAGCTAAACGTCCTTAAATAATCAGACACAAAAACACAAAATATTACAGTCAAACACGCTTTAATACATTTTCTATGAACAGCAGTTTCTTTTAGTTTCCTCCCCTGTCGTGAAAGTAGTTCCTCTCAGTGCTTTGGAGACTTAAACAGAGTCAAGGCTCAGGTTTTCTTTCTGCGAGTTCCTTTTTCTTGATGTATTAAATGTTTCATTGTGCACAAACAAACCTGAAGTAATTGACTCCGAGCTAGACACTTCCAATCTAAAATTAGAAAGTAAATGCTCGTGCAAAGTAACCTCTGTAATGCAATTAGCTGCAGATAGGCCTACTTAAGATTACAGTGTCTGGGTGAGATCAGTGAACATATGAGGGGCAAAAAGGCAAACATTAAAGACCGTCAGATCTATGCAAGTCACTCGTCTAATATTAGCCTCAGTTAATTTCTAAATCTTCTTAAGTGTGGATACTTTAGAAACGAGTGCAAACAGCCGAATACCTTATCAAGCCAGGGACTTGTGTTCCATAAGGCACAGGACCGCTAGTGGGAAGCACGAAGCGACCATTGGAGTTCTGCACTTTGTCCTTGAGGAAAATAGACACCTGGCACGGAAGAACAATTAGAGACACGCTTAAGAGGATAATCAAACACAGAACAAAAGGGATTGTAAAATCAATCAATAATAAATGTTTAAACGATTTGAATTTACCAAAAATGATAGACTTACTCTTATATGCATGTCTTGAAAGAAGATAAGGAGAGTTTGTCTGATCAGCTGGAAATCCCCGCTGGATAAGGGTGTATACATCTAAAAAAAAAAGAATACAAATTAAAAAATGTAATTACTGAACAGGTGATATCAACTGGTGAAACATATTTTATAACAAAACACATATACTACAATTTTTATAGTCTGCCTTTTGAATTATAATCCAAAGGGTTTGTAACAGCCTTACTGTTAATACTTAATACTACAATTAACTGCTGTACACAGACTTAGAACTTTGTTTATCCCTTTGTTTCAAATGTGACACTGCCACTTTAAAGGTATATCTTTTGGGGCATTTTCGGCTTTAATGGACAGGACAGCTGAAGAGAGACAGGGAATGGGGGGAGCAGAGAGTGGGGGAGGACATGCAGTTAAAATGGTCGAGGCTGGAATTGAACCTGTGACCTCAACACTTCTACTTTAATTGCTTCAAGTACATTTTTCTAGTTGAGTCTATGTGTGGTTAAATTTGATGGATTTTCCTCCTTGTTGTGACTGGTCTGAAATGTGGACCCCAATACTTTCCATTTGAGACTATGCTGCTTCTGACATTGACACATTTTTCCTCTGTTTGGTGCTATCGTGCGAATTAGACGTTTTTACAGGTTTGTCTCTCTTTTTTGTTCATCTAAATCATCCAAATTTAGATGCCTCTTTTCATTGTACCCCATTAAAACCTTACCGCTTAGCTCTAAGATCACTTTGATTACTGTAACAGTGTACTGTACAGGCCTATCTGAAAAATCAATCAGACAACTGCAGCTGATTCAGAATGCTGCTGCTGGGAGTCCTCATTTAGACAAAGAAAGTGGGTCACATCATTCTAGCTCTGGTCTACAAAGTACCTAATGGTAACAAACCATCACAACTGCTCTGGTAGTCTGGGACAGATCTGTTTTCTGAGTCAGAACCAAACATGGAGAGGCAGCGTTGAGTTATTTATGCTGCATGAATTGCAGGTGTGCTGAAACGCCTTTATACTAAATCAAGGTGGAAAACTAATTCAGCTAATTATTCTAATGCACATTTTTGTTATACAATACTGCACTGTAGCATCTATACATGTATTGAAGATCAGTCTTTTTTTAATTTCACCTTTTTTTTTCTTTGCTTTGATTCTTAATCACCTTGTCAAAATGTATCAATCTCCTCTTTTATATGTTTCATAATGTTTGATGGTGTGTGTAAATCACTTTAAATTGCAGAAATGTCTTAGAAATAAACCTGCCTTGCCTAAGATCTTTGAGCACATTGCAAGAAGCCTTTACAAGGCCATGCAGCATATTGTAGCTTCACACTACTGACCATAACAAATGTGACAGGAACCACGCGTCATACCTCGATGAGCTGTTGATACGTCTCATCAACCTGGCCGAGGATGCTGGGTGTATCTTTCACAAAGTCTTTGATTGCGTCCATGTGGTTGAAGGAAACGAGGAGGATGTCCTTTGGTCGGGGACAGAGGAGCACTTGGTATTTGAAAGCCATGGTCATCAAGTCATAGAGCTGTGAAGGAGAACACACACATTAAGATTATTGATCAAAAGTGAACAAATGCTACTGTTGCTTTATAGACAGCAGAGGGAGCCACAAACAGTAGTATGAAGTGGAAGAGGAGGGAATTGCCCCATTATTTTGGGATGTTTTTATACTGTATTCTTCAAGGGAACAAAACAACATGAGTAAGCAAAGTCTGATTCACCTATTATGATGACATATAGCACTGACTGATGTACAGAAAGATTAGAAACTTGACCTTTAACTAATAATCTAGCATGCATACTTATGAGGCTTTAAGACCAACTAGAATCCCTGTGCCGATGATGTGAGAATTGCTATTACTGTTGATTTACCTTTTTCATTGAAGTAACAAAAAACAAAGGGACAGAACAAAAACAATGTTGTTCAACGGTGCAGAAGGGCTACATCTGTGTTTGATGACTCACCTTGTCCATGCTGGCTTGATTGAGTCTCATTATGGAGGCGTGGGCCAGCCTGTCAAACACAGTCCGCAGGGCCTTTTTGGAGTAAAGCTCCTGTGGCTTGAAAAGTTCTTCAAGGAACTTTTTGTTGAACATGGTGGTGATGATGTCGTTCATAACTAGTCAGGTAGAGAGCATGACAGAAGGATTCAAGTCATCAAATTGTACAAATTTACTCAACTGGCAGTGGAGGCTCAAAGGCAGCTTAATAAGCAGTCTATACTATATGTTGGCCAAAACCATCTCACCCAAAGCCTTTCCCCAGTGCCCCAGTAAAGCAGCAGAGTGAAAAGCCACCAGCACATGCTACTTTACAAGTTGTTCGTAGCTTCAGCAAGAAATGCTGAATTTTTATGATTGTTTCAAACAATCACTATTGCAACTGACAGAAGTGATCGCAATCACTGTTTTTAATGTAACATTTAACATTAAACTTCGCCTTTTCCTAACTTCTTCATGCTTTCTATTGGCTCAAGATAGAGGAAATTAAACTTGCCTAACACAGCAAGGCTTTGTTTTAGTTTCAGCTGTTTTTCCCATATGAGGAAGCAAAAGCTCCACTACAAAATAAGGAGCTGTCAAAAATGAAATACAGCACTGAGGGCTTAGACAGACCTGCGATCAGCTTGTTGACATATTCTTCAAGCGCATATACTTTTTTTGTGACACACGAGACAATACTACAAAGTGATGGTGTTGTAATATATACTGTATCGTGTGCCACATACAGCCAAGGGCCCACTTTGTAGATCGAAATTTAATTATTTTTCACTACTTCAAAGTAACTGCCTTCATTGATGATGTGACCATACGATGAGGGCAAAAAATAATCCAATCAATTCCTTGACCAGGATCTTAGTATCTGATTAATTTAATCACTGACATGATGTACTTGTGAACTGAACTGCATGGGGCGCCGTTGGTAAAGTTGTACACGCTGAAAATAACAGCAACATTTCTCCACATTTAGCTCCAAAACGTCATAAAAATGTAGAGTGAATTTTTAAAAGTCACTTTTTTATCATATTTAGAGGAATATTTGTGATCTTGAAAAATATATTAAGTTAAAATCAATGTTAAATCGAAATGCTAAATATAAATCTAAATGTTCAATATAAATCTAGATGCTAAATATAAATATATATATTAAATATAAATCTAAATGTTAAATATAAATGTTAAATATAAATATACATATTAAATATAAATATAAATGTTCAATATTAATCTAAATGTTAAATATTAATATACATATTCAATATAAATATAAAGGTTAAATCTAAATATAAATGTTAAACAAAAATATACATATTAAATATAAATATAAATGTTAAACGTTAAATATAAATGTTAAATGTTGCTCCGCGTTTCTAAATATTTAGCTGATATGCGGCAGTGTGTATTTGCATATCAGCTAAATATTTAGGATTGCAGAGCAACATTTAACATTTCACATTTATATTTAAAATGTAACATTTATATTTAACATTTTTATTTAACATTTCTATTTCTATTTATCATTTAGATTCATAGTTGAACATTTCTATTTATATTTAACATTTCTATTTCTATTTATCATTTGGATTTAACAAATTTTTAACTTAATATATTTTTCACAACAAAATTAAATGTGAAGAAGATCATAAATATTCCTCTAAGTGATTAAAAAAAGGTGACTTTTAAAAATTCCCTCTACATTTTTATGACGTTTTGGAGCTAAATGTGGAGAATTGTTGTTATTTTTAGTGTGCACAACTTCACAAACGGCGCCCCATAGAACTGTGCATGCGAATCTCATCAGGGGTTATTTTCAGAAGTCCAGTTGTTCATTAATAAGCATGTTTTTCTTGAGTCTAGGACAAAGCAGAGCAAAGAGCTACCAGTACAGATACCTCTCCTTCTGTCCTCCTCTATCCAGCCAGCTATTGTAGAGACTTTATAAATTAGAAGCAGATGGATGAATGAAATCATGTTCTGAAAATACATATTCAAGTACATACAGTCTGGGTATGTGCATGCATGCATGAAGAATTTAGAAATGCTTCTTATAATGTTATGTGACTTTCTCTTGTGGAGTCCCTTGCAATGCTAACAATCGTCTTAGGTGAGTCATGTTTTATTTAAAAAACAAGTGGAACAAACAGTTGACCAATAAATGCCAAGTCACAGAAACATTCTTTCCTTTCACAAACAAGTCATGGATCGAACAGACAGAACAAAATGCGCATCTCTTTTAGTTTGAACATGCTACTGCAGGGTGACACTTGTTGTGATCTCTAGCTACCTTTCTTAGCTTTGTCAGCAGGGATATTCTGAGCTCGAAGCCGCTGGTCCAGGATATAAAGCATTTCTCCGCCGAGGTTGATGAATAGCAGAGGGAGGGTTCTTGAAGACATAATGGCGAATGAATGGTTGAATATCTCAAGAAATTGAAGTTTACTAATGGAAGCTAGCTCGAATGCTAACTGCTGTAAGAGGGTCTGTCTGTGTTTGGTAAAACCTTTTCTGGTTGCCAGGCCACGAAGCAAACAACCAATGAGAGCGCTGTGCTGTATGACGTAAAAGGACGTGGAGGTGTGAGGCGGATATGACATGTAGCATTTGACTTAAGTAAACTGTGCTCTCTTTGTACAAGGCATTAGAATTAGACATACAAATAAAAATAAAATGATAATTACATTAACATCAGCTATAAATACAAAAGAACAACAAATAGGCATGACTAATATGTACAGGCTAAAATAATACAATAAAAGTGCAGTGGTGAGTAGCAGAGGTAGTTTTCACATTAAAAAAATAGTAGTTAAATAATACAAAAATAGAAATATGGAATTCTGGTATATGCCAGTCTTGCTACTGTTAATTTTCTGAAAGCAAAAGATCAATTACTTGAAAAGTTTAAATGCTGTAATGTTGAGTCCACAAGGAATGAAATGACCCTCTGTTTTAAAGTATACATGTAGTATTTACATGATTCAACTTGAAGTGGTATCTGTTTATCACCATGGAACAGATCTGAAGTATTTAGATTGATTACTATACAAATAGTTCCAAGGGCAACTAAGAGTGCAAATGGTAGTCAGCATGTGCTTATAATTGTAATTTAGGGGGTCCTTGGAAAATTGTCTCACCTGTAAGGGGTCCCTGGCTCCAAAAAGTTTGAGAACCCCTGCCCTATACCATCCAAAGCAAAAGATACGCACTTCTAAATAATTACTCTGTGCACGCTTTAAATTTGAAGACAATTTATGCCCCCTTTGTGAAAATGAAGTGGAGTCGACGAACCATGTTTTGTTCTCATGCCAAACTGTGAAAACTTTCTGGATTGACATCCATGAATGGTTAAAAGTAATTTGCCTTTTCAATAAATGACATAACTTTTGGTTTGATATTAAAAAATAAAGATGATGAAATCTGCTGTAACCTGAGTTACAGAATTTAAACTTGGACAAACTTGCACCACTAAGAACATCATGGTGTAGACTCCTAAATGTGACAACAGATGAAGAGACATGGGGGGAAGCTCTGAAGCTGCCCCCCAGGATTTCAATATGCAACAGATATAGAGAATTGCAATACAATATATTGCATAATGTTTATATCTCTCCATATATTCACAGTAAGTTTACAGCAGGAGCCTCCCCAATCTGTCCCAAGTGCAAAACAAATATTGGAACTAGAATACACTGTCTCTGGGGGTGTGAAAAGATTCAATTATTCTGGAGGGCAGTATGTGGAGAAATCAGTGCAGTGATAGGGCAAAATCTGCCTCCTAGACCACTTTTGTGCCTACTTTGAAGTGTACCAGACTCTTTGAGGACACAAAATGAAATAATTCAATTTCTTTTAATGTTGGCAAGGAAGTCTATAATGACAATGTGGGTAGGAGATGAATCTCCATCTATTATGTTGTGGAAGTCTCTGATATCTGATGTTGTCACTTTAGAGAACTTGAGATACTGTATTGGAGGAAGAGTTCATCTTTTTAAAAGAAAATGGGAGAAACCTCTGAATCTTCTAAATATTAAGTGCAATTTATAATGAAGATGCTTAAGGATTGTTCTACTAATATACAATACAACTGTCTATTACAACTGTACTATGCTGGACTGATGAATGCTGGATGTGACTATTAGACCAACTATGCAAAAAGTATGTTAGGATGTCCTGAGCTATTGTTTTCAATGTGAAAATCAATAAAAAGAATGTTAAAAAAAAAGAAATCTGCTGTAACATAATTCTGTGCCTCTCAAAATTATTCATTCATAAAAACAGGACTATGAAATCTCCCCCCAAATTTGTTGTTTTGTCTAAATGAATTCAAAATGTACCTAAAATCATTGAAAATAATTCAAGGACCAAGAGCACTAAAAATATACGATTTCCTAAAATAATTCCTCACTGAATTGTAAAATTATTCCTTCTCCTTACTCAACTTATTTTTTTTTTTAAGTATGTATAATTTTCTCATTTACCTTAAATTACCAACTGAAGCTAAAAAAATGTAGCATTTATCCAATGTGTTATTTTTATGTGGCGAGTCCACATGTTTTGAAATCCAGTGTTCTTTTCACGAAGAAGTGAAAGAAGTACAACTTGGTTACTGTAATTTTATATTTTCCACAAATAAGTTTCTGAGAAAACAAAGATGTATGGGAATGTTTTACAGAATGCAAAAATAAACTCCAAGCATGGCAACTAGATGACTTATTACTGTATCTTATTTTTAGCTGGTAAAAATATTCCAAAATGCAATGAGTCTAAGTAAAGGAGAAGGAAGCAGTGTGTAGCAAGCCTACAACTGAAAACTGTGATGTCCCCATATGAGGATGAAGAGTCAAAGGCCTAGAGATGGTCTAAAACTACTGATTCAAGAAACGGTTTACTCACCAAAGTGATCTCAATAGGTCTCTTTTTTTAAATGAAAGTCAAACAAACATATGTGAATATATATTTATTGAAAATATTGTACACAGTGGTTCTTGATTCAAAGTTATTGGTTGAACAGTGTAATTTATTTACAATATTGCAGATCAGTATGAGCATTTTTTGACACAGATACAAACATAAAGCTTTACCAACAATTACTTAAGATGCATGATTTCTTCAATGCATATTTTTGTTGTCTGCTTGGAAGACATGCTTTTGACAGGAGTAAAATGAATCATTAATGCACTGATCACTGTATATAGTTAGTCAGAAGTCTTGTTACAGTGACATTTCTCCACTCCTGATGCGAATTTCTCTTGCCATCCTGCATGTCTCACAAAGTCCGCAGCAAAAGGTCATCAGGGCATCATTGAGTATTGTTCCCTGTGGTTTAAAGATTGCAACACAATCACAACATGGAACACCAGATGAGTGCAGCAGTTTAACTTTATTAAACGTATGGGAACACCCAACATTTCAAATCTCGGTCTTTCACAAGAGCTAAGTTGGCAAAATAGGCAAGTCTTTCAGAGTGAGACTTAAAGCAACACTGAAAAATGATGAGCAAAGAGTTTTTTTTTTCTTTTTGGAGTTTGGAATCAAAAATAATGGTATGAACTTACCTGGATACCATAGGTCAGTCTCATATGAGTCCTCATGGCAGTTAAGCCTCCTGGCAAACAGCCCAAGCAGCAGCTTTCTCCATACTTGTTTGCTGTGTAGCAGCCCAATACAACTGGACAGATGCAACCAATAGCACCTGCACAATACAAGAGTATTCCTCCAATTAAAGAGTGTAAAAGTGGGTTTAATTGGCATATGGGCAAAACTGGATTAAAGTTATTTCAAACATCATGTATGGTACTCACAGACTAAAATGTCACTGCAGCAGGAGCACAGACCCGTGCTCCACTCTCCTGTTTGCACATTTGTTCCATAGCCTCCTGCACCTGGTTGATTGGTGACCACTGGGTTTGACATTTTGGATTACTGGATCTAGATAGAGCTGTTTTTTATTGAGCTTCCTGGAGACAAACACAGTAAGCTGTCAATACAAGTAAAGCAAACGTGAATTTTTCTGAAGGTGAAAAGCTTTCAGAGAAAATATTTAATCCTGTCATTAAAGGCACTGTGGGTTTTTTTTTAACACCTTGTTGGGCTTACTTCTATGTACAAAATGTCACAGGTTGACTTTTCACAGAATAATTCAGATGTGTTAAGAAATGTATTTAAAGCTCTCTATTTGAGATGTGTAAAGTGTAAATTCATGCAGCTCAGTCAGCAGTCATAATACTCCTGCAAAGCATGCAATGTATCAACAGATGTTACATGTAGTCTTTCTGGACAACAGGGAAACCAGTTTTGAGGCTTTTTTAATGAACAATTTATGCTTTTTTTTTTGCATGCTTCTTCATAAAAAAGACCTCTTTAAGTAGTTTATCATCCTTTCCTTATTGGTAATAAGTACAGTACTCATCTCTGTATACAAGAGTCAGTTACTGTCACACAGTCAATGTTGAATGTCACAAAAGAAAAGTATGGAGGATTAAAATTGATCCAAATGTAGACCACTAAATACAATGAGGTGTTACTAGGAAGTTCCTGTTTGACCTTAAAGGCCCTTGTTACCTTGTCAGATGAAGTTCATGTGAATGCACAACTTTAATTGTGCATAAACATCAGTTAACTACATAAAAGTTAAGTTCTTAAGTGAATCTACTGCGAGAGGAAGAAAAGGTGTCACTTACCAGAAGTGTCTCTCAGTCTGCTCTCCTCCTGATCGAACTGACAAAATGAACACCACACAGGAAGCTGTGACGTACTCGAGCCGTGAAACGCTGGTTTGGCAACAAACTGCTGCTTCTGAGGATGACAAAGATCTGTGAGTAATTCGCCGACTAACTCTAGAACGTTAACGAGAACTGCTTGTTTGCTCTGAGGCTGATAATGGGCCAAATCTGAAATCAGCTACAGATCTGTGTGTATGTTTGGGGGTGATAGCTTCAATTTAAAACACCTTCCAATCTCACTTTAGATCAGCAGTTCAGAGAATTCATGCAGTTGTCGTCTTATTACGCCCATTATGTGAAAATATTTGAGTTTTGAATCTACTATTTACTCAGTAATAACTGCTGATAACAATATAAAGGAATGGATTTATTCAATATTTGAACTACAGGATACAGATACAAAGTGACATCTTGCTGCATAAACTTGTCTACTATTTCATGGGTTCCCAAACTTTTCAGGCCACGACCCCAAAAATATAGGTGCCAAAGACTCACGACCCCACTGTCCCTCAGTGTAATTAAATGTTGCTTCATACTTAATTTAGCTAGTCTGCAGAAAATGAGCCTAGCTACAAGCACATGTTGTTGTTTCCTGTGCTGTTATGAATCAACCTGCTACTACTGATGCTTTTGTTAATATATTTACGATGGGTAAAATATGCAATTTTAGATTACTTAAAACATTTTCAAAAAATTCTGGAAGACTTCTCGAGACCCCCTTTAGTGTCTCGCTACTCTCCAGGGGGTCTCGACTCCCACTTTGGGAACCCCTGACCTATTTAACTTCATTCACACAGAAGATCAAAATATGCATCTGGCTTTATATTTTGGAATCTAGTACCTTGGTGCAAAAAGAGGGAAAGATTAAAATAACTGTGCAAGGTTATTGAGCCTACCCATCCAGTGTAGTGAGAGAAAAACATTGCTGCTCCTTAGCCTGAAACTCATAGTTTCATATTGACATAAAATGCAGCAACCCCATCAGCACAGCTTTAACAATTAACATTTTTCACACTTATTTGGCAACAGACTAACATGTTAAATTGCAAGTTTTAAACGTATTTATCATACTTTAAACTACCAGTCATAAGTTTGGACACACCTTCTCATTCAGTCGGTTTCATTTATTTTATTTTTTTTCAACATTGTAGGTTAATACTGAAGACATCAAAACTATGAAATAATCTGGTTTTGCCATAATCTGGATTACAACAGTAGTCAAATAGGGCTATCCATTGTGTACTAACCCTACCTCTGAACAACACAATTGATGGTCTCAAACACATTAAGAAGGCAAGTCATTCCACAAATGAACTCTTGACAAGGCTCATGTTAATTAGAAACCATTCCAGGAGACCACTTTGGCGCTACAGATCACTGTGCGCCAAAACAACCCGCCATAAGAACAGTTTCTTCCCCCAGGCTGTCACTCTGATGAACACTAAACCATAACAGTGTCATACCTGTTGGGTCAATACTCTCTGTAAATATACATGTAAGTGTACAATGCAACAATTCTCCAAGCAGAATTCCATATTTACTACTATTTTTTTAAATGTAAAAACTACCTCTGCTACTCACCACCGCACTATTATCATATTATTTTAGCCTGTACATATTAGTCATGCCTATTTGTTGTTCTTTTGTATTTATAGCTGATGTTATTGTTATTATATATATATTTTTTTTATTTGTATGTCTTATTCTTATGCCTTGTACAAAGAGAGCAGTTTACCTAAGTCAAATTCCTTGTGTGTTCAAGCATACCTGGCCAATAAAGCGGATTCTGATTCTGATTCATGAAGCAGACTGAGAGAATACCAACAGTGTGCAAAAGCTGTCATGAAGGAAAAAGGGGGCCACTTTACAGAATCTAAAATATAAAACATATTCTGGTTTGTTTAAAACTTTTTTGTTAATTAAATATTTCCATATATGTTCTTTCATAGTTTTGATGTCTTTGGTATTAATCTACAGTGTTTAAATTTATACAAACAAATAAATACAAACTCTTGAATGAGGTGTTTCCAAACTTTTGACTGGTAGTGTACATATGGTCATGTTTTTTTTTATCTTTAGCATACCAGGAAACATTAGAGATAAACATTACACCTCATCAAAAAGATTAGTCACATAGTTTTATCAATGTCAATTGTAGGAGGACTGCAGTTGTTAAGTGGAATTCGAATTCTGCAGCTTAAACATTTCCATAACATTGTAGAAAAGATAATAATGTGACTGTTTCATGCAACTTTACCAACACTGATGTATCTGTTTTTAATGGAACGCTAGCTGGATATATAACCAATTGTTTGTAGCCTTTTGATAATCCTTCATTTATCTACTTTACCTGTCATACAAGGGAGTAATGACTGCTTCGTTTGTGTTGTACAGATCTGAACAAATATTTTCCAAAGTACTTCTCAATGCAACTTTCTGCACTTGGAAGTAGTCATACACACTTCAAGTGGGTGAAAAGCAATCAGGAAAAAACAGCACCACAAAGAACTTTCTGTGACATTTTATTTCCATTCAAATCTGACATCAACCTGAAAATGAAAGTACAACAATATTTCAAGACGGGAATACATGAAAAGGGAACTACTTTTCCATATGAGTGAGTGAAAGTTTAGATCAGTTTTTATTTATTTTAATGAGCCTTTGCAGCTGTTGTCTTTGCCTCCGATGCTTCTGTTGGGGCTACACTTTTCTTCATCTTCAACCTCTGCTCTGCTCTCTGCTTCTGCACTTCTTTGAAAACCTGAGAAAAGTCACACAGGATGAAGCATAAGGACACAAAAATCACACCTTGAGAACTTGTTCATCAGTTTGGTGACCACATCAACTGACAGAGAGAGTCTGAGTAATGCTCTAAGACACTATATGCCCTTATGTATTTGAATGGAATAATAACTTCAAACTGAACCCTTCTGATACATTGCCACAGAAAAAAAACAGATTATATGTTATGCGTATATATAGATTATATTCTAGTAGAATAACAGGGTCCTTTGATGCTACCTTAATGCAGAAGGCCTTCTTGGCCAGCCAGCGGCGAGTGACTCGTCTGTAGTACTCTGGAGGGAACGTGTAGGTGATGCCAAGCTGCTCGCACACTTTCTCAAAGGAGTCATAGTTGACCAACCTCAGGTTTTTCAAAAGCTTTTTCCTTCTGTCAATGGCCATTAGCATTCGCCTCTTGTTAGCCTTGTCCTGCGATAAAATAAAACATGAAAACAGGAAGTGGGACACTAAATGTGAGTCAAACAGGCTTAAACAGGTAGAGATGCAGACACCAAATGAAGCCTATTTCTTTTTTAGACTGATAAGTTTATGTAACCGTTTATCACCACTTACAAACTGTGCTTCGCGTCTGTGTCAATTTTAACCACACACCTATGTATGACGTTACCTAGGAAATTTCCAACCATGACTTTGCTACGTATGTTCTAATTTAATTTTGTGGGGGGGTGGACTGCACAGGATATCCTGTACCACAAGCAAGCATCAGAGGAAGGAAGAGAGTTACATACACACATACATGACAGTTGTAGTCGTGGTGCAAGTCAACTGCCCTTTGACGTGATACGTCTCTGAGGTTTATATAAACCCAGTGCAGAGGATGAGGCTAGCTCTTACACAAACAAGGAAGAAGACATCATGTCCACTCTGCTGTCACTCACCTTGTGATGTTTTTGTAAGTGCTCCTGATAGTTGCGGATTCTTGCTGTCAAAATAGCAACTGAAAAACAGATCAAGAGAAAGTTTTAAAACTGCTCACCTTGTATTTGCATGAGAACTAGGGGTGGGCGATATGGCTGAAAATGAATATGACGGTCATTTTCTGCTTCTTGAGGAAACAGTTTTAAATTACACACATGTTCACTCACTACAACTCCCTTCTCCCCCTTGCATATGCTTGTGTAGTCAACTCATAACTCTGCCTCAGACCAAAGAAAGATGATTGTATAAGCCACTAGTGTTCAGTTCTTAGTATGTTGTAGCTTCTGACTGAATCTGTGGGACCTGAGTTTTTGTATCTCTCCTGCTTCCCTGTTTGTATTTGTAGAGAGTTACTTTATTTTATTGTCTTTCTTAAGTTAATACATCTGTCAACATGTCATTTTCTAACATAGCTATTTTCAGAATGAAGGTATTTCAGCAATATAACAGCTGGGGACTTTTATTATGAAAAACGTGTCTAACAAAAAGTGTTTATCATCAATTCAACTGAGCTATACTGGAGCTACAAAGCTTTACATTTGTTCCTTAGACACCCTCGATTGTTTTAATGATCTTGGACTTAAGACAACAGAGTCTTCATTTAAACACAATGGCGAGAAAAAGTTTACAAAGAGGTGGACCAGCCCTTTGGTCAGTGAGCGTGGCTCTACTTTGTCAGAGCAGACAGAGAAAAGACTGAGATTCAATCATTGCTGTAGGACACAAATCACCCTGTTACACAACTTTCTTATGCAGCACTGTGGCTAAATCAGTGTTGGGGGAAGTAAATCTCCATCATGTGTACAAAAAAACAAATCAGGTGTTTCAATAATGACAGTATTGCAAAACCCATGTCTTGGTAGTCCATTTCACAAGTGATGCTATTGAAACCGGTACGTGGCCCACCCCTATTGAGCACACTATTTCCACATCGTTGTTAGGGGAACTCACCCTTAACTTCCACTGAGCTGCGGTCGTTCTCATCCTTCTGGACTTTTGAAATTAGCTGTTCCTTTTTTATATGTAGTTTTTCACTCTGAAAAGACAAATCGGTAACAGTCAGAAATCCAAGCAGTCTTCTCATTCAGCATAATTGAGAGGAAGAGGTAGAAGTGAAAGGATCTGTGAACTCACGTGGCTTGCCAACTCCAACGAAATAAGTCTTTTGACGATATCATCAGTCCTATAAACACAAAACACACTTGTTTTGACACGAGAAGATGATTCAAATCATATCTAGACTTTTAAATAGCTGCTGATATATATATTTTACTCATATTATGTGAGGTATGGTATATGTGATTAGTACGTTTGAGCGAGGGGTACAGCTGTGTAATCAATCTTGAGCATTGTTGGAGGGAGATCACTCAGCTGGCTCTCAGGGACTGAAGGAAACACAAATATTTGATGAAAGATTTGGATTTTTAAAACATTAGAAAACACAGTTTCGGTGATAACCAGGATCATAACATACCTGTCTTCCTTTTCTTTATCCCCCGTGCATAATGTCTGACTGGAGGTGTAACAGCAAAGCTTCCTGCAACTGAGGAGAAATGGAGGAAAATATTATTAATGTGTAACAAACATGTCTACTGACTCTTCTAGATAGGGACTATTCATAAGCAGATACAGACGACGTGAGGCAGATAAAAGACTGATATTGGTTTCGTAAAACAGAGACCTCCCTTTACTCTTTATTTAGTGACTCCTGCATGTGAACAAAACTTTCCACTAGCAAATAAAAACCACAAATTATGAATCACAACATGCTTCCTGGATTGATAAAACACTGCGGCCAAATGCATTGCTACATGTGTAACATTTCTACTCAGTCAAAGTGAGTAGAAAGTTTCAAGATGACGAGGCACAAGTTAAGCAGCACGATTTGAACGGCATCAGCAAGATAATCTACAGAACACATTTGTCCACACATCCCAGATTAAAGGCACCTACGCATGTTAAAAGATAGTGAGAGGATAGCGGTTTTCAAAATCAGATCATCAAAACACTGAGTGATGTCATGTCCTGTGTACACTCGTACTTTATGTCTTCTTCAAAAATACACGAAAACTTGTCGCATGTCTCAGCTGTGTGTGCTGTTGATAACATTATTGACAAGAGGTAACTTTTCTTGGTATTCATGATCTTGAAAGCTTGTTTGTTTCCATACAATATCACGAGTCACAATTCCTTGCATTTTTCACCAATTTTAAAAGAGGCTTGGTTTGCAGGAAGAAGTTAACTAAACCTTGGACGGGCCTGTTAAAGAAGGCTTTGTGAGTGTCAGCAAGCTGAAAATAGGATGTCACAGTCAGTGTGAACACAAGCTACCACATACGAGTAGAAATGAGGGGGAAATGCGAGCAGAGCTGCAGTAGTTGCACTTGATGTGATGATAATGAAGTGCATCAAAGATAATCATGTTACTTCAGATTTAAGTCAGATCTATGACTCAGCTCCATTTCAAGACACTTTTCTCCAAATTCTCTTCGCCATCATACTAGCTGCTTAATTCTAGATTGTAAGTGTGTGGGGGTTTATATTTATACTTTGACCCTGTGTGTACTAAATTTATATTCCTTGTGCCACTTTTCATTTGGACTTCAATAACATTGGGAATCAATAACTGGGGCTTTGTGTCTTTCTTGAAACTATTCCGACAGACTGTTTAACTCAGTGATTCTCAAATGGGGGTACGCGTACCCCTAGGGGTACATGGGAGTACTGCAAGGGGTACGTGACATATGTGAAAAAAAAGAATGTTGCGTCACAACAAATTTAAAAATATTTGATTTAAGAACAACTTAATCAACAGCATTTAATTTGTATTTCAATGCAACATCAAATAGGGCACTATTTCCAAATGGAGCATATTCATTCATAAAATATATTATTTAAAAAAAGCGCTTGGACTAGAGGGCCTCCATTTGTTGACGTCAATTGTTCAGCGAGCGATCACGTACAGCATGCTAATAAAAGTGCGGCCAGGAGGATAACAATGGACAGGTGGTTGAAATGCTTCTTGTTTGACAGAAATAAATCGGTGTGCTCCTTGGGCCATCAAAAGGTACAAGCTGCCTCAATATTTAATTATTTCCAAAAAATATTACACTACAAAAGCATTGAATTTGTGTCATCTTTCATTTAAATGTTATTATGACACTGTAAAACCACATGCATATATTTATTCATGTTATTTTCCTATATCCTGAACATTTTTCTCTGCCATACAAGGGGGTACTTGGCAGAAAGTGTTTTTGAAAGAGGGTACACAAGCCAAAAAATATTGAGAACCCCTGTACTTTCCCAAATTGTGTTTCATTCAATTCATTTCTATGGAGTTTTTTTCTCTTAAAAAAACATTCATTATTTTGTCTAAAAATAATGTCAAAGGCTGTCAGTAAAATCTCAAGTCACATTTTCCGCCTAAATTTAAAGTATACAGCATTTATTTTTAATAAATAAGCTATATTGCATGTTACTTATAGATTGGTCTGATATTTAGTCTATCTTGACTTTAATAAATAAAGGTATGGTCAACATCCAGCTCTATGAGCTGAAGAGAACACTGCTGGAAGAATGTTATTAGGTTTTTCAAGTCACCATATCAGGAGCGGTATAAAGGTGCACATGCATGCTGGAGACAATGTGGCTTGACTGTTGCTAACCATTATCATATCTTCTGGGAATGTCCCAAGCTAAGTGTTTTCTGGAAGGGTGCCCATGCTTCCTTGAGCACGGTCTTTGACACCCAAGTACCTCCGAGTTTTGATGTTCTGTACCTGGGCCGTGTCCCTTTAAGATTAAGCTGCTATAATTACTCTTGGTGGCAAGTAAGAAAACAATTACAAGGAGATGGTTAAGCCCAATTCAGCCTTCCCTGGATGATTGGATTGGAATAACTCTTGAGATATTTAGGATGGAAAAATTGACCTATCAATTTAAGAATCCAAATTGACAAATTTTACCAAATTTGGAACAACTGGATTATATTTGTTACTCCCAAAAGAGCAGATTTTATTTGGTCTCACAGGTAATATTGTCTTGTAATTTAACTATTTAATTTCTGACTGGTTATTTACTTTTTTTTTGACAGCAGCGGCAGGTGACCACCCTGGTTCTTGTTCATAGTTCCATGTACTCTGTTCTATCTTTAATTATTATATGCAGTGAAGGCTGCTTGTATTTTATTTTGCAACTGGTGTGGTATGTGCTGATGTTTTCTGTATGTTCTTATTTAAAACCAATAAAAAATATTGTTAAAAAAAATATTGAAAGTATTGTCATGCACCAATTTTGGTTAGGTGCATTACAAAGACTTGACATTTAACTTGAAGTATTCAAATGGAGTTGTCATTAAAGGATTCTAAACTTTAGAGTGAAATTTAGTACACAATTATTGTCATCCAGACACTGTTTGCTGTATTCCATCATAGTAATAGAGTGATCTATCAACTGTGTGCATCTCCTTTCTGCAGCCTCTGCCCCTAACAACAGTGCCCACTGCTGTCAGCGTTAGCTTATGACAGCTAGCACAGCTACACGCCGACAGAAGGACAGCTTCTGCATGGCAAGAATCTTTGCTGTATGGAATGCTTTATTCAGTTTCCTCAAACAGGAACAGTCAGTTCCCTCAGGGTGATTCTGTCCATTAAACTTACCAACGCTGACTCTGGGTCCTGTTAACAGCGCCGAGCTGCATGTCCAGGGTTTCAGTGACAGAGCCGAGCACTCCCTTAAAACACCAGCTGACGACTTCAGGACAGTCCGCAAAGCTATGTTTGCGAACATGGCTACAAGTATGCTCTCAAATGGAGAAATTAACCTCCCGATAAGTGTTAGAAAATATCTGGTTATCACACTCGACCCCTACATGAGGTCCGCCATTTTAGCTAGACCAAAGTAGTCGAGTGACGATGGAGGAATCTTTTTTTTTTTCCTCAGGCTATGGTACCAAACCCTGAACACATCGATGAGAAAACATCAAACAACTGAACATAGAGGCTGTTTTTGAAACCGCCTGCTACACACTACCAGTGGTGGACAGTAACAAAGTAAATTTACATTAGTAAATGTTTGAGTATCTGTTCTTTACTTGGGAACTTATTACTTTTACTCCACTACATTCAGAAGACAATTATTGTACTTTTTACTCCACTACATTTCTATCAGTGCTCTAGTTACTCACTACTTTCACTTTGAAGTCAGCTCATGAATTTCCTTCTCTTTTCTGAAATCTGAGCCCTAATAATAACAATAATAATAATAATAATAATAATAATAATAATAATAATAATAATAATACATTTTATTTATAAAAGCGCTTGAAAAGATTCCCTGAGACACTTTACAAGAAAAAAAAATACAATAGAAAAGCAAAGGAAAACAGTGCAAAAAAAGCAAAACAAAAGCAAGGCAGCAAAATAAAACAAAACAAAACAAAAATCAATCAATTATAGGTTAAAAACCTTTGTAAATAGGTGGGTTTTGAGTCCGGATATGAATTTGGTGAGTGAGGGAGAGAATCTGAGGTGTTGGGGGAGAGGGTTCTAGAGGGTGGGGGCAGCAACAGAGAAGGCCCTGCCCCCCCAGGTTCAGTGCTTGGGTTTGGTGAGAGGGGTGAGGAGGTTGGCATTGGTGGAGCGGAGGGACTATATGGCTGCAGAAGGTCGGTGAGGTAGGAGGGACCTAGATTATGGAGGGCTTTGTAGGTGATGAGGAGGATCTTGTACTGTATTCGGGAGGTAATGGGAAGCCATTGGAGGTTCTGGAGGACTGGGGTGATGTGGTCCCTGGAGCGGAATACAGTAAAATGTGTTTGTGTAGTTCTGTTTGTCTCAGTGGTTTAGTCGTACCTGTATATCCTGCGTCTCCACGGTTGAACGTGGAGCAAACACAGAGCAAATTTCACTCAGATCAGGCAGTTCATTAAGAGGTGGTAATGATGACTATACTTCTCCACCTGAGAACTCATGGCCATATCTTCAGCCTGTTTTAAGAGGTTGTTGAAATGAAGAATGATACGTATCTTTGAAATATTCTTCTTGTTTCCCACTCTGCCCAAACATACAAACATTCACTGTCCAACCTGAGAAAGCGTGTTGAGCTACGTAACATTTGTTTCATTCCAGATGAACATTTCAAACTAAGTTGTCTGTGCTTGGAGTAACTAAGTTTCTGTTTTTATTCCATGGTATAGTTTTTAGAGATTTCAAGTAATGTTTTCTAGATAAACATAATGTAACAGAATATACTCCTATGTATTCTTGACTGCAGTCGTGCTTTGTGAAAATACAAAGTTTTGAGATACTTTTAAAAGTACTTCAAATACTTAATTATTTTTAAAAGCAAATTCTTCAGTACCCAAACTCAAGTAATAATTTGACAGAGAAACTTTCACATGTATTGGAATAATATTTGACTTGGAGTATCTATACTTTGACTTAAGTAATGAAGATGTGTACCTTGTCCACCACTGCATACTACCTACTGATGTAGTATGTAGTACGTACTGCAGACTGCGTTTCAAGGTAGTATGTTGTATGACTATTCTGTTGGATCTGTTTTGCAGGATTCTGGGCCAGGCGTCGCTGGATTTCCAGTTTTGGAAAGCGGAAGTCAACAATGGCCAGGCTGATAGGGAAACTGCTTCTTTAGCCTCACTTGTGATTCAAAAAGTTAAGAAGTGGTTTAAATGGAATTTAATAATTTTCACATCACCTTAAAACTGAGTGCCCCCCCATGAAAAAGAAGAAAGAAAGAAAAACACGAACGTTAGCGCTGTGCATTATGGGAGACTGGTCCGATGCATACTGTGAAATTTTCCGGAATCAGTACAACATCTGGGTAGTTTTGGCACACTGCAGATTTTGCTCTTTTTCACATACTGGATTATGGCCAAAAAAGTACATACTGCTAGTATATTAGGCAGTTTCAGAAAAAAAAAATGCCTTTGTGTTTTCAATTTTTTTCTTTTCTCATTATCTAGCCTGGACTAAATTTAAAAAAAAGATGGGACAAGAAATAAAAATGACACTGACATCTTTTAACAATTTTTTTTGAATCAATGAAAGTATGATACATTTGATACAAATCAGGTACATTTATACAACAAATTGTAACTCTGCAATGACTTACTGGTAAATCAATTTCATTACACATAGAGATACCTTTTTATTAATATAGATCCCACATTTATTTATTTATTCATTTATTACAGCCAAAAATTCTGCTTCCCTTAGTAAACACATGCAAAGTACTTTAAACATACAACCCTCAACAATATAGATTATCCCTGGTAAAATGGTTTATAAATGACATATCTAAAAGTTTGAAAACAGAGCACAGATATCATAATCACTGAAAATCAAAATTATTGTATAATTAAATTCAGCATGAATTTAAGGCTGTGTGCTGTACTGAATCATCTTATTACAGTTCAAAACACAAACCTAGATCTACATCAAGTCTCTCAAATCATCCACTAATGTAAGCAGGAAATTACTTTCAGTCATTTTCACTATCATTTATTGCAAGTGCTCGCAGGAAAGGAAAATCATCCCACAGAAGGTGTAGGTCTTTCCCTTCTGTAGCTACACAGTCATGGCTTGGACCAAAAAAGCATTGCTCTGTTGGCCTCTCATCAGTTGCCATATTCTGATAGCACTTTGGACTGAAGGATTCTTCAGTCTCCAGGAGGGGCTGTGTGGACTCAGAACGCAGATAAACAGGAGGCCCTGAAGGTGTGGGGCTGCTGCATGGATCAGAGAAGATCACTGTAGCATAAGGCACAGAGTCGCTGTTTGAACCAGAGTATCCAGGGATCAATGGTGAACCACAAATGGACTCTCCTAGGTCACTAGTGTCCTCTGGGCTGTTCAACCACACATCATCATGGTTCTCTTTTCTTAGTTTAGCTGGGATGTCAAGGAAGCTGAGGTGGGACAGGTATACTGGAGTGGGCTCTTCATTGTCAGAGGCCAGAAAGCTATCCTGTACAAGAAAAGGAAATGACACCATCATCTTTAACTTGAAAATAATAACAAACTAAGTGATTACAAGCTTGCTGATAACTTTTATTTGACTTGGTTCGTGGCATGTACCGTTCAAAAGTTTGGGGTCACTTAGAAATGTCCTTATTTTTGAAAGAAAAGCACAGTTTTTTCCAATAAAGATAACATTAAATTAATCAGAAATACACTCTATACATTGTTAATGCGGTAAATGACTATTCTAGCTGCAAACGTCTGTTTTTTAATGGAATATCTACATAGGTGTATAGAGGCTCATTTCCAGCAACCATCACTCCAGTGTTCTAATGGTACATTGTGTTTGCTAATCGCTTTAGAAAGCTAATGGATGATTAGAAACATCTTGAAAACCCTTGTGCAGTTACGTTAGCACAGCTGAAAACGGTTTTGCTGGTTAAAGAAGCTGTAAAACTGGCCTTTCTTTGAGCTAGTTGAGTATCTGGAGCATCACATTTGTGGGTTCGATTATACTCTCAGAATGACCAGAAAAAGAGAACTTTCACATGAAACTCGACAGTCTATTCTTGTTCTTAGAAATGAAGGCTATTCCATGCGAGAAATTTCCAAGAAACTGAACATTTCCTACAACGATGTGTACTACTCCCTTCAGAGAACAGCACAAACAGGCTCTAACCAGAGTAGAAAGAGAAGTGGGAGGCCCCGGTGCACAACTGAACAAGAAGACAAGTACAGTAGAGTCTCTAGTTTGAGAAATAGACGCCTCACAGGTCCTGAACTGGCAGCTTCATTAAATAGTACCCGCAAAACGCCAGTGTCAACGTCTACAGTGAAGAGGCGACTCCGGGATGCTGGCCTTCTAGGCAGAGTGGCAAAGAAAAGGCCATATCTGAGACTGGCCAATAAAAGGAAAAGATTAATATGGGCAAAAGAACACAGACATTGGACAGAGGAAGATTGGAAAAAAGTGTTATGGACAAACAAATTGAAGTTTCAGGTGTTTGGATCACACAGAAGAAGATTAGTGAGATGCACAAGAAGTGAAAAGATGCTTGAAGAGTGCCTGACGCAATCTGTTAAGCATGGTGGAGGTCATGTGATGGTCTGGGGCTGCTTTGGTGCAAGTAAAGTGGAAGATTTGTACAAGATAAAAGGGATTTTGAATAATGAAGGCTATCACTCAATTTTGCAATGCCATGCCATACCCTGTGGACAGCGCTTGATTGGAGCCAATTTCCTCCTACAACAGGACAACGACCCAAAGCACACTTCCAGATTATGCAAGAACTATTTAGGGAAGAAGCAGGCAGCTGGTATTCTGTCTTTAATGGAGTGGACAGCGCAGTCACCAGATCTCAACCCCATTGAGCTGTTGTGGGAGCAGCTTGACCGTATGGTACGCAAGAAGTGCCCATCAAGCCAATCCAACTTGTGGGAGGTGCTTCAGAAAGCGTGGGGTGAAATGTCTTCAGATTCCCTCAACAAATTAACAGCTAGAATGCCAAAGGTCTGCAATGCTGTAATTGCTGCAAAGGGAGCATTCTTTGATGAAAGCAAAGTTTGAAGGACAAAATTATTATTTCAACTAAAAATCATTATTTCTAACATTCTCAATGTCTTGACTATATTTTCTTTTCATTTTGTAACTCATTTAATAAATAAAGTGTGAGTTTTTTCAAAATTGTCTGGGTGACCCCAAACTTTTGAACAGTAGCATATGGAGTGTTTTATGAATTATCAAAGCCTTTCTGTGAGTGAAATATTAGTTTTAGGAGAGCCCAGAGAAGAGGCAAATCTTGTAGATGCAAGGTGTTTAACCAAAACAATTAGCTGAAAGATGCAAAAGTGAGATTATTGAATTCTATGATTGAAATAATAAAAGTGATAACTGTAAACAAGATGTAAATAAGACAACCATGACAGCACCACTTGGTTTAAAATGTTAATTCCAGTTCAGTGTCTGGCCTACAGTCCAGGGCATGTCCATCATGGTGGGAAGGGCCCCCCTTGAAATCTGACTGCCCAAAAATCCTCTACTGTTATTGGCTATTGGCTTTACCAGAGGTGAGACTGCATTAAAATAAACCTATGGAATGAATAGCAACAGGCTGCTTGTTGCGTTCCTTGCTTTTAAATGTATCAGAGCCCCAGTGTCCACCCCTAAAAGTTTGGCCACGCCGCTCCCTACAGTTGTCTTGAATGGGGTAATAAAATATAGATACCAAAAATGTTCTTTGTACAAGGTTGCTTAAGTGTATCGTACAGTTGGCATTTAATCAAAGGCACTTATTGGGATTGACTTGCTTTTGGATCCAGCCTCAAGTGGCTGTTTGTAGTACTGCAGTTTTGGCATTTAAGTTGGATTTCATTTTACATTCCTGGAGGTTTAGCTTCGCTTCACTGTAAGCTGGGTTACTGCATAAATCATTTTATTTTAAACAGGTAATCATTTACGCACCTGCGTTGATTCTGATGTCCATCGCTTGATACTGCTGTTAGCTGGATCTGGAACAACAGGCCAGAAATGCCCCTTCAGCCTGCACAAGGAAGAAGTGTTTGAGGGTAAGCAACATAATAAATAGCCTCAGAGCTTTTGACAGTTTGAAGATGATCTCACCTTTTGTGCTTAGAGGAACAACCCATAACTATGAAGATAATAAAGAAGCACAGTCCAACAAGGGATGCGATTGCAATCACCAGAACAGAAACCACATCTGTAAGGAGAAAAACAAATAAGATGACTGAAACATCAGCTGTGGGAAAACAAGTTATTTTGATCTCTCTGTCATGTTCCTTGAAAATCCACTGCCAGAGGATCATACTAACCAAAGGGCTCAGTTTCAAAATTAATTGTTGACCCATTCCGGCTTCCCCCGAATGTGCTAACCATCATAAAAGCGTCATACAAAGTTACATCGTCAAGGTTTGTCAGGACCACCTTTCTCTCCTTTGGGTTAGCATCAGCAACTGAAAGGAAAGTCAGGCATCAGATCGCATCAAAAGCATATAACAACATGTTAGAACAGTAAAAATAGGGTCCTTCACCTACCATTAATGACTCCCTTCTCATTCCAGTAGAAGACTTTGTAGTTCTTGATAATTCCATTCATTTGGTCTAATGGTATTTCATCCCAGATAAGCTCAATATTTGACTGCCAGGTCTTTTTAATTGTTATTTTTGGAACCATGGATGGAGCTTTAAAGAGAAATATCACCATGAGAGAATTTTACGACAATAATGTACTGTTATGCTCAAAAATAATCTTCAGACAGAGGGTTTTCCATGCTGTACAAACTGTAGAACAAAAACATATAACTTTAGAAACATAAATAAAATTGACATGACTGATTTGAGATCTTCAGTCCAGCAAAAAACAATCAGTCATCTCTATCCACAAGAGGGCATTCTTCCATCATGTATCACCTGTCCCTGAGTGATTGCTCAACACATACTTTTTTTTACCCATGTGGAAAACTCTCTCTTACTTCTTCAAAGTTAAAGAAACCCAAATCTCACACCTCCGCCTTCTCTTTGTGTGATCCTCTCTGTGTCTTTGGTGACTTACCCTTTTGTCTCGAGTAGGCATTAACAGTCTGAGGAAGGCCTATCCCATCCTTAAATCTGGGATACACAGAGATCCCATAGGGCTTGTAGGGCTCAAAGCTGCCTATTGATGAGAGTGAAGAGGTTAGAGCGAATCAGTACCTGTAAGCTGGAAATTGTGTATACAGACAAAATATTGCACAGAAAAAAGAAGAGTTCGCACAAAAGTGTTATTTTTTGTGTGGAACAGGATGAAAAACAGATCAGGAAAACTAAATAAAGGTGAGTAAAACAGGGAATGGATCATAAAACATGCAATATAAACACCTACCTGTTATAACAAGACTTGTTTGGTTTTTGTCAGCTTTTTCAAACTGGGTGAGTGAGAGGTCTGGGTTTAATAAAGGTTTCCATTCCACCACAAAACCAGTGCGGCTGGAAGAAACCTGGCTACTCCACTTGACCAGGAGGGATGTGTCATCTTGAGGAACAACTGAGACGTCTGATATCCCTGTAACAGCTGCAGACACAAAGACACATATACATAATGTTCGAAAAATCATGTGAGCCATTTTATAAACAGCGTAATCTCTGAGACTCTTCTTAAAATACATAATAAAAATTACAACATGACAGTATTATAGTATCCTCAACATCTGGACCAAGCTGTAACCTCCGGTCTCAAAATATGAAGCCTATGCGGAAGTGTTATAAACTGCAATTTGAGAATCCTCTTGAGGCTGGCTGCAGAAACACCAGAAACCACATAGACAGCAATTCAAAAAAGACAATCTTTGCAGCATTAGTAAACATGTTTCAAAAAACAGCTTGGCTTGGTGGGTAATTTTTTCTAACGCGACAGTTCAGAAGATATAAAGATTACAAGTTTTTGCCCAAATAAGGACATGACTGACTTGACTGACAGGCGGGAACACATAGCTGTTGTCTAGGAGGCTCAAACTCCGCCTCTTTACGTCACACTTTGACTGGTTGAGTTCCGCATTTCCAATATGGCTGCCGCCGTCGATTGGCTTCAAAACAGCTCTCAGGAACAGATGGGTGATGTCACGTATACTACGTCCATATTTTATACAGTCTATGGTTTGGACCCATCCTCTATTGTCTAACCACGATAAATGCCTCTGAGAACAATGGACAACTTACCAAGCATTCTGCTGTAAAACCATGGTAAGTGAAAAATGACTTCCTGCCGGGACCTCCTTTTCCAAGCACTACATCAGTAACTACAGACCAATTAGTAACTTGAGGGGCAAAATAACTTCTGAGATTTCTCAGTTTCACTGTAGATTGTTATTTACACAGAGGCCTCACACTGGCTAACTATGGCAGTATGAAACTAAAGAAAAAGAAGCTGATTTTCTCCTAATTCCCTACAATACAATCACTGAGTCTCAAAGCTCTAGTGATGTACTTTTTGTTTATGTTGTGTCCCTCTGTGGACAAAGCTATTCCCCTTAAATCTTTACTTATATAATCCTGAATATGTGTAAGTCATATTTTCTGACAAAAATCTCCCCCTGCTTTTTTTCGTCAAATGCATGACTCACTGTGAATATTTGCTGCGTAAAAGTTCAAATAAAGGCCGTCCTTTCAGCATAATTGTAAATCAAACTTAATACTCACCCTCTTACAGCAGTTGGAGGTATTAAGAATTACGGCAGAGAAATTGTTAACCCTGTCACTGATGGTCTTGCTTGCTATTGTAGGCTATAAGGCATCACTGTTCATTTGATTGGCTTGTGTGACTAAGCATCAAGTTGAAATTATTGTTCTAAATGGAGCTCTCAGTACTTGAATACAGAGGTTTAAAGATATATATACAGTTGTGCTCATACGTTTACATACCCTGGCAGAATTTATGATTTATTTGGTAGTTTCTGTTTTCATGATATGAAAAGAGCAAACAGTTGTTTGACAATAAATGGCTTCACCCAACCACTAACCATGAGTGAAAAAAAAGTTCTTCTCTTATCATTCATATTCTCTGAAAAATGGCCAAAAAACCCCCACAAATTCTGCCAGGTCATGTAAACTCATGAGCACAACTGTAAATCATTATCAGTTTGCTGCTGATATCAGCTGGGATGTCATCAAGGCAGATTGTGTTATGCTTGCTTTTGCTCTCCATACAGACTGTTTTGCTATAAACACCAAAGCAGTCTAATATGTGATTGGCCATTATTACCCAATCTACAAAAAGTACTACAAACCAAAGTCAGAACATTATCCATACTTACATCCAGGCCACGACCAGCAGAATTTAGAATCAAATATGCAAACTAGGACATCATTAAATCAGGTTGAATTTGATCAAATTTACCTTTAGGTGGATATATCCGCACTTCAGTAGGTGGAGATTTCCCAGCTCTATTAACAGCACTTAGATACACTTTCTTTGCTCTACTGGAAATATGGAAAGTACAGTAATTTCCTGTTGTTGAGCACAACTTTACTCTTTCACTCTGCAGTTTTTGTGCAATGACGGTGTACGACACATTCTGGCTGTTGGCACGGAATTGTTTTGATGGCTGGAAAAAGAAGTGAGAAGCTATTTTAAAAACAGACCTCACACATACCTCACAAAATACATCTGTATTTCAGAATCAGAATCAGAATCAGCTTTATTCGCCAAGTATGCTTGAACATACAAGGAATTTGACTTTGGAAAACTGTGCTCTCTTTGTACAAGGCAGAATAGGAATAAGTATTTGACAGGTGTCAAACAATATGTGTTATGTGTGTACCTTCCAAAACAGTTGTATGCTGAGTTTGTCGTTCATTTCATCCCTCGATACCTTCATCCATGAATCCAGGCGTCCGGTGGGAGCTGAAAACAAAAAGATGGCTGTCATCTTAGCACCTTGTCTAAAGTCTGAACCATTCTTCTTACTCTCTAAAAAATAAAACTTTTCTTTACAATACATGTCTATGGATTCACTGCCAGGGTGGATGGCAGAGCTCAATACATCAATTGAGCTGATGCTTTAGAGCACAGCAACGGGAGATGTAGAACATGACATTAGCATATATTGAAAAGAGCAGAAATGGAAGAAAAGGCAATAGATTGGAGACATAAGAGTGACTGATTGTGTGTCTCTGAATTGATCTTGGTCTCACCGCTCTCCAACGTGACTCCAGACTGGCTGCTGCTCCATTCACTCCAGGGGCTTTGCTTGTATCTAACTCGAATCTGTGCAACATACCAAGTCCCATGGAGGAGGCGACACAGATCCGAAGGTCTAGTTGTTCTGACCTTGTTCATTGGGATCTAGGATGTGGCCCATATTATACAAAAAGCAACATAAATGACTCATGGAACTCAAAATGTAACTTCAATCAGATTGTAGCTGCTGAATGAAACTCAAATCAACCATTTTTAACTGTCATTAGGATAAATTTTACTCACTGGTCGTTGGCTCCATTGGATGCTGTCAGCAGTCCTAAGTCTGACTTCAAGGTTCAGGCAGCAGTCCATAATCCAGGCCTCGTTCTTAGATAAACTCCATCTCAGCTTTAAGCAGCCCAATTTTTTTGGCGGCACTTCAATATTCAGAATGTTTGGTGGGTCAAATTTAGCTGAAATATCAAAGAAAAAAAATGCGATGAATGTAAATGGAAGTCAATTATTATTTTCTGTGAAGTTCTTTTGTGTTTTATAATCTTTGGTGCAAAAGATCACATTGTGACTGAACCCATGGAGTCCCATAAGGTGATCATATTTGTCTTATGCACACGTTTTTAACCTTTGAGAATGCAGCAGTTGTGATGATTCTACTTGCCATCAGTTGTCATTATTTACCAGTGATTTGATTGTGTTAATACCGTTTATTATACATTCTTATGAGCATCACACTGAAAATGGTATTTTGCGTGTAAGTTCAGTGCCCTCTGTTGCACAGAATTGAGGGGTACAGCCTCTGTTGTGTTGAAGCCCCATCAGTATATGTTCAATGAAGTCAGCTGTTCTTGGTGAAAAGGCTATTCATCTATTTTGTATGTTTGCAGAACCTCTGAATTTTTGTATCCAACATTTTTGTGATAATATGGATATGCTGTAGAGGAATAATAAAGTGCTATCCAACAGCTAGCTAAGTTAAAGCAAGTTAATCAACTCTGCACAAAAGATAATTTCCATGCAGGTTTATGCTCCTTTAAGTAAAGTATAGATTTATTTAGGGAAAAATATTAGAATACATTCAAAATAAATTATTGACTACTTTGTCATGCAGTTTATACAATAATTTCATCCTGGATGGTTGATAGCAATCTGAAAATATTTTTAATACAGATATAACGTTTTTTATTTTGTCAAGTATCTAATAAAGAGCAGGATTAAAGGAGTACTCTATCAAATTAGAGTGAATTCCAATAACAATGTCAGATTTTGTGTTTTGTAATCCTTTGTTTTTTTCTACATCACCCAGAATGCAAATGGCGTTGGCTCCTTTATGACAGAAGCAGCTTCTAAAGCCACAACTCTGGATGTTTTTTCTTTTCAATTTCGTAGTCTGAAGACTGAGTTGAAACTGACTCAAGTGACATCACAGGAGGTTATTAAATGAACTCCTCAAAAGAAGTTTGGAACTTTATTTTGGTCAAGTATTTCTCCCCTTTCATGATACCAATTGGTATTGTATTACATATTGTTGGAAAGCCTGATTAGTCACCTTTATAACAAGGCACAACTTTGGAGGATTGTGCATTTGTGGAATGAGCAACACAGCTAAACGGTGGGAAAAATGTGCCAAATCCCCTGCAATATTCTCCAGTTGGTATTCACTCTTGTTTTGAGTTGCTTGGTGGTTTGGATGATTGTACTCTTCTACAGAGTGGCCGGCCGTGAGTCCAGACCTCAACCGAATTTAACACTTGTGGGATAAGCTTGGGCGTGCTGTATGTGCTAGAGTGAGCAACATAACCACGCTGGTTGACCTTCAAGAACTCCTGGTTGAGGAATGGGATGCCGTCCCACAGCAAAATGTGACCAGGCTGGTGACACTTCTGAGGTCCCTGACAGTGTAAAATTAATAGTATAAAAATGGTCCTTATTACTGTGGGAGAGTCCAATCATCCAATCCACCAAGCAACTCAAAACAAGAGTGAATAGCAACAAGAGAATATTGCAGGGAATTTGGGCACATTTTTTTGAGGCGCTACCCACAGAAGCATGATCCTTACAAGTTATACCTCGGTGTACAAATGACTAATCAGGCTTCCCAACGATGAATAATACAACACAAATTGGTGTTATAAAAGGGGAGAAATAATTGACCGAAATAACGTTTCCAAACTTATTTTGAGGAGTTTATATTCTGTACAGCTCATTATGGAGCAACAAAGGCTAAAACAACTTTTTACAGTTGGCTGTGAAGTGTTTAAGACCAAAAATGACCCTGATGTTTTATTTGTGTAGTTAAAGGACTATTCAATATATGATGGGTATATGATATTTTTTATGCCTGCAATAAAAACAATCAGCTGATGCATGTTTCCTATATATCTCACCTTCACTGACAGGTTCTAAAATGATAGGCACTGAGGTTGCCTCTCCAAGTTCATTGACGGCCTTCACATAAACTTCCATGTCTGAGTACAGGACAAAGCCAGAACGAGGGATGATAAAGTCGTGGACTCCTGGTAGTAAATCGTAAGAGTGGTTCTCGTTTGTATCCCTGAAAAGAGGAAATGGTTATGTGAAAAACACATTGAGCAACCTCGTAGACAGATTTTGTAAAATACATTCCTGACACCAGCATGATGTTTGCTTTCTGGTAACTGTTTCAGAGTATTCCTGGTAGATGATATGTAAAGACTATTACCATATCTCTGTGTGGAGGGTGTATTTAGTGAGAAGGTGGGTCTCCTGCTCCCCTGGGTCCCATCTACAGGTTAGGGTGATGGGGGTGGTGAGGTTTGTCTGACAGCTGACATTCTGTGGTGCTGCTGGTGGATCTACAAATATATGACAGAGTTAGTTTTTGTCATAGATTTCTCCAGGACAGTAGTCTTTATGTACATTTTCCCCACGTTTTCCCCGCAAGTGTTTGGTTTTGATCCAATGGGATCAAGTTCTGTGGGACTAGCGACTGCACTCAGGATTGATGCATTGATAGAGCATCCAGAACTGATGTAACACTACTAAGTGCCATCAGTATATGAATGTGTTGTGAATGGGTGAAAGTGACATGTAATGTAAAAGTTCTTTGAGTGGTAAGAAGACAAGAGAAATTGCTATATAAACAGTCTCTTTACCATTTACAATACAGTGAAATAAAAGCCCTAACTTAATGTCCTCAACACTTTATTCTTCTTTTAGCATCTGCAGCTTTTGAAAAGTAGTTTCCTTACTGTTTACATGGGCAATAAACCCATAACTCAAGCTAGGAAGTGCAGCGTTCTTTTTCTTGGTATTATTATTATAATCTTTTGAAGCTTTGGCTTAACATGTATCTATGTACGTCTAAATCCATTAACATAGAAAACTACAAGATCTTCTTTACTAGTACTGTTTAAATTATTCAAAAGTCTAGCATGGTATATTAAGTTGCACCAAATAAAGGCTGAAAAAGAAGTCATTGACCAAATTTACAGATTTTTTTCCTCTTTTGATTTTCAATGTTGATCCTTGATTGAGTGAAATTATTTGACTAAATGAACAAACATGCACAAGAAGTTGAAATCCTTCTCACATCCAGCTCTGATCTCCACTCCTGCCACCACTTGAACAGTAGAGGCCTGGACGCAGCAGGTGAGGAATGCCCTGGTGTGACTGAAGCTCGGTATAACAACCTGGGACACCCTGCTGCTCTCATTAGCCCCAGGGCTGCTGGGAAGAATACGATCACCGAGACGCCACTCTATTTGAACAGCTCGTCCGATAACCAGAGGGCAGTCTTTTCTGATGATACAAGTGGCTGAGACAGGTGACCCCATAGGCACCAAGGAGCTGGACGTCTGGATCTGTGCACACGGCTGTATGCCATCCTCTAACAGAGGAAAAAACAGGAAATTTAATATTAACTCAGCATGTTTGAAAGGATCTTGAATTGAATAGCCAAGCTTTTTATTTATTAAAGACAGGATCTCAGAGGAAAAGGAATGAAAGGTGTCATAACAATTGTCTTTGTCAGAGCCAGTTAGGTATTTCCATTTAGATTCTGTATTTCAGTCTGAGAGAAGCACTCACCATTTCTCACTCCATCCACAAAAGCCACCAGCATGACAATCACTGACACCCATGTGGATATCATGATGATAAAACCTGTTAGGCAGCCAAAATGAAAAGCATTACATTCAAATGAAAAACTTGAATGCCCTATCGAAACTATATAGTTGAATTGCCATCCGTTCAGAGCAGCATGCTGCATTGTGTGAGGTGAATAACGGCTGCAGCTTCGAAAGACATCATCAACACAGCATTTCGAGGTTCTGATGTGAGCAACGAGGTGATCTCCATAATGCATAATGTTTCAATATAAGACAGATAGAGAGTGCACCCAATGCTTCACAATACAGCACAGAGCAATCTGCAGTCTGTGTAAAGTGTTTGCAGAGCATTCTCAGAACAAACCCAAACACAGACACGCTCATGAATATAAAAATTCAACACCGGTGACAGCTTGAGTCCACATTTACGCAGCATTATTACACAAAGGATGTGACATTTAAAGCTCTGCACGCTGTTACAAAATTGAAATTGTTGTGTAGACGGAATAAATACACATGCTGACAGTGGACACTGTATGTCTCCTCTTACACTGATCTATAAACAGGATATCATTTCAGGACAAACAATGAGCTCATATCCATCATTAACAAGTTATCAAGTGAGTTTCTAAGGACTTGTTTTGACAGATACTCACCATTACACAATCATGAGAGGTTAATCTTCACTGGATCCTTTTCCAGCTCACAATGAAACTCCAACATGGAACAGACATGCCTTCACAGCATTTCAGGAGCTGTGTGTAGCGCTGTATGAGCAAAGACACACTGGTTATTATTCAGATATACAAACGGCTTATCATAAGGAAACTGGAGAGAAATTTTAAGTACATGCCAAGTGACCTTTAAATGACCTATGAAAGCAAACACGACCATCAGGATAAAAGTCTGATTACTGGGGAGTTAATGCCTGTAACCACTGGGTCAGGGGGAGTCAGAGGGGTTGATGCAATGGGCTGATTTCCAAATGCACGTTCAACCTGCAACAGGATCGTTCATATGGGGCAGCTGTACAGAGACCCCTGACTGTGGTCTATTTCATACACCTCATAGTTTTACAAAGAAACACCAGACATCATGATTCAATGTACTGTTCTTGTTTTACCTCTACACTTATGTCCATATACATGTTCGCTTTGTCCGTCCATCTGTAGCATTCTTCATGTCTCCAGCACCATTAGTGTAATTCGATACACTTAACTATTAATTTAAAAAATACATAGCACCCTCAAATCTTGGTTACAGCATGTTAGCATTTTATCAAACAGCTGCAACATGCACAAGTATTGTAGAAGAATACATTTAATACATTGAATCATCGGTGTCGACCTGCCCCCCATCCAGGACTTGTACCGGTCCCGGGCCAGGAAACGGGCAGGTAGCATCACCGCTGACCCCTCACACCCTGGACACAAATTCTTCAAACTCCTCCCCTCCGGCAGGCGCTACAGATCACTGTGCGCCAAAACAACCCGCCATAAGAACAGTTTCTTCCCCCAGGCTGTCACTCTGATGAACACTAAACCATAACAGTGTCATACCTGTCAGATAAACACTCTCTGTAAATATACATGTAGATATACAATGCAACAATTCTCCAAGCAGAATTCCATAATTCTATTTTTTGTATTATTTAACTACTATTTTATAATGTAAAACTACCTCTGCAACTCACCACTGCACTTTATCATATTATTTTAGCCTGTACATATTAGTCAAGCCTATTTGTTGCTTCTTTGTATTTATAGCTAAGGTTATTGTTATTATATTTTTATTTTATTTTTTATTGTAGTTCTTATTCTTATTCTTATTCTTATGCCTTGTACAAAGAGAGCACAGTTTACTAAAGTCAAATTCCTTGTGTGTTCAAGCATACTTGGCGAATAAAGCTGATTCTGATTCTGATTCTGATTCTGATTTAAATAATTCAAAGATAAAAACAAAGTAAAATTTGACATTTGACCACAAATATTATCTAATAGAGATGTAGCGTTCGCGAACGAGTTGGTCTTATATACATATATTTATTCTTTTTATATTTTTTCTGTGTTGTTAAAATGTTCTTGTGTGGAAAATTTTACAGTAAAGTTGTTTTGCATGGAAGTTATCTGTAGCCTGAGTAGTTTTTACAGTGCCACAAAGTTTTTTAGGTGAGGGAAAATTCCATATAGTGATCTCACTGTCGAAGCATGGGGATATGGCACCATCTTATGGAATGTTTACAAGGCCACATGAAATTATAATCAATATTTTGTAATAATTCCCACCAATAGAGTATATATATTGGTAGGATGTGTAAGTTTGAATTATTCTGATCCAAATCTTATCTCATAACTGCTACAAGTGATTGTTTCCTTGATAAAAACGAATTACCCCTGGTTGACTTCTAAAAAAGAAAGAAATCTAACAATGAGCCAAAGAGCCAGTCTTTTGAACTGCTCTTTTTAAAGGAACGGCTCCTCAAGATCCAGTTCCCTTCAAAGAGCCATAAATCCCATCTCTATTATCTAAGACAGAGAGACATGGACGGAAGAGTTCATTATAACAGACCACAGTCATGTTCAAACACATTAAATATCAGTAACTGTATTCCAGACCTGGAGAGGATATTGTAAAAATGCATATGTCGATAGTGCAGAAACACATGAAATATGTTTCCAACTGCGATAGATGGTGATTGCCCCTATTATATATGAATCTCATGATTCATAGTTCTGTGAGAAGAGATGAGAGCACAGCTTGGTTTAACTTCTCTGTCCTTCATAAGCATTATCAGGCAAACATGTGAATGATGACACTTAAATATCGTTTGTGTCTGTTACTGGATCAGTTCCTCATAGAAAGTAGAACTGAAGTGATATTCGTGTCAAGATGATGACTAATTTCAAGATTTCAAAATGGACCTGCATTTTTTTGTATTTTGTGACTGTCATTTGAATAAAAGGCTATTCTTCCAGCTATGCATCTTATCATTGAAGTAAGAGATAATTTTGTTGTGTCTCGTTCTTGTGAACCCAGTATCATGTATCGCCTCATGGGCTGAGTGTTTCGTCACTCCTTTATAATCGAATATATAGTAGTAACAAAGAACCCGTCAGGTTGGAAAGCTCTCATGCGTTATCTGATGGATTGGAAGATAAACTGCATTGATTTCTCCATCGGAGATGAAGTCACACAGACACACACGAATGTGAACACTCAATCACATATGCACATACACAAGTTGAGCCGGTAATGAGTCCACATCACTGTGAAACATCCTTTGGTCTTGTAACTCTTGGTGTTGGTCTCCATGGCTGGTGCTTGTTAAAAGAGAAAATCTGGAGTCTGTTGTTTGAGACATTGTGAAAAGGCCCAAACTTATTCCTTAAAATCAAACCCCCCTAATTCAGATTTCAGTTTCTTTTTCAGACTTACATCCATCCAACTTCTGGTGGAACTGGGAAGCAGCTAGAGCAACTCAATGAGACATCTGGACCTTTAAAATTGCAAACAATCTCATAAGACGAGGAGGTGTTGCTTTGAGAATTTGTAACTTTAGCTTCAGCCCTCGGACCTCAATATCCAACTGTTTGGTGAAGTCTGCATTAAAGCGATGTGGGGGAAATAGAATTTCTCCCTGTTTCTTATCAGCTGCATGCATAAAGGCCTTCATTTTCTTTCGCTTTCCTTTTTAGAATTGCTGCTTACTACTAAAATGTAATTGCCTGGGGCCCGGACAAAAGGCAGCCGAGAGAGACGGACAGAGAGACGGAGAGAGAGAGAGAGAGAGAGAGAGAGAGAGAGAGAGAGAGAGAGAGAGAGAGAGAGAGAGAGAGAGAGAGAGAGAGAGAATCTGGAGTGTATTTTGACAACAAACAATTTGATATGCTTAAGCAAAGACAGTTGAATATAAAACTGGCTATTTTAAGGGTTCCAGACAATTTTGCTCTTAATGGATTGATGCAAATTTGTTATCTGGATAAAGTTTGGTGCCTCAGTGAGTCATGTTTCTGAGCAGAGGAACATTTCGCTCCAGCCACCGTGTGTTTCCTTTCCTGTTGCTATTGGGGGGTTACAAAACACCCACTCTCAGGATTTGGCAATATCCTTGACACAGAATGCGATGAAAAACCTGTCACTATTTCCCCTTTCTTGTCCTACTTCTCACACAAAGAAGTGTAGTTTTAACATGTATTTTTAAAGTCTTAAAGAAACTTACATGTCGTGTCCAGAGTGCTTTTCTTCTGAGCTGAGTAACTTCTTGCTCCAACACAGTAACCTTTTGAGTCAGCAGTTGTAAAAATCCAAGAACTTAAAAAGCAGAAAAGCAATCTGTTTCACATCCTCTTTTTTTTTTTAAAGATGAACAGAACATAAACATGTTTGCCTTGCCTTTACATGCCAACGTTATTTCCACAGTGACACTGTCACCATTTTGAAATGTTTGTCTTCATATAAAGATAGCTTTAAAACTTTAGATTTATCACACTTAGTATGTTTACTTTAAAAGGATTATCTTATCTTAGAATACCTCTTGAAATCCTCCAATATTTGAAGATCTGATACCCACAATCCTCTACATCTGGAGTATTTCATGTTGAGTTAAAAAAAAAAAATTGGCCTTATTTGACAGGGAACTACAAAGGATGACAAATGGCACACGTACAATACAGAACAGCATAAAAAGAAATTAAGTAGAGCTGTCCGTGAGCTGGATCACGATGCAAATCTCCAAGCCTGAACCTGTGTCATCCAAACACAAGTTTTGTGAAGTTTCCCTTTTCAATCTGGCACAAGTATCAAAATGAAAGGACCAGCAAGTCGCTTGATGTGAAGATAAAGGAGAGCCATCAGAGAGGCTTTTCACTCACCACACAGAAGCTGCTGCAGACCCAGAAAGACGAGAGGCTCTCATCAGCCCTGATAGCACCAGATGAAACGGTGTGGCTCAAAGCAGCTCAGATGAGAGGACATGTGTGTGTGTGTGTGTGTGTGTGTGTGTGTGTGTGTGTGTGTGTGTGTGTGTGTGTGTGTTAACCAAGCAGCAGCAGCAGCAACAGCAGCAGTAGCAACGTCCTTGTTCTGGACCTCTGAAACTTCACTTTTTTTCAGGAAGACATCAACACATGACTGATGGGGCCTCTTATGGGAAGCAAAGTGGGGTGTTACAATCCAAAGTTTTGCTAGAAAGAAAGTTGTTCAGTAGTT
Source organism: Notolabrus celidotus (assembly GCF_009762535.1). Lineage (NCBI taxonomy): Eukaryota > Metazoa > Chordata > Actinopteri > Labriformes > Labridae > Notolabrus > Notolabrus celidotus. The sequence continues at coordinate 10,918,667 of NC_048283.1, read as the reverse complement.
TAAAAAATGAATATAAGAGAACATTTCAGTGACTCCTTACTTTGCCACTGTTTTTACAATCCAAGTATCCCACACATGCAGCACACTTTAAAACATAAGCTGTTCAGGTCAAGCTCTTATTGATGAAATCAGAAAAATATGATCAACATTATACAGGACAAAAGAGGAGATAAGAGCAGATCCATGCCAAAATAAGTAGGGTCCCATTTCAGGGGTAGGATCCCTCTAAGGGCACTGCATATGAAGGATGCAGCCTTTATAGACTGCCTATAGGCAACTCAGGTTAAATAGAAATAAGACTGTCTGGTCTACGTAAAGATTTCCTGTTCGTGTCACTAGCTGTCCCCCTCTTAGAGTATGGACAGGCTGCACTCAACGTGATACAGCTAAATATTCTCCCCCATTCAACAACTGTCTGCTTCCTTCTACAATTCTGCAATTCTACAATTCTACAATTTCATTTAGCAGACGCTTTTGTCCAAAGTGACGTGCAACACAAGCAAGAATTTAGACTGGAGGGAAAAACCTTAGTAAGTGCGACAAAGTGCTTCAAGTTGATTGGCCACAGGTTCTGCCATCTAGTGCCAGAAGAAGTGCAAGGATTTTTGTTGTTGTTGTTTTTTTCAAAGGATAATGTAGCCACAGGTAATCACAACAAATAATTCAAGTCAACAATATCGTTCAACATTCAACAGCACTCAATATTCAGTGCTAAATATTCAATAAGAGCTGGGTTTTAGAACTTCTGATTCATTCTACCCCCTGAGGAGAAAGAGGAGAAGGGTCAGGTTAAGTGCCAAAGTGTTCCCTGAACAGTTGAGTATTCAGACATCTCTTAAAAGTAGAAAGGGACTCTGTGGATCGTAAGGAGTTAGGCAATTCATTCCACCAGTTAGGAACAACAGAGGAGAAGAGTCTAGCTAGAGATTTAGAGCCATGCAGGGCTTCTCACTGTCATTATATCAAAATCATCCATTCATAGAAAATGCTGGAGTACTTGAAGGAAAAACATCTTGTGGAGTGCTGGTTTGATTGATAAGATAGCACATCTCTAGGCATGTAGAAATGTGTGAAATCAACATCCTGTAGCTAGATGGCTAACTAGCTCAAGTAACTAGCATCAAGTAACTTGTTGAACTCCAAGCTTTAAAGGGTCTGCCTTTTTTAACATCTGTATCTGACTATTTCACAGAGGGGAAACCATGTACTACAAGTATGCTTGGTACTGTTTACGGATGCCTCATATAACCTCACCACAAACAGAAAAAAAATCCAAGCTATCACTTTAATCTGAAGAAAAGTAATGTCAATTTCTGGAGTAAATTTTGGTTAAAGGCATAAGTGAAGGGGCACACTCAACCTCTCTAAAGCCAATCATTCTTTATTTTTCCATGAATCACTCTAAAAAACACAATTGGAAGCAACTGTATAAACATGCAGATCCTAACACTTGATAAAGATAAAGAAGGCATTCTGCTAGCTAACAATGTGAACAATGGCCAAGAGCAGAATCTGAAAGTATATCTCTGAACAGGTAAGGTGTCTTGCTTGTATTCATATAAGAGTATTTCATGATTTTTTACACAAAAATGTTAATACGCCGGCCTTCAAATACCCAACAATATGACTTCAGGGGAAAAAATGCAATAAGTCTGGATCAGACTGACCCCTCTGTGTTGAATCTGACCTTTGAAGTAGCAGATCTGCTGTATCACCGAGGCTGCCTTGAGAAAAAATGCAGTCATCTCCCTCTCTGAGCCCATTCAAGCCTTTGTCAGGACGGTAATAGAACAAGCTTTTAAATGGGATTGTAAACTGTGCCTTGACCCCCCAAGGGCACTTGAAACTACTTGCCATATCACGTTTATTAGCTTATTAAATTGTAAAATGATTCTTTGGCTCAGGCCTCATTTCAAATCATGCACAAGGCAAGCCAGTTAGCTCACCCACTCAACTTTTAATCTAACAGCTGTATCCCTGCTCGGTCACTCTGCCGCCCTCAAAAACATGATGGAAGCTAACGGCTAATCAAGAGGCCGCTGGAGGAGGAATTAAACACATGCAGTGCTGCGTTTTTTGAATAGGAATCAACAGGAGAAAAGAAAAGCAGGCGCTAATTAAAAATACATTAACTGGTTATCATTCCTTGACATATTTAGCTTGATCCTTTTTTCCTAATCAGCAGTAATGAACAAAGTGTTCTCCATCCACTGGGTATTACATGCTACGTTTCAGTGAGCAGTAAAATTAGCTGAGGGCCCTGAAGCTAAGTTGAACTGATGAAGCTTTGCTTGGCTTGATTACGGTTCTTGTACTGTACTTAATAGAATGCTGTCTGCTATTTGGATCCTCATTCACATTTGAGATGTGGCTAACCACAAATTAGTCACTGTTGGAAATGTCCTCTCATGTCTGTTTACTACAGTACACAGAGTTACAATAGGTAGATGCAATCACAAATGCTGCAGTCATAGCTTCTCCTTATTATATGCTCAAATTTAAATCTAACACAAGGCCACTAATAAGTTCACTAAACCCTTTAAAATCAAAATCTGCACAGGATTAAAGAGTAAGGCAATGCATGAGTAGTTAAAGAGCATCATGTCTCAAACAAGCCGGACAAAGTTAAACTCAGTAGTACATGTGTTGTGCATTCCAGATTGTGGCAAAAAGGCACGTCTTGTACAAATATGTGCGTGAATCATCAACTATAATCATTTCTGAATTAGCAAATCAATTGTCTAAGTGAGTATTTGATCATAAGTACAGTTCACTTACTAGCTTATTCTTGAATCACTGGCTTCCTGTCTGTCAGAGAATAGACTTTAAAATCCTGCTTATGGTTTATAAAGCACTGAATGGTTTAGGCTCCAAATACATTGCTGATCTGCTACTACTTTATGAACCATCTGGACCTCTGAGGTCATCAGGCACTGGTCTGCTTTCAGTCCCAAGAGTCAGAACGAAACATGGTGAAGCAGCGTTTAGTCATTATGCACCACATAACTGGAACACACTCCCTAAAGCTGTAGGTCCGCTCCAACTCTCACCTCCTTTAAATCAAAGATTAAGACTTTTTTATTTGCCACTGCCTTCCTATCTTAGCTTATTTTAACTTACTTTAAATGCAAATTTTAAATTTACTTTTAATATGTTTCCAATTATCCTTTTCATTTCTGTTTTATTATATTTGGCATTTTAATTGTGCTCTTTTCTGAATGTTTCTAATGCTTTAATGTGAGTCTGATTCTGCCTGAGGTTTCTGCCTGTTAAAAGGAAGTTTTTCCTCACCTCTGTAACCAGCTAAATACTGTGATGTGCAATGCTCATGATGGATTAAGGTGGGGTCAGACTGAGTCTTACCCTGTCTTGAAGTTGGGTCTCTATTCATAATTTGACATAGAGTGGTCTAGACCTCCTATGTTTGTAAAAGCGTCTTGAGATAACGTTTGTTGTGATTTGGCACTATAAAAATGAAGTTTGATTGATTGATTGTTTGATAATGTTTTAATGTAAAGCACATTGAGTTGCCCTCGTGTATGAAATGCACTATACAAATAAAGTTGCCTTGCCTTGAATCTGACATTCGTAAACATCTGTATGAATTTTCAAAGAACTCTGGATATTACCCGGCCTCAAATACCCTTACGACTTTTTCATCAACAACAACAAAGACTGCTGCTAATGTGGAATCTCTGAATCTGAAATCAAGCAAGTGTTAAACTAACAGAATGATTGTGCAACTTAGGTAGCTACGAATGTAAAGTGTTAGCATCTAAATCACATCCATATTACAGTCAATTGTAGAGGTCAAATGTTACATGGAGCTTTGGCATCATTTCTCATGTAGTCAAAGGAGGTATAAAGCAGATTTAGCCTCAATACAAATGCACTCCATGGCACAGACAAGGGAAGATAACTTCATCTTCAACCAGAGACAAGGACTGCAAATTAACCACGGCTAGAATTCCTGCATTGGTTGCACTTTAATAAGCTTTGACAATGCCTCCATGTATTCTCCCTGTCAAATAAACTGATAAATACAGAAAATGTGGTCTCCAGGTAATTCTGATCCCAGGTAAAATAAGCTAAATTCTCATTTGGGAATCTATTTAAGCCCAGAGGCATTTTGGTCGACGCCAACTGACAATGCCTTTTAGAAATAAGTATACACCAGAGGAAATGCAGGGAATCACCAGGGCAGTCAATTTACCAGTTGTTGTATTTCAGTCTAGATCAGAGTTGTTGTCCGACTTACAGGATGTAAACAGACTGCTGAAACTGAAGCTGAATGTGTTCAGCAGTGACAGCTCGGTTTATGCTGCACTAAGCTGCCCACATCATCAAAACTCCCAGATGGAGGGACCATATGTCCTGAAAGTGGTAATGTGGAAGGTGCATGTGCTTTACTTTCTGTTCCTGTCATCACTGCTATAATCATTGCATGCGACTGGATTCTGTTTGCTTATGCACTGAACAAATTGTCCTGCCATGCACGTTTAAGTCAGTCTTTCTTGTTCTCTGTTGTGATAACATCTGTTTATCCCACATTGTTTGCACATAGAAAACTTGGCATATACAATTTATTATGATTACATTTTGAGAATAATCATCCAAAATTCACAGTACATGATACTTGTGATGTGATTACACATCCCTGAGTTGTTGGTACACCACGGAGCGTCGCCTCCTGAACTTCACTGCTGATTCCACCATGAAGCTTGGTCAAGCAAGAGAGGGAGAGAGAGAGAGAGAGAGAGAGAGAGAGAGAGAGAGAGAGAGAGAGAGAGAGAAGCTCCGACTCACGCTCCTGCTCCTTACATGGACCCAATCCACTCCTATCTAGTACCTGTCACACGCTGGCTGCAAAATGGAATTGACTATTGATTTCCCCCTTACCACAGGTCAGTTGTGCTGGCAGGCGAGAGTGGGTTCACTGAGAGCCTCATGTGGGACAACAAGAGGAGAGAGGAACAAGACGAGGAAATACACACACAAAAAAACACACACCAACACACCAGTGCAGATACACATTCCCATTAACTACCATTCTCAAGGATTGTGTAGAGGGAGATAATAAAGGTTGCTTGAAAAAAGGTGTGTGCTGCAACATGTGTAGCGAAACACACTCTGGGCCTGGCGGAGCTCTGATAAAACTGTGATGGGATTTGTTTTGTGAGGCAGAAAAAAGTTTAAAGAGCATATGAAATGTTGAGAGCAATCCAAGATTTGTAAAAGGAGATTTTGCTGCACTGCAAAAGAGCAGTGGTTCAGAGTTTTGGGGCATGTGGTCCTTAAAAATGTAGCACTATCAATTCAAGACCGAGACCCATCATGACAGGTATTTCTGACTGTTAACTATTTGACAATATTCAGCCTTCTTAGTGTGACTCATTTGAAGACTTTCAGTGCTGTGTATGCTAAGAATGAAAAAATTAGATAACAGAAGATGGCCAAAAGAAAATTAACCAAGTTGTGTGCAGTGCAAGTATTTTAATTAGCTTTATTTCAGGAGCCCTTGGAGGCTCACAGCCCCCAGGCTGGAAACAACAAAAATAGAGGACAACAAAATAAGCAGATTTGTTAAACAGGTTTTTATAAAGCCTCTGCTTTGTTGCTGATTGTGGGGAAGTTTTGAAGTCAGAAACAGGAAGAAGTGGGCTAAACCTCACAGTGGCAGCTTACTTTACTTCCAACACAGACACTGATTTCTTTTGACAACAACAGTTTGAAAAATTCCTCTTGATAGCTGTCAAAGAGAGCAGACTTCTATAGACTTTTAAGTGCTGAAAGAAGAACTTCTTAGAACTATCTATTTATTTGGATTGCTGGTATCAGAAGGTTGGAAACTCATTTATAATCATTATTTAAACTATCATGATAAATGAAGCTAAAGACTTCATCATGGTAGTTTTCAGACATTTACATCAAGAGGGCCCAGGATCTTCAGATACTACATTACAAGAGATCAAAATGTTCTCTCTGCCCGATGTTTCCTGAAGCCTTATTCATATTATGATTCCGTGGTATGGCCCTAACAAAGTTCCACCCTTTGTACTTTCATGCTGATCCTGTAACGGACTAATATTGATGTCCTAATGTGTCGTTTCACATTGTGTAACAACGCTGCAGAAGTAAGAACAGTAAACACACAGCTGGAGCTTCTACACACATGCACACACACACGCACACAGTGCTGCTCCACCCTGCCTGCTTACAGTGATCCTGTCTGGCCTCTGTAACACCTATGTTTCTACATCTGATTCCTGCATAGCCATGGAACGACTTGCTGATTGGCCACCCCTGGCGCTACCCCAAAATCCCAAGCTATAATTGACTATTTGCCTTGTTAGAGGCAGGACTTTTGCTAAAATCAGCAATTTGTTGGGTTAACAGGCTGGTAGCACATGTCTTTGTATCAAACTGTAGCACGTTTTCTTTTGTTACCACCTTTTTGTTAGTCAATAAATCATTTTAGCTTTGAAGATTTGTGCATCTCCGCTCTGTTGTGTTTCTTTTTAAAATCTAAACATTAGGCTACTTACAACCCTTCCTATTTTGTTTGTAATACTACTGTGCTTGTGCGCTAGGAATATGTGTGTGCACTCATAGCCCAGCCACCTCTGTCTATGTCAGCACCGCCCCAGTTGGGCCACTTCCAGTCAAAAAAGTCTGGACATACCCCTCGGCCCACCATCACACCTCTGTGACATTCATATTGGCGGAAAGATGAAGGCGTTGAAGGGGTAATACGAAAAGGGCAAGATATTCTACCAAAGCCTAAAACCGTGCCAAAGATTGGGCGGACAAGTCTGCGGACATGTGTAAGAGAATTCTGTGGTGAGAACTCAGAACCTTTCAGAAATGGTAAGCCTCCTCAAAGTCCTTGTATATTTAAAAAGTAGGCTACAAGGATACGTTCATGTGTCTCTTGATTTGGACCCTGGTCCTTACCGCAGGAACACCCTGAGAACCTCTTAAAGACCCTTGTCTTTGGGGAAGATTCCTGCAGTGGAAAAACAGCTTTTGTTGAATTTCATCTCATAATGGCGAGATTAACAAATCATAACAAACACAGAAAGATATTTAGTCTTAATTCAAAGTTACTTTTCATAGGTGTATTAAGAGATGACCTTCATAGTATTCATATCTGAATGTTACCTTTTAAAGCCAGTCAACCAACTTTTCAAGTTAAGTAAAGTTCAAGTAACTTTGTAGCCAAAGTTGACAACATGAGCAGTACACACTTTACTGCCAAGCTGAGTGGCACAAACTTTCTCTGCAGGCTCTATAAACTTTAACAGTGTGTTGGTCTGTGGACAATGATCTGACAAACATAAAAAATTAACTGTCTCTTGGATTTTTTGGCTGAATTCTGTTAGGAGCTACAGGGTTGTGACATTGTGCATTGTGTCTTGCCCCAGTGGTTGTGTTCCCTGCAGTGTGCAATGTGCTCTGTATAGATGCCAACGTGGCCACATTTGTTCACCGTTTGGTTTGACTTTTCATAATGAGGGCTGTCAAATGCTTGATATTGTAAATCGTGATGACTCACTCAATTTCAATTGGTATTTGCAACAGATTTAGCATTTCAAAAGAGTTTTAAAGTCTATATTAACAATTTGAAGCAATCCTTACCAGTCTCTTGACTTGGGAATCAAATTAATGTAATGAAATTAATGTTTCATCAGTGGCGTTTTTTCTTAGGCAAGCAGGTGCAGCCAATCAGTCTGATTGGCTGGACCTGCTTTTTTAAAAAGGAAGCATGCCGTTTAAAAGTGCAGTTGTTATTTTCCAGTATGGCAATAGGAAGAAGGAAGATGCTGGGTGGATTTACTACGGTGTGCCGTAAGCAGTGGTGGACAAAGTACACAGCTTCATTACTTAAGTCAAAATATAGATACTCAAGGTCAAATATTACTCCAATACAAGAGAAAGTTGCTCAGTCAGATTATTACTTGAGTTAAAGTACTGGAGTACTTCCTTTTAAAAATACTTAAGTATTCAAAGTACTTCTTAAAAAATCTGAAAACATTGTATTTTCACAAGCCTGAGTGCAGTCAAGACTACATAGGAGTACATTCTGTTACATTCTGTTTATCTAGAAACCATTACTTGAAATCTGTAAAAACTATAACATGGAATAAAAACAGAAACTTAGTTACTCCAAGCACAGACAACTTAGTTTGAAATGTTCATCTGGAATCAAACAAACATTACGTAGCTCAACACGCTTTCTCAGGTTGGACTGTGAATTTTTGTGTGTTTGAGCAGAGTGGGAAACAGGGAGAACATTTCAAATGATACATATCATTCTTCATTTCAAAAACCTCTAACACGGGCTGAAGATATGACCATGGGAATTATAGGCATCATTACCACCTCTAAATGAACTGCCTGATATGAGTTAAATTTGCTTTGTGTTCGCTCCACATTCAACCGTGGAGACGGACGATATACAGGTACAACTAAACCACTGAGACAAACAGAACTACACAAACACATTTTACTGTCTAAGGGATCAGATTTCAGAAAAGAGAAGGAAATTCACGAGCTGACTTCAAAGCAAAAGTAGTGAGTAACTAGAGCACTGATAGAAATGTAGTGGAGTAAAAGTAATAAGTTCCCCCAAAAAATAATACTCAAGTAAAGTACAGATATTCAAACAATGTACTTAAGTACAGTACTCAAGTACATTTACTCTGTTACTGTCCACCACTGGCCATAAGGGACAAAATAGCACAGCACATTGCAATTTAGGCATTACTACTGAAACTCTGTTTAAAATGCTATAAATGAGCCAATGCTAAGAGTTCTAATAAGAAACAAAGTGCCTACATATTTGTGACAAGCATCAATGTATTTTCGAGATAAACATTACTATGCTAGCATGCTCCCCAAGTCAGGCCTGTCTGGCCTGAATACAAAACCTAATGCACATAATATTATTGCCTGGGCAGCAAAGACAGGCTCAGTGGCCATGTGAGTTTTTTCATAGTGCTGATAATCCACGGTGCAAAATGTGTACATCTAATCAATACAATATTCCAGCAACACATGGTACCTGAAGGTGGTGACTTCAGTCTGTCCTACTTTGTGGTGGGGATTCACTAGAAGTAGCAGAAACCTAAAAGCAGTACAACTCAATAAATAGATTAAAATGTTAAAATGACCAGAAAGTAAAATTTAAACAGATCAATACATGAAGCAAAGGTCACTCTTGGATTGGAGTGCAATCTAATTTAGATGTGTAATTGTAAATCAAGTAGTTCACTGCGTTACACTGCTCCCTCTTAGACGTACGTCCACCATCTTATTTGACTTGACTGTTTTACTCAGGAGAGGTTTTAGCATTCAGATATGCGTCTGTCTTGTTGTGATATAATCCAGGTTCATCTGAGGATAACGTAGCCCACATGTTGTTTATACACAGTTGATTCTCTGATCTGTTCTGACTTTCCCCTCCTCTCTCAAACTATACATGGGGTCATTAAGTTATTGATCGAGGGTAAGGAGGCAAACAACTGTGGGGTGCTGCTGCTGAATCAATCTTACATGCCGAATACCATGAGTGCACAAGCAATCTTAGTTTTTCATGCAGTTATGTTATAAAAGAGGCACTGTACTCAGAGTTTATGAATATAGCAATACTGTTTGGGGCAGGATTTACAAACACATGCATTTTTATATTAAATGCCTACAAAGTGTCAGAAGAAAGCACTGATGATGACTGGCTGAACACACGAGCCAAAGGGGTTAATATTTTCTCTTTTTGTTTCATGTGACACTCTTAGATTAAAAAATTGAAAGCAAGACGAACATGACTTCTAAGTTTTGACTGACATTCGAAGTACGTGGTCTCCCGATGGGCTTCAAACTTCCTCCTGCTGCTGTTTCCTTTCAAGTCCAGCCTGACGTCCCGTATGATCTACAGCCACTCTAGACCGCCGCCCCTCCCGCTCCCCATAAACAGTTGATTGCTTCACTTTGTTCTGTCGGCCATTTCCTTGTTCACGTTCTGGACGAGCGCTTATAACCGACTAACTCTCCGGCTCCTGATTGATTGATTTATGGGTCAGTTAATGGATCACCTTACACGCCTACTGTTCACACTCAGAAGTCTTTCAGTCAGCAATCAAAGCAAATATCTGAAACTTTTCTATTAATATTGTCTATAAAACCCACTTGTGCTGAAAGTTCCTGCTCTACTCAAGAAAATAATTAATGTGAAAGAAAATGCTCAATATTTGCTCAGTTTGTTATATTTTTAAATCTAAGGCTGCATTTAAAACACCTTACTTTCTCTTTTAGGGATGCCAGACCACCTGTGAAACATGCCATTACGGAAAGACCAAGGTTGTTTGCAGAAATTAGCATAACCACTGGTAGTACTCACACACACAACAGATTGTAAGCAGATTATAGGATTTGTTAAAGGGCTGACCTTCTGTTAAGCAGCACCTGTGTAGAACAAAGTGAGCCAAAAAGGATATCTACCCACTGGAGCCAACAGATGGCACTCTGGTAACATCCAGACCCAAGTGAGACATTCATGAAGTGAGGGGGGAAAAAAGGAACAGAGATAGAGTGACTATAATTTCATGTTTATTGTATGCTTTGGTTGTTTTACAGATATAGATGAGGAAGTAGCAATGCAGGAGCTTAAGCACGTAAGTTTGAAATTGCCCTCTTTTGGTAAAAGTTGAGGAAAATCAGACAAATAGAAATGAAATCCTGCAGGAAATGCTCACCAGAGCCCCTTACATGGACTATATTTGACAAGGCAGCCTCTCTGCGTCAGATTCTTCAGTACAGTCACTTTTCAAACTTGACCTTCTTTTGGTTCTATAAGTCATCCCTGAAAATGTTAACCTCGCAAAAGCTGTTTGCCTCTTTGTTTAATTCTTCTGTTCAGGGGTTGAGATAAACGGCCAGGAAACCTCTTCCTTTTCAGCTTCCTGCCAACAGGGCCTTGGCTACTCATCTCTCTGCCGTGCTCTTTGTTTGCGAATCCAGCTGACCCAAGCATGGGGGCTCCTCTTCTCAGGCCATAACCCCTCTGGTTAGTGGCACGACCCCTGCTTTGAAGCAGGGGGGGCCCACTCAGAGACACGCCACGTCTATTTGGGACAGACTCATCAACGACAAGGTCATGCTCATTTTGGACAAACGTGGGTGGCTTGTTGTGACTATGGGGATTCAATTGCACAAGGTCAGGCCGGCCTGGGGCTCTAGGGGCAACATGCTTGACCCGCTCAAAATCAGAGTGGTGGTTAATAACTGACCGTCCTCTGGGGAAGCTAAGCCCTTGGTTGGGGGTGTATTCTGGATTATAAATGCCATGGCTTGGTAGAAAAGTAGGTTCAAACCTCCTGGGTTGTGATTGCGTACGCATTCTCTCATCTAGGGGTCTAAATCCTGGTTGATTTTGTCCGTAGGAGGCCATGTTAGGATCAGTCTCAGCCATTTCCCCAACATTGTTTAGGTAACTTTGAGCTATTGTGAGAGGGTGCATCTCATTGTGAGGCGGTCCGGAGAAATCAGGGGCTCCATGGGTGCCAGGATAATCCAATCCCAAAGCAGCTGCACGTGCTACAGCACAAAAAAGTTACAAAAATGTATTTAATCTGTGCGCCATTTCCTTACATTTTAATGTCACATAAACTTCTAATTGGAAATTAAAAGAAAGCACTAACATTAATCAAAATGCATTACATACCTCTTGCTGTTTTAGCACAATATGAACCTCCAGCTGATGCACACCGAAGCACAACAGCACTGCAACAGACAACAAATACCATCAACCAAACAGCACAACACTGAGCAACCATGATTGTTTTATAACCACAGGAGACAGTCACATATGAAATACCTGAGAAAAATCAGCAGAGGTATATGCATCCCTGCAGCTATGTCAGAGTAAGCTTCATAGCAACACAATTACAGAAAACACTCGCTGCTCTTGACTTCTTTTGCAGCCATTGTGACTGCCCCAAACTCTCACCCTGCCTCTGATTTACTAATTACAGACAGCTGGTTTTCATAGAGAGCAAAACTCAACCAGTGAAGCCAGTCAGCCACGGGCAAATTAATTCATTACAGGCAATTAGTTAAAATGCTTGGTAGCAGAAGAGAAAAAGACGAAACATGGTAATTTTTTTGTTGTAATTTTTCATTTTAGTGAAATGAGACGCATATTTAAAGGTGGAAAAAAGAGCATCAGGGGTAAAAATCATGATTTTTTTTTGCTTCAGTTCAGTTTGACATTCCAGCATGAGAGCATGAGATAGCTCTGCTATGTTGTGTGAAACATATGGCCATTTGTAAGTAAAATGTCATCTATTTTGCAACTCATGCCCAACAAATTACATCACATCAGAACTTTAAATTATTTGTTCAGGTTCCTTTTCAAAACTTCTGATTTACTAAACCTAAAGCCATGACAGTGATATACAGTTTGAGCATGCATACCTTAACAATCACACATTTTAACCCTCCTGTTTTGTTCGTTTCTCTGGAACAGCAATAATGTTCCTGGGTCAATTTGACCCAGGGCATATTCAAATACCAAAAGTGTCACGACCCCAAAAAATCCTAATAAACATCTTTTCAAATCTAATTTTTAACTCCATTACTAAACATTTAAATCAAGATTTAGTCTGTTGGTGTTCTTTAATTCTCACAGATCATGGTTCAATGAGGATAACTCACTCGTTTTTCATTGAAATTAATGTTAAAACTTTTTAAAATGTACATTGGAAAGCCCTAAATATAGATACAATATTTTTTTAGGATATGGATTTTTGTTAATTTTATTTTACATTTTGATTTTTTTTTTCTTTATGAAATGATGTTGATAAATTAACATGACACTTATTTTGTCACATGCTGCCCAGATTTATATGCTGCATTTAGCTGGTTTGGAAGGCATATATTGCCTAAAATAGACTTTTAAAGGGTCAATTTTCCCGCAACATAACAGGAGGGTTAAAGATGCAATAAAACCTGGCTTAATAAAGCTTTGAATACATGATTCAAAGAATACTAGGTTAAACTGGGAGGTATTGACAGGGTAATTTTCAAAACAGACAATACATTTCCTTAAAAGTGCAAGAAGCAGAGCCTGGGTTCCAGGTATGTAGCAGGCTATGTCTGAGCCAACAGTGTAGCAGCTGAGAGCATAGGGAAGCATTTAATAATTCACTCAAATTATTTCTGTCAGGACTGACAAGTTAAAACGGGGGCTTGATTTAATTCTGTAATTGCACGTTCACCTTTTACCCCGAACCCACACTTTGGTAATTAATAGGCCTGAGCTTTATTTGAAGTGTGGCACGGGAAGTAATGGAATTTAAATTGCAGGTGATGTGAAACCAAAGATGTGAATGTCTGCGTGGCCAAGGAGCTCATGTTATTTTCCTGCCGTGGTGTCGCCCAGGGGAGATTGGAGCCAAAAAGTGGCATCAACCTGCAGACCTAATCCTCTGCTCCTGCACTCCCAACACCATCTGTCTGTTGTTACGGATAGACTGGATCACAGACTATATGAAAAGATGGAGGACATGACTGCTGCCTAAAAGGGAAGCCAAAAACTCAAACATCCTGCCAACAAAGCCTGCCTGCTCCATGATAACAGATGGGACATGGGGCAAAATATAAAATCAAACACACATTAAAAAGGCATCCCTCAAACATGGTTTCAGTCATTATGGTCAGTTCTTAACACACCGATTTATGTCCAAGAGTTCATTTTTCAAAAAAGCGTAATATTAATTTTTTAGTTCAAGTAGTTGAAACAGGGTGTATCATTATGATTGACAGCTCTGTTGACTAACATGGCTCCAACAACACTCTGTGCCAGATTAGCAAAGTAAATGTACTCAAGCTGTCTTGCTATGAACTGTGCCAACCTGATAACCTGGTGTCACCAGACCCATCAGTAAGCTCATATCAGGAGGGTCTGTAGCTACTTCAGATTCTCTTGTGCAACCATAGTCGTATTTTTAAAAATGGGCAGTGGCAGAACCAGGAGGTGACCACCCCTGAAATTTGGTGGCCACCCTGAAATCCTAAACCATGATTGGCTATTCGCCTTGTCAGAGGTGGCACTTAGGTTGAAATCAGCTTCTTTGCATTTGAGCGAGGACTATTTTCTTTGTAGGTGGTTTAAATGGTGACTTTGGACAAACATCTTCTTTTTGAATCCTTAAAGAATGAAACTTCACATATTTAAATGTTGTTACTTTGTTAAGTTACCTTTTAAAGTTAATAACAGAATATTTTTAAAATTGTTTTATATCAGAAGTTAAAGTGAATATGGTAAGTAGAGATAATGTCATGAGTCCATGTTTAGTTCAGATTTTTCCTTGTGTTTCATGCCTTGGTTTCTCCTGTGTTTATTCTGTATTAGTTATCCTTTGTGTCCCTTGTGTGTTTTGTAATCCATGTCTCTTTTTGTATTTTTTGGTGTTTCTTAGTCTTGTCTTGTGTTCTCTGTTTTGTAGTTCTGATCCTTGTGTTTCCAGTTTTGTTACTTTCTGCCCTTGTGTGTTTTGATTACCCTCATTAGTTTCACCTGTGTCCTGTGTTCCACACCTGTGTTAACTACTCTGTGTATTTAGTTCCTCTGTTTCCCCTGTCCCTGGTTGGATCATTGTACGTCTTCCTTGTGTTCCCTTACTTTAGTGATTCTATTGTTTTCTTTTGGATTTAGTTTTTGGACGTTTAAGTAAGTTTGTTCGTACCTTTTGTTCTTTATTATTAAATCAGTTTTATTTTTTAAGTCTGCATCTTCGGTCCTCCTCTTTCGTTTCTCCACACCGTGACAGATAACACTCTAAGGTTTGGGGTAGCCCCCTAATGTTTACAACGCGTGCCCGCACCTTCAAAATTCAGTATCTCAGTTTGGCCACCCCAGTCAATAAGTCTGGTTATGACACTGCTCCCCACCACTCAATTAAAAACTAGTACTCAATACTCGGTACTATTTATTCTTTACATTTGAACAAGTACTTTTTACTTTACAGTCAAGGCAGATGGCTGTCTAACATGAGTCTAGATTTGCTCGAGGTTTCTGCCAGTTAAAAGGATGTTTTTACCTTGCTGCTGTAACTTGCTAAATACAGCAAAGTGCTCTGCTCAAGGTGGATTAAGATGAGATCAGACTGAGTCCTGTCTTTAAGATCTTGTCCTGTCTTGATGTTGGGTCTTTGTTAGTAATTTAAAGAGTGGTCTAGACCAGCTATGTTTGTAAAAGCGTCTTGAGATAAGATTTGTTGTGATTTGGTGCTCTATAAATAAAAATTGATTGATTAAATGATTGACCTTTACTTGAGTAGATTGGAAGTATTATACTTGAGTGGAATATTTGACTCTTTCCAACCCTGGTGGAAGCTTCATTTTAGCATTTCATTGTCTTATAGGACTTTACTTTCACAAATATTTCTTTCTTTGTTGTAATATAAATAAATACATGTATATATGGAAATACATTGTTCTAAAGTCTCAAATGTTGAGTCGTGTGACTAAAGACTAAAGGGGAGCCCAGAATATTTCTCAGATTTGAAATTTGGCTGCAGCCTTCTTAAGCTTTGGAATGCCTGGCTTAGGTTGTATGAACATTTTATGTCTGTACATTTCCCAACCCTTATAAAAAAAAATACAGACTGACACGTTCAAACTGTTCAATATACACTGGTGTTGGTGGCATTTCTTTTAGCAAAGCGACTGTACTGTGCCCTGTGCTGGCTGACATTTCCAGGGACTCTAAAGCAGACTTGCATCCCATGTGGATGAGGTTGAATCGTTTGACACGCGCACACACCTCTGGAGGCAGGTTATGGTATACGAGGTCAGCTACAGAGGATCAGCGCTCCACCTCTCAACCTCAGCCTGGTGATGAGCCCACTCGCTCAGCTCCCATCAACCCCTCTGGGCCTCATTTGTGATGAGCGGGAGGTCTACTGTGTCATTTCCACAAGATGTTGACACAGACGGAGCGGCCTCACCGGGCTGCCAAATGACCGGTGAACTCTGACACTGCAGCGCCACAATGTCGCAGTAATGGCTAATGCAACCATAAGGTGGCTTGTAATGCAGCATTATTAGCTCCACGGTGAAACCACTCTCATTTGTTTTGGACTCGTTTCCCCAACTCGTGTAAATATGTATCAGAATCAATTAGGCCTAATAATATACAGTCCTTAGAGGATTCACATCAAAGCTCATAAGCACACAATCCAATTAAGAGTGTTTACTGTTTAGATTGAAATGCTCAGCGTTCCGGTCTTAAACCCAATCCGCATATCAGTAAACAGTAATGCCGGAGTGTCTTTTCCAGTGGTTGTGTGTGGGCGTTGTGTGTGCTTATTTGTGTGAGTCCAGAGAAAGAAAAAGAGTGGGGATACATGCAGCTTTGCAATCTTTGATATGGTTTTGTGCATTTGTTGTGCATGTTGGTGTATCTTTAGGACTGTAGTCCCAATTTTTAGGCTGCAGACAACAAGAGAATAAGAATGACAGACATTTCATGAACTATTTTAAATTTCTTGATGAAATTTTCTTGCAGGGAAAAAAAGCTAATTTAAATTTGTATTGGCTCTAATTATGAAAAAAGAGACGATAAAAGCCCCTTTAAACTGATTTTCTTGTGTATTTACTAACTATACTAATGACTGCAATATGAAAGCAGGTTTTTAAGAAAGAATACAATGGACCAATCAATCAATCAATCAATCAATCAATCAATCAATCTTTATTTGTATAGGGCCAAATCACAATGAACATTATCTCAAGCATAATTTTTTTTTACAAACAAAGCAGGTCTAGACCATACTATATGTTGATTATTACATCAAGACAGGGTACGATCCAGTCTCAAGACAGGACTCAGTCTGATCTTATCTTATTCCACCATGAGCATTGCACCTCACAGTATTTAGCAAGTTTCAGCGGCAAGGAAAAACTGCTTGAGGCAGAAACCTCAAGCAGAACCAGACTCATGTTAGACAGCCATCTGCCTCGACCTTAGTAAAATGAACAGACTAGACACAGCATTGAAGCTTCAGTAAGGT